>NC_138295.1:90160000-90345000 GCF_965601325.2 Salmo salar
CATATAGCACACCCCCCGGGCCTTATTGCTTAATTATACTGTACATGACAAGTGTGAAACACTGGGGAGATTTATCTAGCTATTTCATATGGCCTTTTATACTGTAAGGCTTGATCTGATATTACTTCTCACAATGACAGTAGAAAAAGATCATGTTCAGTCTACATAGAGATACATGAGACCTGGCAAATCATTATCTAAGAACAAAGTTCATTATCCTCAAACCAGTTTCAAGGGTAAACCTGTTCAGAGAGTAAATAAATGACCATATCTGCAGCCTGACTTTCAGCGTGACTGTCTAGCAGTTCACATACAACTGTTGGTAACATTCTGGAAAGTCCCTTCCCTTAAACCAGCTATGTGGTTAAATATCTCCAGTTTCTAGATCTGAGAGGAACAGTTTATCTGAGATGTGGACACCTCAGTCATCAGCTGATGTGAAGGATACAGGTGAAACTCTGTGCTGGAGCGGAGGAAGCTGGGAATATCTGACACTGTCACCAACTGAACCAGGTCTAGAACAGACTGGAAGTAATGGAACACCTGGAGAAAGAGGGGAGGAGATGAAGGGAGAAGAGAGAGAGAGAGAGAAAGAAAGAGGGGAGGAGATGAAGGGAGAAAAGAAAGAGAGAAAGAGGGGAGGAGATGAAGGGAGAAAAGAAAGAGAGAGAGAAAGAGGGGAGGAGATGAAGGGAGAAAAGAAAGAGAGAGAGAGAAAGAGGGGAGGAGATGAAGGGAGAATGGAAAGAGAGAGAGAGAAAGAGGGGAGGCGATGAAGGGAGAATGGAAAGAGAGAGAGAGAAAGAGGGGAGGAGATGAAGGGAGAAAAGAAAGAGAGAGAAAGAGGGGAGGAGATGAAGGGAGAAAAGAAAGAGAGAGAAAGAGGGGAGGAGATGAAGGGAGAAAAGAAAGAGAGAGAGAAAGAGGGGGTTAGAAAGAAGGAGGTGAAAGGACACAGAACAGCATGACAAAGATGATGGACACATACACAACACAAGCTTTAGATTGAAATATTACCGTAAAGCTGATATTATACACACAACACAAGCTTTAGATTTAAATATTACCGTAAAGCTGATATTATACACACAAAATAAGCTTTAGATTTAAATATTACCGTAAAGCTGATATTATACACAAAACACACAAGCTTTAGATTTAAATATTACCACTTGATAGGGGCTGGAGGTAGCCTAGTGGTTAGAGCGTTGGACTAGTAACCGGAAGGTTGCAAGATCGAATTCCTGAGCTGACAAGGTAAAAATGTGTTGTTCTGCCACTGAACAAGACAGTTAACCTCTTGAGGATACCCTAGGATAGGGGGCGCCACAGCGCATTTTGAAAAAAAATCGTTCCCATTTTCAACGGCCTACTAATCAAACTCAGAAGATAGGGCATGCATATACTTATTATATATGGATAGAAAACACTCTAAAGTTTCTAAAACTGTTTGAATGGTGTCTGTGAGTATAACAGAACTCATTTGGCAGGCAAAACCCTGAGACATTTTCTGACAGGAAGTGGATACCTGATGTGTTGTATTGAGTTTAAACCTATCCCATTGAAAAACACAGGGGTTTAGGAATATTTTGGCACTTCCTATTGCTTCCACTAGATGTCGCCAGTCCTTTCACAGTGGTTTGAGCCTTATAGAGTCAAAACTCAGTGAATGACAGGAGTTTGAAATTGGTCACAGGGGATGGGCCATCACCATTATGACGCCGGCGGCCATGTCTGCCCCCACCTTTGGAAATGGTTTTAAAGGCAATGAAATCATCCCCCTCGAATCTTATTGGCTCTCTTGGTGTTAGAGGCCCTGAACATTTATTTTATACAACGTTTGACATGTTTGAACGAACCTACATGCGCGAGGATTGCTTTCAGTATGAAGTGCAGAGCTGCGTTTGGAGAGAGCCATAGGACGCGCTACCAACATCAGGCTAATGGAACGTGAAGTATGGACTTTTTGACCGAAAATACATCTGTTGTGGACCTGGGATGCTTTCTGATGAAGATGAAGGAGACAACTAAAGGTAGCCTAGTGGTTAGAGCGTTGGGTCAGTAACCGAAAGGTTGCTAGATCGAGTCCCTGAGCTGACAAGGTAAAAATCTGTCGTTCTGCCCCTGAACAAGGCAGTTAACCCATTGTTCCTAGGCCATCATTGTGACTAAGAATTTGTTCTTAACTGACTTGCCTGGTTAAATAAAGGTTAAATAAATAAATATACCACGGCTAAGGGCTGTATCCAGGGCCATCATTGTAAATAAGAATTCGTTTTTAACTGACTTGCCTGGTTAAAGGTTAAATAGAAAGCGGAAGCCGTTATGCTGATATTTAGTTGGCATGTTTCAATACTTTCATTGACCTCTAACTTTACAGCAATGTCAGCTTTGTTCAACGACTGTATCAGGTAATATCAGACTGTGTGCAGCTAGGCCAGTTTAATAAGTAGCTGGCATAGCTTTCACCCTATCAGCTCCCCCCCTCTCCAGAGCTCTGGCCCGGGATTAGCTCCAAATCCCATTTCCCAAACAAGGGACAGAGACAGCTCCTTCACAGGTCACCGTAAACAGATAGAATTCCATCGATGCAAAGGCTGCTTTCTGCTTTTCTCCTCAACCTCAGCCCTGCAAACTAAGAGTAGAAAATACCTAAATACTTTCATTAATAGCAACTCCAAGTAGGCCTAAAGCTAAGCTTCCTGAAAGTGCAGTAATGCATCTGCTTTAGGATGAGTCACATCTAAATACAGACATGGAGTTACAGCTGGCCTGGGAGTTACAGCTGGCCTGGCCTGGGAGTTACAGCTGGCCTGGCCTGGCCTGGGAGTTACAGCTGGCCTGGCCTGGCCTGGGAGTTACAGCTGGCCTGGCCTGGCCTGGGAGTTACAGCTGGCCTGGCCTGGGAGTTACAGCTGGCCTGGCCTGGCCTGGGAGTTACAGCTGGCCTGGCCTGGCCTGGGAGTTACAGCTGGCCTGGTCTGGCCTGGGAGTTACAGCTGGCCTGGTCTGGCCTGGGAGTTACAGCTGGCCTGGTCTGGCCTGGGAGTTACAGCTGGCCTGGTCTGGCCTGGGAGTTACAGCTGGCCTGGTCTGGCCTGGGAGTTACAGCTGGCCTGGTCTGGCCTGGGAGTTACAGCTGGCCTGGCCTGGGAGTTACAGCTCTGCCTTTGAGTTCACACTGAGGTTCTCTGGTGGGAATTGTCAGGAGCGAGGGGAGGCAAGAGGGGATTGGACATATGGTCCTGGGTTCTTTGAGAGGTGAGGTGGATTCTTCATAGAGGGTGCACTGACTACTATAGAGCCTATACACACACAGTACACCAAACACACCATATCCCCTATCTAGTACACCACACACACCATATCCCCTATCCACACAGTACACTACACTAGAGGTCGACCGATTAATCGGAAT
Source organism: Salmo salar (assembly GCF_965601325.2). Classification (NCBI taxonomy): domain Eukaryota; kingdom Metazoa; phylum Chordata; class Actinopteri; order Salmoniformes; family Salmonidae; genus Salmo; species Salmo salar. The sequence goes on from NC_138295.1 coordinate 90,163,419, forward strand.
GGCCGATTAATTAGGGCCGATTTCAAGTTTTCATAACAATCGGTAAATCTGTATTTTTGGACACCGATTTGCCAATTTAAAAATATATATTTTTACACACCTTTATTTAACTAGGCAAGTCAGTTAAGAACACATTCTTATTTTCAATGACGGCCTAGGAACGGTGGGTTAACTGCCTTGTTCAGGGGCAGAACGGCAGATTTTTACCTTGTCAGCTCGGGGATTCAATCTTGCAACCTTACGGTTAACTAGTCCAATGCTCTAACCACCTGCTTTACATTGCACTCCACGAGGAGCCTGCCTGTTACGCAAATGCAGTAAGAAGCCAAGGTAAGTTGCTAGCTAGCATTAAACTTATCTTATAAAAAACAATCAATCAATCATAATCACTAGTTAACTACACATGGTTGATGATATTACTAGTTTATCTAGCCTGTCCTGCGTTGCATATAATCGATGCGGTGCGCATTCGCGAAAAAGGACTGTCATTGCTCCAACGTTTACCTAACCATAAACATCAATGTCTTAAAATCAATACACAAGTATATTTTTTAAACCTGCGTATTTAGCTAAAAGAAATGCAGGTTCGCAGGCAATATTAACCAGGTGAAATTGTGTCACTTCTCTTGCGTTCATTGCACGCAGAGTCAGGGTATATGCAACAGTTTGGGCCGCCTGGCTCGTTGCGAACTAATTTGCCAGAATTTTATGTAATTATGACATAACATTGAAGGTTGTGTAATGTAACAGGAATATTTAGACTTATGGATGCCACCCGTTAGATAAAATACGGAACGGTTCCATATTTCACTGAAAGAAAAACGTTTTGTTTTCGAGATGATAGTTTCCGGATTCAACCATATTAATGACCTAAGGCTCGTATTTCTGTGTGTTTATTATATTATAATTAAGTCTATGATTTGATAGAGCAGTCTGCCTGAGCGGTGGTAGGCACCAGCAGGCTCGTAAGCATTCATTCAAACAGCACTTTCGTGCGTTTTGCCAGCAACTCTTCGCAATGCTTCAAGCATTGCGTTGTTTATGACTTCAAGCCTATCAACCCCCGAGATTAGGCTGGTGTAACCGATGTGAAATGGCTAGCTAGTTAGCGGGGTGCGCGCTAATAGCGCTTCAAACGTCACTCGCTCTGAGACTTGGAGTAGTTGTTCCCCTAGCTCTGCATGGGTAACGCTGCTTCGAGGGTGGCTGTTGTCGATGTGTTCCTGGTTCGAGCCCAGGTAGGAGTGAGGAGAGGGACGGAAGCTATACTGGTACACTGGCAATACTAAAGTGCCTATAAGAACATCCAATAGTCAAAGGTATATGAAATACAAATCGTATAGAGAGAAGTAGTCCTATAATTCCTATAATAACTACAACCTAAAACTTCTTACCTGGGAATATTGAAGACTCATGTTAAAAGGAACCACCAGCTTTCATATGTTCTCATGTTCTGAGCAAGGCACTTAAACGTTAGCTTTCTTACATGGCACATATTGCACTTTTACTTTCTTCTCCAACACTTTGTTTTTGCATTATTTAAACCAAATTGAACATGTTTCATTATTTGAGGCTAAATTGATTTTGATGTATTATATTAAGTTAAAATAAGTGTTCATTCAGTATTATTGTAATTTACATTTTTATAAATAAAATAAAAATCGTCCGATTAATCGGTACCGGCTTTTGTTTGGGCCTCCAATAATCGGTACCGGTGTAAAAAAATAAATAAATCATAATCGGTCGACCTCTACACTACACACACACACACACACACCATATCCTCTATCCACACAGTACACCACAAACACCATATCCCCTATATAGTGCACTACTCAGACACCCCATTCCCTACAGTACACTACACACACCATATCCCCTATATAATGCACTACTCACACCATAAGCCCTATACAGTACACTACACACACCATATGCCCTATACAGACCATATACCCTATATAGTACACTACACACACCATATGCCCTATACAGTACACTACACACACCATATGCCCTATACAGTACACTACACACACCATATACCCTATATAGTACACTACACACACCATATGCCCTATACAGTACACTACACACACCCTATCCCCTATATAGTACACTACACACACCATATGCCCTATATAGTACACTACACACACCATATGCCCTATACAGTACACTACACACACCCTATCCCCTATATAGTACACTACACACACCATATGCCCTATACAGACCATATACCCTATATAGTACACTACACACACCATATGCCCTATACAGTACACTACACACACCATATGCCCTATACAGTACACTACACACACCATATACCCTATATAGTACACTACACACACCATATGCCCTATACAGTACACTACACACACCCTATCCCCTATATAGTACACTACACACACCATATGCCCTATATAGTGCACTACCTTGAACATCCTCCACCACAACACCCACCTCTCTCCTTTAGTTCCACAGAGACAACAGATGGTTAGTCATGGTCTCAACAACACCATAAACACAGATCAGCACAATCACTTTTACTACAATCACACTCTCCCAGAACAACAACAATAATAATAATCATAGATACTGCCTGGCATGGAACTAAAAGGAATTTACCGACACTAGCTAATCAATATGGGTGTTATAAATCAGCTGGGTGTACCACAAGTAAACAGTCCAACAGTTTAATAACTGAGCGTGTGTGTGTGTCCGTCGCTACATAGAACAGCCATGATTCATCTGTAGTGGAAAAGTCATTAGAGCAACACTCTGGTTTTTATGGCAGCAGAGCCTGGAGAGAAAAGACAGCAACATGGACAGTAACTGAGCTCACTCCCTCGCTCTCTTTCTCCCTTTCTGTCACTCGCTCTGTTTCTCCCTCTCTCTCTCTGACAGAAACACCAACCGTGTTAGATGGCTGAAGCTAAATATTTTATTTGTATTTTATTAAGCAGTGTTTTATTGAAAAAGTGTGATTAATGGATGTCTGAACACCTTTAGGGCTCTGTAGGAGCGGGAGTTTGAGTCTGCTTTTAACCCCTAAAACAACTGATAGTATTAAAAGCTGTGTAAAAACAAATGTGTTTACATAGCAGTGTCTCAGTGAGAAAAGATGCTTACTCTGGTGGTAGGACAGTGAGTCAGTAGCTGGTAGAACTGGAAGGTTGGAGGTAGGGTAGGACAGTGAGTCAGTAGCAGACAGAACTGGAAGGTTGGAGGTAGGGTAGGACAGTGAGTCAGTAGCAGACAGAACTGGAAGGTTGGAGGTAGGGTAGGACAGTGAGTCAGTAGCAAACAGAACTGGAAGGTTGGAGGTAGGGTAGGACAGTGAGTCAGTAGCAGACAGAACTGGAAGGTTGGAGGTAGGGTAGGACAGTGAGTCAGTAGCAGACAGAACTGGAAGGTTGGAGGTAGGGTAGGACAGTGAGTCAGTAGCAGACATAACTGGAAGGTTGGAGGTAGGGTAGGACAGTGAGTCAGTAGCAAACAGAACTGGAAGGTTGGAGGTAGGGTAGGACAGTGAGTCAGTAGCGGACAGAACTGGAAGGTTGGAGATAGGGTAGGACAGTGAGTCAGTAGCAGACAGAACTGGAAGGTTGGAGGTAGGGTAGGACAGTGAGTCAGTAGCAGACAGAACTGGAAGGTTGGAGGTAGGGTAGGACAGTGAGTCAGTAACTGGTAGAACTGGAAGGTTGGAGGTAGGGTAGCACAGTGAGTCAGTAGCAGACAGAACTGGAAGGTTGGAGGTAGGGTAGGACAGTGAGTCAGTAGCAGACAGAACTGGAAGGTTGGAGGTAGGGTAGGACAGTGAGTCAGTAGCAGACAGAACTGGAAGGTTGGAGGTAGGGTAGGCAGTGATAAGGGATAAGATTGGGTAGGATAGGATAAGGTGGGGAAGGACAGGGTAGATTAGGATTAGAGGTCGACCGATTAATTAGGTCCGATTTCAAGTTTTCATAACAATCGGAAATGTGTATTTTTGGACGCCGATTTGGCAGATATTTTTTTTTTTTTTAGACCTTTATTTAACTAGGAAAGTCAGTTAAGAACACATTCTTATTTTCAATGACGGCCTAGGAACGGTGGGTTAACTGCCTTGTTCAGGGGCAGAACGACAGATTTTTACCTTGTCAGCTCAGGGATTCAATCTTGCAACCTTACGGTTAACTAGTCCAAAGCTCTAACCACCTGCTTTACATTGCACTCCACGAGGAGCCTGCCTGTTACGCGAATGCAGTAAGAAGCCAAGGTAAGTTGCTAGCTAGCATTAAACTTATCTTATAAAAAACAATCAATCATAATCACTAATTAACTACACATGGTTGATGATATTACTAGTTTATCTAGCCTGTCCTGTGTTGCATATAATCGCTTAGGTACACGTTGCTCCAACCATAAACATCAATGCCTTTCTTAAAATCAATACACAAGTATATATTTTTAAACCTGCATATTTAGTTAATATTGCCTGCTAACATGAATTTATTTTAACTATGGAAAATGTGTCACTTCTCTTTTAAACAGAGTCAGGGTATATGCAGCAGTTTGGGCCGCCTGGCTCGTTGCGAACTGTGAAGGTGGGGTAGGATGGGATAAGGTGTGGTAGGATAGGGTGGAGTAGGATGGGATAAGGTGGGGTAGAATAGGGTGGGGTAGGATATGATACAGTGGGGTAGGATATGGTAGGGTAGGATAAGATAGGGTGGAGTAGGATGGGATAAGGTGGGGTAGTATCGGGTGGGGTAGGATAAGATAAGGTGGGGTAGGATAGGATAAGGTGGGGTAGGATTGGTAGGGTAGGATAAGATAGGGTGGAGTAGGATGGGATAAGGTGGGGCAGTATCGGGTGTGGTAGGGTAGTATAGGGTGGGGTAGGATGGATGGGGTAGGATAGGATAGATATGGTAGGGTGGGGTAGTATATAGGGTAGAGTAGGATAACCTGGGGTAGGATAGGATAAGGTGGGGTAGGATAATGTGGGGTAGGATAGGGTTGGGTAGGATAGGATAAGGTGGGGTAGGATAGGATAGGATGGGGTAGGATAGGATAGATAGGGTAAGGTGGGGTAGTATAGATAGGGTAGAGTAGGATAAGGTGGGGTAGAATAGGATAGATAGGGTAGGGTGGTATAGATAGGGTAGAGTAGGATAAGGTGAGGGGGTATCAGGTGGGGTAGGATAGGATAAGGTGGGGTAGGATAGGATAAGGTGGGGTAGGATTAGGTAGGGTAGATTAGGATAGATAGGGTAGGGTGGGGTAGTATAGATAGGGTAGAGTAGGATAAGGTGGGGGAGAATAGGATAGATAGGGTAGGGTGGGGTAGTATATAGGGTAGAGTAGGATAAGGTGGGGGGGTAGGACTACTCACCTCTGAGTGTAGGTTGTGGTCAGAGTTGTTATGGGATCCTGGATCAGAAGGCAGCAGGCTGTACCATGTCTCTCTATCCTGGGCTCTGAGGGAGAAGCCTTCAAACCTCACCTCAGAGGCAAACTGTTAGACAGCGCAGGAGAGAAATCAATAGGACAGCATCGTTAGGGAACTCAAACTGGGTTTCCATTTTAGAAAAGAGATTTCCCAAGACAGCCTGTACTCACTGTAATCAATGTCTAGGGTCTGTTTTAGTGAGGTCCCGGGGGATTCCCAAGACATTTTAAGAGAGTTTAAGCTAATTTACTGCATTTCTATACAATTTAAAAACAAAAAAAAATGCTATTTTGGAGAACAGAAAAAATGACACCAGCCTTTATCACATTGGTTATGGTGAGCGATTAGTGCTTTCTGAGGTTGGTTCAGTTTCATTACAAAAACAATTATCATGATTTTCGATTTAGTTTATTTTGTTAAACCTGCACTATGCAATCTGTGGGTTGAATGCTGGAACACAGAATAAAACAATTCATAAAATTCCCATGATGGTAGTGACTGCCCATTAATGATTCACATTACTTTAATAAAATATTTCAGTTGTCTATATTACATTTGCTTTCTTTGATGACTTTATAATTTCATTCGGTCATCATCTCATCACTATAGAGCTGCTACCTATGCTGTCTACCAAAATCCATATCTTATTAGTTCTTCAAAGTAAATAAGGCATACTTGTATGACTGCTGAATACCAACTATCAATCACTTAGATCATGGATTTTCAGGTAGAGATTCCTTCGAAGTAACTTCCCTCTATCCCTCTCGATCGCACGTTCTTCTGTATCTTCTCTTCCACTCCACGTCTTGCGCCACACAGACCGGACAAGTAGGCGAGCAATGGATTATGGTCATTGTAGTTAATTACTATGTTGTTTTCTGTGCTAAATTATGTAGAATATTGGCCTGTTGGTAACTACAACTCCCTACTACATCCCACAGTTGCACTTGATCAGATTTATCTCTAGAGAAACTGAGCATTGAGCTCACCAAAAAAAATACAAATAATGGAATTCAAATAATTGAACAGATATTTGTATTATGTAGTTCTGTCCTTGAGCTGTTGTGTATTAATGTTGTGTATTATGTCATGTTTCATGTTCTGTGTGGAACCCAGGAAGAGGAGCTGCTGCTTTCTCAACAGCTAAATGGGGATCCTAATAAAATACCGAATATGAAAAATGTTGGTCCAATCAGTTGTTTAAAAACCGAAAAACAAGATAAATTTCATACACCTAACCTATTAGCTATACAACTAGCCACTACACATTACCTCACATTAACTCAGCACCAGGATTAAAAACTATCATTTAATACAGACATAGGGATCTGTTAGCAGAAAAAGTATTTTATTAACAAAAAGGTAAACAAATATATTTGCTTTACAGAACTTTTGTTGTTGTTGCAGTTTTACAGCTAATTTCCTGCAATTCTACACATTTTGCCATGGGGTGGGGAGACATTCTTTTCCATTTTAAAGCACATTTTCTGCAAGTGAACACATTTTGCCATGACTTATTCCATGTTAACATGATTTTTGAGTAAGATTGACTAACACAATCAAATGGGAGCTCCCTGGAGGTCAGGGCCCCTGGGTACGTCCCATGCGTGCCTAGTGGATAATTCAGATTACTACAAGTTTAGATAACTGGCTAGACTAAAACATGTGTTACCTTTTTAACTGATATGGGCTAATTGAGTGAATGTCAGTGAGTGACATAAAACATAACAACTTCTGATGCACTACCAAGTTAAGAAATTGCACCTTGTGTATTCTACTATTCTAACTCTCAACAATATATCTAGACCCCGACTGACTTTCTTCATTAGAAAAAAATGACCAAGGTCCGGACCTCAGTGTCCTCAAATGTAGCTACGGCCCTGTCAACGTCCTATGGAAAACCCTAATTACACTGTAACAGCTGAGCTGACGTCTTCTGAAGGATGGAAAGGGGAAAGGTCAACTCTAGAGAGGAAGTTGTGTTGTAAAGTTGCACATCTAAAATGTGTGATCTTGACATGGCAAAAATACACTCTAATCAAAAGAACATTAAAAAGGCTAAATTCACAACACGTCTATCAACTCTCATTGAGTACAAGCAGTACCAAGACGGAGGATCTACAATCAATAACGGTTGAGTCATGAAAGCAGCGGTGGAGACTGGGGTTTGGGTTCAGGGCCAGGAACAGCAGGTTCTCATGCCCCCCTGTGTGCCAGTCAGGGGGCTGGGTGAAGAGGTTAGTAACCCTGGCAGTGGTCCAGGGTGCCAGCCAGGGGGCTGTGGATTTGCAGTGACCCTTAACCCCTGTCTCCGGGCCCAGCAAGGCCTCCAGAGAGAAGAGCCCTTCATTAAAGCCCTAGGCTTGGCACACACTGAGCACCCTGACCCACACATGACCCCTATACATTCTCTCAGGGCAGCATAATCTACAGTGCATTCAGAAAGTATTCAGGCCACTACCCTTTTGTTACTTAGCCTATTCCCCCTCAGGAGACTGAAAAGATTTGGCATGGGTCCTCAGATCCTCAAACGGTTCTAGAGCTGCACCATCGAGAACATCCTGACTGGTTGCATCACTGCTTGGTATGGCAACTGCTCGGCCTTCGACCGCAAGGCAGGGTAGCAGGGTAGCCTTGTGGTTAGAGCGTTGGACTAGTAACCGAAAGGTTGCAAGTTCAAATCCACCAGCTGACAAGGTAAAAATCTGTCGTTCTGCCCTGAACAAGGCAGTTAACCCACTGTTCCTAGGCCGTCATTGTAAATAAGAATTTGTTCTTAACTAGTTAAATGAAGGTAAAATAAAAACTACAGAGGGTAGTGCATATGGCCCAGTACATAACTGGGGCCAAGCTTCCTGCCATCCAGGACCTCTATACCAGGCGGTGTCAGAGGAAGGCCCTAAAAATGGTCAAAGACTCCAGCCACCCTAGTCAGACTGTTCTCTCTGCTACCACATGGCAAGCGGTACAGGAGCACCAAGTCTAGGTCCAAGAGGCTTCTAAACAGCTTCTATCCCCCCAAGCCATAAGACTGCTGAACATCTAATCAAATGGCTACCCAGATTATTTGCATTGCCCCCCCGCCCCTCTTTTACACTGCTGCTACTCTCTGTTATTATCTATACATAGTCACTTTAATAACTCTACCTACATATACAAATTACCTCGACTAACCGGTGCCCCCGCACATTGACTCTGTACCGGTACCTCCCTGTATATAGCCTCGCTATTGTTATTTTACTGCTACTTTTTAATTATTTGTTACTTTTATTTCTTGTTCTTTTTCTTCTTTTATTTATTTTTATTCTTAAAACTGCTTTGTTGGTTAGGGGCTTGTAAGTAAGCATTTCACTGTAAGGTCTACTACACCTGTTGTATTCGGCGCATGTGACAAATAAAATTGATTTGATTTATTCTAAAATGAATTAAATAAAAAAAATATGTCTCAATCTACACATAATACCCCATAATGACAAAGCAAAAACAGTTTAGAAATGCTTGCAAATGTATTAAATATAAAAAACAGAAATACCTTATTTACATAAGTATTCTGACCCTTTGCTATGAGACTTGAAATTGAGCTCAGGTGCATCCTGTTTCCATTGATCATCCTTGCAATGTTTCTACAACTTGTTTGGAGTCCACCGGTCTTAAATTCAATTGATTGGACATGATTTGGAAAGGCACACACCTGTCTATATGGTCTCACAGTTGACAGTGCATGTCAGAGCAAAAACCAAGCCATGAGGTCAAAGGAATTGTCTGTAGAGCTAACGGGACAGGATTGTGTCGAGGCACTGATCTGGGGAAGGGTACCAAACAATTTCTGCAGCATTGAAGGTCCCCAAGAATACAGTGGCCTCCATCATTTTTAAATGGAAGAAGTTTGGAACCACCAAGACTCATCCTAGAGCTGGATGCCTGGCCAAACTAGGCAATCAGGGAAAAAGGGCCTTGGTCAAAGAGGTGACCAAGAACCCGATGGTCACTCTGACAGCGCTCCAGAGTTCCTCTGTGGAAGCCACTCCTCAATAAAATGCACATGAAAGCCCGCATGGAGTTTGCCAAAAGGCACCTAAAGACTCTCAGACCATGAGAAACAAGATTCTCTGGTCTGATGAAACCAAGATTGAACTCCTTAGCCTGAATGCAAAGTGTCACATTTGGAGGAAACCTGGCACCATCCCGACAGTGAAGCATAGTGGTGGCAGCATCATGCTGTGGGGATGTTTTTCAGCAGCAGGGACTGGGAGGCTAGTCAGGATCAAGGGAAAGATGAACGGGCCAAAGTACAGAGAGATCCTTGATGAAAACCTGCTCCAGAGCGCTCAGCACCTCAGACTGGGACGAAGGTTCACCTTCGACCCTATGTACACAGCCAAGACAACGCAGGAGTGGCTTCCGAACAAATCTCTGAATGTCCTTGAATGGCCCAGCCAGAGCCCGGACTTGAACCCGATCAAACATCACTGGAGAGACCTGAAAATAGCTGTGCAGTGACGCTCCCCATCCATCCTGACAGAGCTTGAGAGGCTCTGCAGAGAACAATGGGAGAAACTCCACAAATATAGCTGTGCCAAGCTTGTAGCGTCATACCCAAGAAGACGCAAGGCTGTAATCGCTGCCTAAGATGCTTCAACAAAGTACTGAGTAAAGGGTCTGAATACTTATCTAAATGTGATATTTATTTTGTTAATACATTTGTAAAAACATCTAAACCTGTTTTTGCTTTGTCATTATGGGGTATTGTGTGTAGATAGAGGGGGGAAAAACTATATAATCCATTTTAGAAAAAGGCTGTAAACGTAACAAAATGTAGAAAAAGTAAATACTTTCGGAATGCACTCTACATCATATTGTAATACTTCAAATACACCTACTTTCCTTTCGCATTGCTGATTTACTAACATACACCCCTAGTGGTCAAGTATATGGATACAACAGTCAAAATACTTGTATAAACCATTCTGACTGACTAAATAATCTTACCTTTTTCTCTCTGATGAGAACACCTCCTCTCCATAACTCCCTCTCATCAATACAGGTCATGATGCTACTGGGATCTACTACTCTGGCTGACAGGTTGGAGGCTGGCTTCTGCCACCTGGAGGAACAAGTAAAGAAGGATAGACATCAGTTGATCTATGTATTTAGCCATTCAACAACTCTATGCTGCCCTCTAGTGGTAAAATGGAGATCACACAGGTACAACTGCTGAGAGGATTCCAGTGTCAAGCGGACTCGTCATTTTGTATAATGGTTCTTTGTCCTTACCCAGCTTGGTGTTCAGTCACTATGGTCATCTTGGCTGAGTGCCATGTCTGCATGTGTTTCAACGAGCCAATCACAGGGAGGAAGTCCTTCAGCTTAGGAGCTTCTTCAGCAAAACCCAGAAATATCACATCTAGCAGAGCTTTTCCTGGAGGAGAAACAGAGTCAGCCATAAAACACCTAGTAAACTGACAAATATTATTACATCTAGGAGAAACCGAGGGGAACAGTCAGCCATAAAACACCTAGTAAACTGACAAATATAATTACATCTAGGAGAAACAGAGGGGAACAGTCAGCCATAAAACACCTAGTAAACTAACACAAATATCAGATCTAGCAGAGTTTTTCCTGGGAGAGAAACAGAGTCAGCTATAAAACACAACACAAGCCCAGGCATGTAGGTAATATAGAGAACTCCTGGATAAGATACATGAATATAGAGGACTCTTTCTCGGTCTGGCCAAATGAACCAAGGTGAATGGAGTGAGTTACCTGGAGGGGGAAGCTTGTCTGATAACTGGTGTAGTCCCTCTGCTGCCTCTTCATACAACCTGCAGTCATCCCAAATCAGAACTTTATTCATACAACTATTCATTTATTCACCACTGACAGGGCACTACATTTCAATACAGCCAGGAAATGGGATATTTACAAGTTCTAGAACATCTCAGAGGAAATAAGGTAAGCTTTGTATGTTTGCTTAAACACTGCAGAAGTAGTATTAAAGAAGAGCACAGAGCTGGGATGTGCAACAGAATTAAAACAGGGCTCTATGCTGACATGTTTTACAAGGAGCACATGTGCTCCTAAGTTGAAACATTTAGGAGCACAAAAATAAAATATTTGAGAAAGAGTGTTTTAATGATAAGAAATGACTAAACGTTTTTGGGGTGTTCTATGCTAAATCAAGCACAATGTACCCTCAAATATTTGAGTCACTTAGGCGAGACAAAAATGTTCAGCTGGCCCTTTATGGGGTGGGAGGTTGCCGTGGTAACGGTGAAACTCGCATGTCTGACTGAGACCGAATCTCCGGTCACTTCGTACTTGTACATTTTACTCGCACATGTGCTCATACTTGACTTTTGCAGTTCGTACACACATCTATTTTTAGTTGTAAATGTAAGTCCAATGGTGGCACTGTAGAGCCCTGTGAACATCACTCATACTGTGTCTGCTGTGGTTCAGGCTGGTCAGTCTTCTCCTCCTGGTCATCCAGAGCACTGAGACAGGCCTCCATAGTGCTGGGGCTTTCCTCCTGGTCATCGTTCTTCTGATAACTACCCAGCTCCTCCCACTCTGTACTGCAGAACTACAACCAGAAACAGGAAGGATGGCAGTCAGTCAATGTGGTCAATAGGTGATGACAGTCATTCAATAGGTGATGACAGTCAGTCAATGTGGTCAATAGGTGATGACAGTCAGCCAATAGGTGATGACAGTCAGTCAATGTGGTCAATAGGTGATGACAGTCAGCCAATAGGTGATGACAGTCAGTCAATGTGGTCAATAGATGATGACAGTCACCCAATAGGTGATGACAGTCAGTCAATAGGTGATGACAGTCAGTCAATAGGTGATGACAGTCAGTCAATGTGGTCAATAGGTGATGACAGTCAGCCAATAGGATGACAGTCAGTCAATGTGGTCAATAGGTGATGACAGTCATCCAATAGGTGATGACAGTCACCCAATAGGTGATGACAGTCACCCAATGTGGTCAATAGGTGATGACAATAACCCAATAGGTGATGACAGTCAACCAATAGGTGATGACAGTCAGCCAATCGGTGATGACAGTCAACCAATGTGGTCAATAGGTGATGACAGTCAGTCAATAGGTGATGACAGTCAGTCAATGTGGTCAATAGGTGATGACAGTCAGCCAATAGGTGATGACAGTCAGCCAATGGGTGATGACAGTCAGTCAATGTGGTGAATGGGTGATGACAGTCAGTCAATGTGGTCAATAGGTGATGACGGTCAGCCAATAGGTGATGACAGTCAGTCAATGTGGTCAATAGGTGATGACAGTCAGTCAATGTGGTCAATAGGTGATGACAGTCAGTCAATAGGTGATGACAGTCAGTCAATGTGGTCAATAGGTGATGACAGTCAGCCAATAGGTGATGACAGTCAGCCAATGGGTGATGACAGTCAGTCAATGTGGTGAATGGGTGATGACAGTCAGTCAATGTGGTCAATAGGTGATGACGGTCAGCCAATCGGTGATGACGGTCAGCCAATAGGTGATGACAGTCAGTCAATGTGGTCAATAGGTGATGACAATAACCCAATAGGTGATGACAGTCAACCAATAGGTGATGACAGTCAGCCAATCGGTGATGACAGTCAACCAATGTGGTCAATAGGTGATGACAGTCAGTCAATAGGTGATGACAGTCAGTCAATGTGGTCAATAGGTGATGACAGTCAGCCAATAGGTGATGACAGTCAGCCAATGGGTGATGACAGTCAGTCAATGTGGTGAATGGGTGATGACAGTCAGTCAATGTGGTCAATAGGTGATGACGGTCAGCCAATAGGTGATGACAGTCAGTCAATGTGGTCAATAGGTGATGACAGTCAGTCAATGTGGTCAATAGGTGATGACAGTCAGTCAATAGGTGATGACAGTCAGTCAATGTGGTCAATAGGTGATGACAGTCAGCCAATAGGTGATGACAGTCAGCCAATGGGTGATGACAGTCAGTCAATGTGGTGAATGGGTGATGACAGTCAGTCAATGTGGTCAATAGGTGATGACGGTCAGCCAATCGGTGATGACGGTCAGCCAATAGGTGATGACAGTCAGTCAATGTGGTCAATAGGTGATGACAGTCAGCCAATAGGTGATGACAGTCAGCCAATGGGTGATGACAGTCAGTCAATGTGGTCAATGGGTGATGACAGTCAGTCAATGTGGTCAATAGGTGATGACGGTCAGCCAATCGGTGATGACGGTCAGCCAATAGGTGATGAGTCAGTCAGTCAATGTGGTCAATAGGTGATGACGGTCAGCCAATAGGTGATGACGGTCAGCCAATAGGTGATGACGGTCAGCCAATAGGTGATGACGGTCAGCCAATAGGTGATGACGGTCAGCCAATAGGTGATGACGGTCAGCCAATAGGTGATGAGTCAGTCAGTCAATGTGGCCAATAGGTGATGACAGTCAGTCAATGTGGCCAATAGGTGATGACAGTCAGCCAATGTGGCCAATAGGTGATGACAGTCAGCCAATGTGGTGAATACGTTTGAGGACCCCCCCCAAAAGAAACAGAAGACTGTGATGAATGTGTCATGTGTAACTGATGAAATGGTTGGATGTTGTGTTCAACAGTAGAAGCTGCTTGTGGAGCAGGACATAGGCAGACATCTCCAGTGTAAACACAAAGAAGGACAGAGTAGGGGCAGAAAGACATCCCTGACTAATACAAGACATCCCTTGACATGACACTTACCTGAGATGTCCCATGGCATGCCTGGACAGCAAAATACCACCTCTGTGAGGCTGGACCACCACTCAGAGAGCAGGCTTAGGAGGCAGATGAGAAAGATGACGGAATCACAATTAGCAAATATTACTTAACCCCTTACAATATTTAAAAGCAGGTAGACACATTGCAATCGTTTCTGCAAGCAAGACACCTAACACACACAAACGATACATTGGCTTACCTGGAAACAGAGAAACCCTCCTTTTTGAAGGACAACTGGAGATGTTCCCCAGTTTATCATAGATCTGTTTGGCAGCCTCCAACGCTGTAAAATAAACGATTACAATCATTCAAGAAGTTATGACTTACATTTACAAGAACACCACCATTCCTCATAGTATGTTTATTATCCTTTCTACTATAGATGGCTCTGCTGCCTACTACAGTACAGTAACTTAACTAATCCGAGTCCGCTACAAAGGTATCGTTAACGTACCCTTAACGCATTTATCCTCTTCTTGGTTAAAAGAAACAACTAGCACGTACCGATCCATTCCTCTGAATACTCTACCATCAGTGTTCAATATAAATGTAAATAAAAAGTTGTGTGGACTTCTTTTCGTATTATCAAATTCATTTCCGCGCGCTCTCTCTGGTGAAACGGAAGTTGTCATCTAGAGTGCTGGTGACGTCAAGGCGCGACTTCAAAATACAACCGGCGGGAAAATACATTTTTAATGACCATGACCGATATTATCAAAACCAAATATTGTTTTGCATATTCTTTGATGGGTTTCTCCCTAAAATATACCAATATCATCGGTTACATATTAGTAACCGAAAATGTATTACTTATCCATTCAGGATTTCAGGATCAGATTAACAATTTGGACCCAGGAACTGAGTTTTTATCCATGTTTCGACTCAAGACAACGCTGCACCATCTGCTCACATTGGGGGTCAATCTGAAATGATGTGCTCGTAATTCATGTAGTATGTCCAGTTTTACTAAATCTGCCCAGGTAATACTTTACTTTTACACATAACCACATGTGATCTCATTTTATTTAGAACTAGCATTAAATGTGTCACTGTTAGTTATATGCAAAACTCATCGCTTTCCGATGGTACATGTAGCTAACGCTAGCTAGCTATCCGCAATCTGTCCAGCTAGCTAATCTCTTTATTAAATCGTAGTCTTAAATTACAGTGGGATATTTTCTTGCAATGATTTATAGTATGAATTGAATCCGTGTGCCCAAGCCAGCCTGCAGCGACATGTTTGTGTCTTGAGAGCTGACAACTGTGTGTTGATGAGGGATGCTGTGCTACTACTGTGTCTGAAACTCTGAATTGACTTGATCTCTCTCTATTCCCCTTTATTCAGCAATGGGCTACCTTTGCCAGGTCGTGGTACCTGATAGACGCTCGGATGCAGCCTCCAGGGAAGATTGCCACTATGTGTGCAATCAGGCTACAGGGGAAACACAAACCTATCTACCATGCACTGAGTAAGTAGACGGCTAGCTAGTATGCCCATTTAGAAATGTACGAATGATGTGTTTTCCTGAATGTGTGTGACTGTGCAATGCAGTTGATTTGAGTATTTCATTTGATGTTTCCTTCACAGCCAGCCAGGACACGTTCTCTATATTCAGAGATGTTTTTGCAGCTATAACAATGACCACATGGTGGGGCTAAAGGATCACTGTGAAACCAATAGACCACAACTATGCACATAACCAGAAGGCTCAGATAGTACCCACCACTTATTTTTCATCAACCGCCTTCAGCATTCTTTCAAAACCTGTGTCTCTTCACACTAATTTAATAGAATTTTATTTGACTGTGAGGTGAATGACTCATCACCTGATGTAAATGTCCATGTGTAAACCTTTATTGAACGAGGCAAGTCCAGTTAAATTCTTATTTACAATGACGGCCTACCCCGGCCAGCGCTGGGTCAATTGTGCGCCGCCCTATGGGATTCCTAATCACGGCCGGATGTGATACAGCCTGGATTCGAACCAGGTACTATAGTGACGCCTCTTGCACTGAGATGCAGTGCCTTACACCACTGCGCCACTCGGCAGCCCCTCGGGATAGAGAACCATGTCCGTTACTTTCCCCTCATCCCTGGAGCTGTGCTCTGTTAACGGCTGTGTGTGGCCAGGGACCCTGAGGGATAGAGAACCCTGTCCATTACTTTCCCCTCATCCCTGGAGCTGTGCTCTGTTAACGGCTGTGTGTGGCCAGGGACCCTGAGGGATAGAGAACCCTGTCCATTACTTTCCCCTCATCCCTGGAGCTGTGCTCTGTTAACGGCTGTGTGTGGCCAGGGACCCTGAGGGATAGAGAACCCTGTCCATTACTTTCCCCTCATCCCTGGAGCTGTGTTCTGTTAATGGCTGGAATCATATTCTATTAAATGTTTCATGCTGGTTGTTGAATGACCATTCAAACTAAGAAGGGGTTAATTCTCTTGTTTTATACAGTACCAGTCAAAGGTTTGGACACACCTACTCATTCAAGGGTTTTTCAAAAAAAAAAAATATTTTCTACATTGTAGAATAATAGTGAAGACATCACAACTATGAAATAACACATGGAATCATGTAGTAACCAAAAAAAGTGTTTATCAAATGAAAATATATTTGATATTTTAGGTTCTTCAAAGTAGCCACCCTTGATGACAGCTTTTCACACTCTTGGCATTCTCTCAGCCAGCTTCACCTGGAATGCTTTTCCAACAGTCTTGAAGGAGTTCCCACATATGCTGAGCACTTGTTGGCTGCTTTTCCTTCACTCTGTGGTCCAACTCATCCCAAACCATCTCAATTGGGTTGAGGTCGGGTGATTGTGGAGCCCAGGTCATCTGATGCAGCACTCCATCACTCTCCTTCTTGGTCGAATAGACCTTACACAGCCTGGAGGTGTGTTGGGTCATTGTCCTGTTGAAAAACAAATGATTGTCCCACTAAGCCCATTCCAGATGGTATGGCGTATCGCTGCAGAATGCTGTGGCAGCCATGCTGGTTAAGTGTGCCTCGAATTCTAATTAAATCACAGACAGTGTCACCAGCAAAGCACCCCCACACCACCTCCTCCATGCTCCATTCACCTACTCTGCGTCTCACAATGACAGAGTGGTTGGAACCAGAATTCTAAATGTTGGACTCTTCAGACCAAAGGACAGATTTCCACCGGTCTAATGTCCATTGCTCGTGTTTGTTGGCCCAAACACGTTTGTTCTTATTGGTGACCTTTAGTAGTGGTTTCTTTACAGCAGTTCCACCGTGACGGCCTGAACATCAACTGTTCTCCTCTGAAAGGTTGATGTTGAGGTGTGTCCATTACTTCAACTCTGCACATTTATTTGGGCTGGTAATTCTAATGAACTTATCCTCTGCAGCAGAGGTAACTCTGGGTCTTCCTTTCCTTTGGCGGTCCTCATGAGAGACAGTTTCATCATAACACTAGATGGTTTTTGCGACTGCACTTGAAGAAACGTTTAAAAGTTCTTGAAATTTTCCGGATTGACTGACCTTCATGTCTTAATGTAATGATGGACCCCTCTGAATCAGAGAGGTGCGGGGGACTGCCTTAATTGACATCTAGGTCATCAGCGCCTGGGGAACAGTGGGTTAACTGCCTTGCTCAGGGGCAGAACAACAGATTTTTACCTGTCAGCTCGGGGATTCGATCCAGCAACCGAAACGCTCTAACCACTAGGCTACCTGCAAGTCAACCACTTAGTCATCTATCATTCTCTACCCATATATCTAATTCAGAAACCACTTTTTTGTGGTGGCAGGCAATGGAATGATGAATCTTTTCCTGTTTTCCTTGATCATCTTTTGAAAGGACCTAAAGAACATCCCTTGGAACATGTCAGCAAAATGTGTTTCTATAGAGTTGGTGATGTTTCCTAATGAGCATGTGTCTCTGTGTTCCTCAGGTGATGTTGGAGACCATGTAGTAGTCATGAACACCAGACACATAGCCTTCTCTGGGAACAAATGGGAACAGAAGATGTACTCCTCTCACACCCAGTAAGGCCTTGCTCAGACTGTCTGTCTGTTACACATGGAATAACCAGTGAACACGAGCGAGTGTTATTCTGTACCTGTGTTTACTCATCAATCAAGAAGAACTTCATTGAAACATGAAGCATGTGAACTGATCTGTGTAATGAGGGATGTGGTTGACTAAGCCTATGTGTGTAAAGTTGATTGTCATACAAAAGTGTGCCTTCCTCAAAATTCAGTTTTGTTTCTTTCCCAAAGGTACCCGGGTGGATTTAAACAAGTCACAGCCACCCAGCTACATTTGAAAGACCCCAAAGCGGTAAGTATTGCGAGTCAGTTTATTAGGTACACCTGTCTAGCACCGAGTCGGACCACCCTTTGCCTCCAGAACAGCCTGAATTCTTCGGGACCATTCCACAGGGATGCTGGTCCATGTTGACGCGATGGCATCACACAGTTGCTGCAGATTGGATGGTGGTACACCACAGCCACCAGCCTGTACCGTTGACACCAGGCAGGATGGGTCCATGGACTCTGCCATCAGCATGACTCAACAGAAACCGCGGTTCGTCGGACCAGGGAATGTTTTTCCACTCCTCAATTGACCAGTGTTGGTGATCAGTCGCCCACTAGCGCCACTTTTTCTTTTTTTAGCTGATAGGAATGGAACCCGGTGTGGTCGTCTGCTGCAATAGCCCATCCATGACAAGGATCGACTAGTTGTACGTTCTGAGATGCCGTTCTGCACACCACTGTTGTACTGTGCTGGTATTTGTCTGTTTGTGGCCCGCCTGTTAGCTTGCACGGTTCTTAGCCTTCTCCTTCCACCTCTCTCATCAACGAGCTGTTTTACAGGACTGCAGCTGACTGGATGTTTTGTGTTTGTCTCTCCGTTCTCTGTAAACTCTAGACATTGTCGTGTGTGAAAAGCCCAGGAATGCGGCCATTTCTGAGACACTGGATCCGACTCGCCTGGCACCGACGATCATACCGCGCTCAACGTCGCTTAGGTCGCTGGTTCTGCCCATTCTAACGTTCAATAGAAGGGTAACTGAATGCCTCGATGCCTGTCTGCCCTGCTTTATATAGCAAGCCACAGCCACGTGACGACTCACTGTCTGTAGGAGCGATCCATTTACGTGAACAGGGTGGTGTACCTAATAAACTGACCGGTTAGTTAACTACTGTTTTATTTGTGGGCTACTGCAGTCTGTTTGGAAACACTGAATAAACACTGTCCTCTCAGGTGTACCTATACAGTAACTTCAGCCTTTAAAGTTTCATTCCTAGGCCTGGATAAAGCTGCATTTCATAAGTCATCAAAATGTCAGAATTGCATGGCTTTCAGGTAGGAGTTGCATTTTGTGTTGCTGTTTTGTATCGATTCTATTTTTTTATTTGATGAAATATGAGCTATCCCACAGTTGTGTGACGTGTTCTGTCTATAAACGTTACAAATGGCTCGCTGGTGTGAGCGAGAGAGAATGAATTATGGTGTAATTAATTGTCTGTCCTTGTAAGTCTCCCGTCCCTCCCATTCCTCTGGTTCCAGAGAGGTAGTGTTCTCCTGCAGAATCATCAGGGAGGATTTTAGACGTGTGCTTTTCAGACAGACACTTGTGTATTATCACAGACACACAGGATCTCTGCTGATGCAGGTCTGTCAGACGATTAGACCTTTAGGAGAGTGTCTGCTGTAATCTGGGGAAAGGCCTAGCTGGGTGTGCAGGAAGATAAAGGAGCAGCAGCACAGCTTCTAAATAAAACTAAACCCATTTCAGCTTGAATTCGGCTATATATGTTTTCTCTCCTCTCTGCCTTGCTCTTATTTAGATAGATGGTGTTAATAATGTTTTAGTGTATACTTTTTGTTTGTGTTGCCTCAAATACATGAATGTTTCAACAGTGCCATCCCAAGTGGTTCACTGAGGAAATGTACCTATAGCTAAGCCCACATATATATTAATGAAATGTACCTATAGCTAAGCCCACATATATATTAATGAAATGTACCTATAGCTAAGCCCACATATATATTAATGAAATGTACCTATAGCTAAGCCCACATATATATTCCCACATATATATTAATTAAATGTACCTGTAGCTAAGCCCACATATATATTAATTAAATGTACCTATAGCTAAGCCCACATATATATTCATTAAATGTACCTATAGCTAAGCCCACATGTATATTAATTAAATGTACCTATAGCTAACCCCACATATATATTAATTAAATGTACCTGTAGCTAAGCCCAAATATATATTCATTAAATGTACCTGTAGCTAAGCCCATATATATATTCATTAAATGTACCTGTAGCTAAGCCCACATATATATTCATTAAATGTACCTATAGCTAAGCCCACATATATATTCATTAAATGTACCTGTAGCTGACTGCCTGCCTGCCCCCAGGCCTCCCCAGCTCTGGCCTGCAGCCTCTCAACCCTCATCGCCCCCCTAGCCCTCTCCAAATCTCCTCTCTCAAATCAAATTCAAATCAAATCAAATTTATTTTTATATAGCCCTTCGTACATCAGCTGATATTCTCAAAGTGCTGTACAGAAACCCAGCCTAAAACCCCAAACAGCAAGCAATGCATGTGAAAGAAGCACGGTGGCTAGGAAAAACTCCCTAGGAAAAACTCCTTAGAAAGGCCAAAAACCTAGGAAGAAACCTAGAGAGGAACCAGGCTATGAGGGGTGGCCAGTCCTCTTCTGGCTGTGCAGGGTGGATATTATAACAGAACATGGTCAAGATGTTAAAATGTTAAAATGTTCATAAATGACCAGCATGGTCAAATAATAATAATCATAGTAGTTGTCGAGGGTGCAACAAGCACGTCCGGTGAACAGGTCAGGGTTCCATAGCCGCAGGCAGAACAGTTGAAACTGGAGCAGCAGCACGGCCAGGTGGACTGGGGACAGCAAGGAGTCATCATACCAGGTAGTCCTGAGGCATGGTCCTAGGGCTCAGGTCCTCCGAGAGAAAGACAGAAAGAGAGAAAGAGAGAATTAGAGAGAGCATATTTAAATACACACAGGACACCGGATAAGACAAGAGAAATACTCCAGATGTAACAGACTGACCCTAGCCCCCCGACACATAAACTACTGCAGCATAAATACTGGAGGCTGAGACAGGAGGGATCAGAAGACACTGTGGCCCCATCCGATGATACCCCCGGACAGGGCCAAACAGGCAGGATATAACCCCACCCACTTTGCCAAAGCACAGCCCCCACACCACTAGAGGGATGTCTCCAACCACCAACTTACCGTCCTAAGACAAGGCCGAGTATAGCCCACAACGATCTCCGCCATGGCACAACCCAAGGGGGGGGCGCCAACCCAGACAGGAAGACCACGTCAGTGACTCAACCCACTCAAGTGACGCACCCCTCCCATGGACGGCATGGAAGAACACCAGTAGGCCAGTGACTCAGCCCCTGTAAAAGGGTTAGAGGCAGAGAATCCCAGTGGAAAGAGGGGAACCGGCAAGGCAGAGACAGCAAGGGCGGTTCGTTGCTCCAGCCTTTCCATTCACCTTCACACTCCTGGGCCAGACTATACTTAATCATAGGACCTACTGAAGAGATAAGTCTTCAGTAAAGACTTAAAGGTTGAGACTGAGTCTGCGTCTCTCACATTGGTAGGCAGAACATTCCATAAAAATGGAGCTCTATAGGAGAAAGCCCTACCTCCAGCCGTTTGCTTAGAAATTCTAGGGACAATTAGGAGGCCTGCGTCTTGTGACCGTAGCGTACGTGTAGGTATGTACGGCAGGACCAAATCGGAAAGATAGGTAGGAGCAAGCCCATGTAATGCTTTGTAGGTTAGCAGTAAAACCTTGAAATCAGCCCTTGCCTTAACAGGAAGCCAGTGTAGGGAGGCTAGCACTGGAGTAATATGATCCAATTTTTTGGTTCTAGTCAGGATTCTAGCAGCCGTATTTAGCACTAACTGAAGTTTATTTAGTGCTTTATCCGGGTAGCCGGAAAGTAGAGCATTGCAGTAGTCCAGCCTAGAAGTAACAAAAGCATGGATTAATTTTTCTGCGTCATTTTTGGACAGAACATTTCTGATTTTTGCAATGTTACGTAGATGGAAAAAAGCTGTCCTTGAAACAGTCTTGATATGTTCTTCAAAAGAGAGATCAGGGTCCAGAGTAACGCCGAGGTCCTTCACAGTTTTATTTGAGACGACTATACAACCATCCAGATTAATTGTCAGATTCAACAGAAGATCTCTTTGTTTCTTGGGACCTAGAACAAGCATCTCTGTTTTGTCCGAGTTTAAAAGTAGAAAGTTTGCAGCCATCCACTTCTTTATGTCTGAAACACAGGCTTCTAGCGAGGGCAATTTTGGGGCTTCACCATGTTTCATTGAAATGTACAGCTGTGTGTCGTCCGCATAGCAGTGAAATTTAACATTATGTTTTCGAATGACATCCCCAAGAGGTAAAATATATAGTGAAAACAATAGTGGTCCTAAAACGGAACCTTGAGGAACACCGAAATTTACAATTGATTTGTCAGAGGACAAACCATTCACAAAGACAAACTGATATCTTTCCGACAGATAAGATCTAAACCAGGCCAGAACTTGTCCATGTAGACCTATTTGGGTTTCCAATCTCTCCAAAAGAATGTGGTGATCGATGGTATCAAAAGCGGCACTAAGATCTAGGAGCACGAGGACAGATGCAGAGCCTCGGTCTGACGTCATTAAAAGGTCATTTACCACCTTCACAAGTGCAGTCTCAGTGCTATGATGGGGTCTAAAACCAGACTGAAGCGTTTCGTATACATTGTTTGTCTTCAGGAAGGCAGTGAGTTGCTGTGCAACAGCTTTTTCTAAAATTTTTGAGAGGAATGGAAGATTCGATATAGGCCGATAGTTTTTTATAATTTCTGGATCAAGATTCGGCTTTTTCAAGAGAGGCTTTATTACTGCCACTTTTAGTGAGCTTGGTACACATCCGGTGGATAGAGAGCCGTTTATTATGTTCAACATAGGAGGGCCAAGCACAGGAAGCAGCTCTTTCAGTAGTTTAGTTGGAATAGGGTCCAGTATGCAGCTTGAGGGTTTGGAGGCCATGATTATTTTCATCACTGCGTCAAGAGATATAGTACTAAAACACTTTAGTATCTCCCTTGATCCTAGGTCCTGGCAGAGTTGTGTAGACTCAGGACAATGGAGCTTTGGAGGAATACCCAGATTTAAAGAGGAGTCTGTAATTTGCTTTCTAATGATCATGATCTTTTCCTCAAAGAAGTTCATAAATTTATTACTGCTGAAGTGAAAGCCATCCTCCATTTGCGAAGGCTGCTTTTTAGTTAGCTTTGCGACAGTATCAAAAAGAAATTTTGGATTGTTCCTATTTTCCTCAATTAAGTTGGAAAAATAGGATGATCGAGCAGCAGTGAGGGCTCTTCGATACTGCACGGTACTGTCTTTCCAAGCTAGTCGGAAGACTTCCAGTTTGGTGTGGCGCCATTTCCGTTCCAATTTTCTGGAAGCTTGCTTCAGAGCTCGTGTATTTTCTGTATACCAGGGAGCTAGTTTCTTATGACAGATGTTTTTAGTTTTTAGGGGTGCAACTGCATCTAGGGTATTGCGCAAGGTTAAATTGAGTTCCTCGGTTAGGTGGTTAACTGATTTTTGTCCTCTGACGTCCTTGGGTAGGCAGAGGCAGTCTGGAAGGGCATCAAGGAATCTTTGGGTTGTCTGAGAATTTATAGCACGACTTTTAATGCTCCTTGGTTGGGGTCTGAGCAGATTATTTGTTGCAATTGCAAACGTAATAAAATGGTGGTCCGATAGTCCAGGATTATGAGGAAAAACATTTAGATCCACAACATTTATTCCATGGGACAAAACTAGGTCCAGAGTATGACTGTGGCAGTGAGTAGGTCCAGAGACATGTTGGACAAAACCCACTGAGTCGATGATGGCTCCGAAAGCCTTTTGGAGTGGGTCTGAATATTAGAATATTATCTGCTATGACTACAAGATCCGATAGGAATTCAGGGAACTCAGTGAGGAACACTGCATATGGCCCAGGAGGCCTGTAAACAGTAGCTATAAAAAGTGAGTGAGTAGGCTGCATAGATTTCATGACTAGAAGCTCAAAAGACGAAAACGTCATTGTTTTTTTTTTTGTAAATTGAAATTTGCTATCGTAAATGTTAGCAACACCTCCGCCTTTGCCGGATGCACGGGGGGTATGGTCACTAGTGTAACCAGGGGGTGAGGCCTCATTTAACACAGTAAATTCATCAGGCTTAAGCCATGTTTCAGTCAGGCCAGTCACATCAAGATTATTATCAGTGATTAGTTCATTGACTATAACTGCCTTGGAAGTGAGGGATCTAACATTAAGTAACCCAATTTTGAGATGTGAGGTATCACCATCTCTTTCAATAATGGCAGGAATGGAGGAGGTCTTTATACTAGTGAGATTGCTAAAGCGAACACCGCCATTTTTAATTTTGCCCAACCTAGATCGAGGCACAGACACGGTCTCAATGGGGAAAGCTGAGCTGACTACGCTGACTGTGCTAGTGGCAGACTCCACTAAGCTGGCAGGCTGGCTAACAGCCTGCTGCCTGGCCTGCACCCTATTTCATTGTGGAGCTAGAGGAGTTAGAGCCCTGTCTATGTTCGTAGATAAGATGAGAGCACCCCTCCAGCTAGGATGGAGTCCGTCACTCCTCAACAGGCCAGGCTTGGTCCTGTTTGTGGGTGAGTCCCAGAAAGAGGGCCAATTATCTACAAATTCTATATTTTGGGAGGGGCAGAAAACAGTTTTCAACCAGCGATTGAGTTGTGAGACTCTGCTGTAGAGCTCATCACTCCCCCTAACTGGGAGGGGGCCAGAGACAATTAATCGATGCCGACACATCTTTCTAGCTGATTTACACACTGAAGCTATGTTGCGCTTGGTGACCTCTGACTGTTTCATCCTAACATCGTTGGTGCTGACGTGGATAACAATATCTCTATACTCTCTACACTCGCCAGTTTTAGCTTTAGCCAGCACCGTCTTTAGATTAGCCTTAACGTCGGTAGCCCTGCCCCCTGGTAAACAGTGTATGATCGCTGGATGATTAGTTTTAAGTCTAATACTGCGGGTAATGGAGTCGCCAATGACTAGGGTTTTCAATTTGTCAGAGCTAATGGTGGGAGCCGTCGGCGTCTCAGACCCCACAACGGGAGGAGTAGAGACCAGAGAAGTCTCGGCCTCCGACTCCGACTCGCTTAATGGGGAGAACCGGTTGAAAGTTTCTGTCGGCTGAATAAGCGACACCGGTTGAGCATTCCTACAGCGTTTCCCTCCAGAAGCCATGAGAAAGATGTCCGGCTGCGGGGACCGTGCGAGGGGGTTTATACTAACGTTACTATCTGTACTTACTGGTGGCACAGACGCTGTTTCATCCTTTCCTACACTGAAATTGCCCTTGCCTAACGATCGCGTCTGAAGCTGGGCTTGCAGCACAGCTATCCTTGCCGTAAGGCGATCGTTCTCCTGTATATTATAAGTACAACGACTACAATTAGAAGGCATCATGTTAATGTTACTTAGCTTCGGCTGTTTGAAGTCCTGACGAACCATGTCCAGATAAAACCTCCGGGGTGAAAAAGTTGAATGAAAAAAGTTGAGTGAGGGAAAAATTTAAAATATACTGTAATGAAAAAGTAAAAAACCGTCAGGTAGCAAAGTAAGATCGGCAACAAAACGCACAGCAGCGTAAACAAGTCTGCAAGTTGTGACCGGAAACAGGAAACAGGAAATGAAGCACTGAGCAATCTCTCCCCCAGCCCACCTCTCCCTAACTGTCCTCATCCCTCTCCTCAGGCTCCTCCCCAGCCAGTTACATCTCCCTTCCCCTCCTCTCTCTCCCCATCCGTCTCCAGCCCTCCTCAGGCTCCTCCTCAGCCAGTTACATCTCCCTTCCCCTCCTCTCTCTCCCCATCCGTCTCCAGCCCTCCTCAGGCTCCTCCCCAGCCAGTTACATCTCCCTTCCCCTCCTCTCTCTCCCCATCCGTCTCCAGCCCTCCTCAGGCTCCTCCCCAGCCAGTTACATCTCCCTTCCCCTCCTCTCTCTCCATCCGTCTCCAGCCCTCCTCAGGCTCCTCCCCAGCCAGTTACATCTCCCTTCCCCTCCTCTCTCCCCATCCGTCTCCAGCCCTCCTCAGGCTCCTCCCCAGCCAGTTACATCTCCCTTCCCCTCCTCTCTCTCCCCTTCCGTCTCCAGCCCTCCTCAGGCTCCTCCCCAGCCAGTTACATCTCCCTTCCCCTCCTCTCTCTCCCCATCCGTCTCCAGCCCTCCTCAGGCTCCTCTAGCACGTTACACCTCCATTAATGAGATGGATGCATGTCTCTAGCTGAGTTATTCCAGCGGGGGGAGAATCTATCAGAGGTAATTGTGGGTAATGATCACGTTGGGGTGACATCCACCTTCTGTATCCGTGGTGACGGATGGTGTCCCTATACAACACACATCCGTCTTCCACACACCACGGTCGTCATTTAACAGGAATAGGACTGACTAATTTTCACAGGGGATAGATATGTATGAAGGGATTAAGCTGGAAATGGTAGATGAGAGAAAGTCAAATATGAAGAGATTTTCACTTCATTATGACATTTGGATTTTTCTTCCCCTCACTTGGTATTCTTATTGCAGAGGATGGATTTGAGTGGTGGACGGTTATGTAGGAATAACATGTCATTTTGATGGTCGGTTTGCCAATGGAAGGAGGGAGGGACAGAGGGGCAGAGGCACTTTTTATGTAACCTTTATTTAACTAGGCAAGTCAGTTAACCTGTTAGGGCTAGGGGGCAGTATTGACACGGCTGGATAAAAAACGTACCGATTTAATCTGGTTACCACTCCTACCCAGTAACTAGAATATGCATATACTTATTACATATGGATAGAAAACACCCTAAAGTTTCTAAAACTGTTTGAATGGTGTCTGTGAGTATAACAGAACTCAAATGGCAGGTCAAAACCTGAGAGATTCCTTTACAGGAAGTGGCCTGTCTGACCATTTCTGGAACTTCTTTGCCATCTCTATCTTTTACTAAGGATCTCTGCTCTAACGTGACACTTCCTACGTCGTCCATAGGTGCTCAGAGCCCGGGAAAAACCTGAATGTCGTCATCCCAGCCCCAGGCTGAAACACATTATCGCCTTTCTCAAGTGGCCGATCAAGGGACTCTGGGCTTAGGCGCGTGACCTGACCGCCCCCGTCTTTGTGATTTTTTCCTCTGTTTGCCGAAAAGGAGATTCCCGGTCGGAATATTATCGCTTTTCTACGAGAAAAATGGCATAAAAATTGATTTTAAACAGTGGTTGACATGCTTCGAAGTACGGTAATGGAATATTTCGAATTTTTTTGTCACGAATTGCGCCATGCGCACGACCCTTCTTTACCATTTCGGATAGTGTCTGGAACGCACGAACAAAACGCCGCTATTCGGATATAACGATGGATTATTTTGGACCAAACCAACATTTGTTATTGAAGTAGCAGTCCTGGGAGTGCATTCTGACGAAGACAACAAAAGGTAATCAAACTTTTATAATAGTAAATATGATTATGGTGAGTGCTAAACTTGCCGGGTGTCTAAATAGCTAGCCCATGATGCCTGGGCTATGTACTTAGAATATTGCGAAATGTGCTTTCACCAAAAAGCTATTTTAAAATCGGACATATCGAGTGCATAGAGGAGGTCTGTATCTAAAATTCTTAAAATAATTGTTATGCTTTTTGTGAACGTTTATCGTGAGTAATTTAGTAAAATGTTAGCGAATTCCCCGGAAGTTTGCTAGTTCTGAACGTCACATGCTAATGTAAAAAGCTGGTTTTTGATATAAATATGAACTTGATTGAACAAAACATGCATGTATTGTATAACATAATGTCCTAGGGTTGTCATCTGATGAAGATCATCAAAGGTTAGTGCTGCATTTAGCTGTCTTCTGGGTTTTTGTGACATTATATGCTAGCTTGAAAAATGGGTGTCTGATTATTTCTGGCTTGGTACTCTGCTGACATAATCTAATGTTTTGCTTTCGTTGTAAAGCCTTTTTGAAATCGGACAGTGTGGTTAGATTAACGAGAGTCTTGTCTTTAAATAGCTGTAAAATAGTCATATGTTTGAGAAATTGAAGTAATAGGATTTTTAAGGTTTTGAAAATCGCGCCACAGGCTTCAAGTGGCTGTTACGTAGGTGGGACGAATTCGTCCCGCCTAGCCCATAGAGGTTAAGAACAAATTCTTATTTACAATGACGGCCTACCAGGGAACAGTGGGTTAACTGCCTTGTTCAGGGCAGAATAACAGATTTTTACCTTGTCAGCTCAGGGATTCGATCCAGCAACCTTTCGGTTACTGGCCCAACGCTCTAACCACTAGGCTACCTGCCTCCCCCTTGCTGAGCATTCAGGGTATTAGTTCAAGGATAACACCATTTCTTTCATATGACCTAAATGATTTGCTACCAGTTGGCTCCAAGAAACACTGAATATGTTTCACACCACAGAGTGAGGGAGGGATACGAGGAATAGAACCAGCCTGTTAAAATGGTAGGAGAATATTAAAGGGGTCTATAAAGTCGTCTACAGGGGAGATTGCTCAGTACTCTTTCTATCTAGAGAGGGTAAGGTGGAGATATTACCATATTGCTTAAACCTCATTCTCTCAGATCCACCCAAGTGTCTCTAGGGGTAGGGCTGAATAGAGGGGTTGTTTCTGGACAGGGTCATAGAGAACAGACATGAGGGGTATAGTACAAAGAAGAACAATTATTTAACCAGCTAACGTTGATAAACAACCAGAAATATCTATTGTTTTTCTGTTTCATTAAGAAAGCTAAACTTAGATATGTGTTTTTGGTTGTTGGGTAAATTAGACCATGCCCATTTTCAAGCATATCTTTCTAAAAACAAATGAGGGAAGTTAGCTGGCTAACAACTCATTGATCCTGCTTAGTAGTACACCCGTCTGGACCTAACAGGATCTCCACTGGTCACCACTGGAGACATATTAAAGATGGGTCAATGATGGACCTCGACCTTGCTCTTCTCCAGAGCTGTAACCATGACAACCCTGATCCAACTGTCTTACATCAAATGTCTGTGTTAGTGTCCCAAATGGCACCCTATTCCCTATTTAGTGTGCTAGGATTCCCTATATAGTGTGCTAGGACTCCCTACATAGTGCGCTAGGACTCCCTACATAGTGCGCTAGGACTCCCTATATAGTGCGCTAGGACTCCCTATATAGTGCGCTAGGACTCCCTATATAGTGCGCTAGGACTCCCTACATAGTGCGCTAGGACTCCCTACATAGTGCGCTAGGACTCCCTACATAGTGCGCTAGGATACCCTATATAGTGTGCTAGGACTCCCTACATAGTGCGCTAGGACTCCCTATATAGTGCGCTAGGACTCCCTACATAGTGCGCTAGGACTCCCTACATAGTGCGCTAGGATTCCCTACATAGTGCGCTAGGATACCCTATATAGTGCAATAGGATTCCCTATATACCTCAGCCACGCTCAAGGTCCTAAACGATATCTTAACAGCCATCGATAAGAAACAATACTGTGCTACCATATTCATCGACCTGGCCAAGGTTTTCGACTCTGTCAATCACCACATCCTCATTGGCAGACTCAATAGCCTTGGTTTCTCAAATGATTGCCTCGTCTGGTTCACCAACTACTTCTCTGATAGAGTTCAGTGTGTCAAATCTGAGGGCCTGTTGTCCGGACCTCTGGCAGTCTCTATGGGGGTGCCACAGGGTTCAATTCTTGGGCCGACTCTTTTCTCTGTATACATCAATGATGTCGCTGTTGCTGCTGGTGAGTCTCTGATCCACCTCTACGCAGACGACACCATTCTGTATACTTCTGGCCCTTCTTTGGACACTGTGTTAACTACCCTCCAGACGAGCTTCAATGCCATACAACTCTCCTTCCGTGGCCTCCAACTGCTCTTAAATGCTAGTAAAACTAAATGCATGCTCTTCAACCGATCGCTGCCCGCACCTGCCCGCCCGTCCAGCATCACTACTCTGGACGGTTCTGACTTAGAATATGTGGACAACTACAAATACCTAGGTGTCTGGTTAGACTGTAAACTCTCCTTCCAGACTCACATCAAACATCTCCAATCCAAAGTTAAATCTAGAATTGGCTTCCTATTTCGCAACAAAGCATCTTTCACTCATGCTGCCAAATATACCCTAGTAAAACTGACCATCCTACCGATCCTCGACTTCGGCGATGTCATTTACAAAATAGCCTCCAAAATAGCCTCCATAAATTGGATGCAGTCTATCACAGTGCCATCCGTTTTGTCACCAAAGCCCCATATACTACCCACCACAGCGACCTGTACGCTCTCGTTGGCTGGCCCTCGCTTCATACAAACCCACTGGCTCCAGGTCATCTACAAGACCCTGCTAGGTAAAGTTCCCCCTTATCTCAGCTCGCTGGTCACCATAGCAGCACCCACCTGTAGCACGCTCTCCAGCAGGTATATCTCTCTGGTCACCCCCAAAGCCAATTCCTCCTTCGGCCGTCTCTCCTTCCAGTTCTCTGCTGCCAATGACTGGAACGAACTACAAAAATCTCTGAAACTGGAAACACTTATCTCCCTCACTAGCTTTAAGCACCAGCTGTCAGAGCAGCTCACAGATTACTGCACCTGTACATAGCCCATCTATAATTTAGCCCAAACAACTACCTCTTCCCCTACTGTATTTATTTATTTATTTTGCTCCTTTGAACCCCATTATTTCTATTTCTACTTTGCACTTTCTTCCACTGTAAATCTACCATTCCAGTGTTTTCCTTGCTATATTGTATTTACTTTGCCACCATGGCCTTTTTTGCCTTTACCTCCCTTATCTCACCTCATTTGCTCAC
Organism: Salmo salar; assembly: GCF_965601325.2. Taxonomy (NCBI): domain Eukaryota; kingdom Metazoa; phylum Chordata; class Actinopteri; order Salmoniformes; family Salmonidae; genus Salmo; species Salmo salar. Next base: position 90,194,563 of record NC_138295.1, read on the forward strand.
ATTGTATATAGACTTATTTTTCTACTATATTATTGACTGTATGTTTGTTTTACTCCATGTGTAACTCTGTGTTGTTGTATGTTGTCGAACTGCTTTGCTTTATCTTGGCCAGGTCGCAATTGTAAATGACAACTTGTTCTCAACTAGTCTACCTGGTTAAATAAAGGTGAAATAAAATAAATGTAGTGCAATAGGATTCCCTATATAGTGCAATAGGATTCCCTATATAGTGTAATAGGATTCCCTATATAGTGCAATAGGATTCCCTATATAGTGCAATAGGATTCCCTATATAGTGTAATAGGATTCCCTATATAGTGTAATAGGATTCCCTATATAGTGCAATAGGATTCCCTATATAGTGCAATAGGATTCCCTATATAGTGCAATAGGATTCCCTATATAGTGCAATAGGATTCCCTATATAGTGTAATAGGATTCCCTATATAGTGTAATAGGATTCCCTATATAGTGCAATAGGATTCCCTATATAGTGCAATAGGATTCCCTATATAGTGCAATAGGATTCCCTATATAGTGCGCTAAGGTGCCATTAGGGACTGAATCTGAGTAGCCTATCCAATCGATGGATCCAGAGTTCAATGATTGATCCTTCTTCTCCTTCCTTCTTTCTTCTTCTACCTCCAGATAGTAAAGCTGGCAGTGTACGGGATGCTGCCTAGGAACCTCTCCAGAAGGACCATGATGCAACGGCTACACCTCTTCCCTGAAGATGTAACACTTGTCTTTTAAGACTTTGACATCTAATATGTGTGAAAATGAAATGACAAGTTTTAGTAAAAAGAATGACGCCACACACTACACCTCTTCCCTGAAGATAAAATAACTGCTCTTTATTCCCCTGTTGTGGACTGAATATGTCTTGACATGTTGATTTGATTGATTAAATTTGTTTCATCATTTTAAATGACGACATATTCAGCCAAGAGCAAGCAGAACAGAAATATCAGCGATAACACAAGTCTGACTTGTTTCCAATAAACACAAGTCTGACTTGTTTCCAATAAACACAAGACTGACTTGTTTCCAATAAACACAAGTCTGACTTGTTTCCAATAAACACAAGTCTGACTTGTTTCCAATAAACACAAGTCTGACTTGATTCCAATAAACACAAGACTGACTTGTTTCCAATAAACACAAGTCTGACTTGTTTTCATTGTGGTAAAGCATTTAGACAAGTCTAGTCTGACTGTAGCTTCTCTGCCCATTTATACGGTATATAAATATAAAAGTCTTATTTTCCCTTGACTTGCACCTCTCTCTTACCCAGGTGTTTTTTCCCTCTCTGAAAAGTGAAGACACCTACAGACCTAAGTCTGTGTTCCTGTCCCTGGCTAGAGCCTAGGTGCCATACAGATCCATGAAATGACTATGTTGTATGTAATTGTATGGCAGGATCTTCCTGAGGACATCCTTCTGAACCTGACAGAGGAGCTGCCTCAGCCCAGAGAGATCCCTCGCAGACTGAATGAGTACAGCCAGGAGGAACGAGAAGCCTTCCCCACTCTATGGACCCCGTGAGTAGCTTCTTCTCCCGGTCTTCCTCCATGGACGCAGACATGCAAACACACACCCTCTCTCTCACATCTTCACACACACACACCATCCTTAATCACACCCACATATCCTCACACACACACACAGCTCTCTCCACCCCGACCTGCACTGAACCTCTATCTCATTTAGAACAGCCTGGTCTATAGAGGAACAGCCTGGTCTATAGAGGCACAGCCAGGTCAATAGAGGAACAGACTGGTTTATAGAGGAACAGACACATTTAGAACAGCCTGGTTTATAGAGGAACAGCCTGGTTTATAGAGGAACAGACACATTTAGAACAGTCTGGTTTATAGAGGAACAGACACATTTAGAACTGCCTGGTTTATAGAGGCACAGCCTGGTTTATAGAGGCACCGACACATTTAGAACAGCCTGGTTTATAGAGGAACAGCCTGGTTTATAGAGGAACAGACACATTTAGAACAGTCTGGTTTATAGAGGAACAGACACATTTAGAACAGCCTGGTTTATAGAGGAACAGACACATTTAGAACAGCCTGGTTTATAGAGGAACAGACACATTTAGAACAGTCTGGTTTATAGAGGTACAGCCTGGTTTATAGAGGAACAGACACATTTAATAACAGCCTGGTTTATAGAGGAACAGCCTGGTTTATAGAGGAACAGACACATTTAATAACAGCCTGGTTTATAGAGGAACAGACACATTTAGAACAGCCTGGTTTATAGAGGAACAGACACATTTAGAACAGTCTGGTTTATAGAGGAACAGACACATTTAGAACAGACTGGTTTATAGAGGAACAGACACATTTAGAACAGTCTGGTTTATAGAGGAACAAACACATTTAGAACAGACTGGTTTATAGAGGAACAGCCTGGTTTATAGAGGAACAAACACATTTAGAACAGTCTGGTTTATAGAGGAACAGCCTGGTTTATAGAGGAACAGACACATTTAATAACAGCCTGGATTATAGAGGAACAAACACATTTAGAACAGTCTGGTTTATAGAGGAACAGCCTGGTTTATAGAGGCACAGACACATTTAGAACAGCCTGGTTTATAGAGGAACAGACACATTTAATAACAGCCTGGTTTATAGAGGAACAGCCTGGTTTATAGAGGAACAGACTCATTTAGAACAGTCTGGTTTATAGAGGAACAGACACATTTAATAACAGCCTGGTTTATAGAGGAACAGCCTGGTTTATAGAGGAACAGACTCATTTAGAACAGCCTGGTTTATAGAGGAACAGACACATTTAGAACAGCCTGGTTTATAGAGGAACAGACACATTTAGAACAGTCTGGTTTATAGAGGAACAGTCTGGTTTATAGAGGAACAGACACATTTAATAACAGCCTGGTTTATAGAGGAACAGACACATTTAGAACAGTCTGGTTTATAGAGGCACAGACACATTTAATAACAGCCTGGTTTATAGAGGAACAGACACATTTAGAACAGTCTGGTTTATAGAGGAACAGACACATTTAGAACAGCCTGGTTTATAGAGGAACAGCCTGGTTTATAGAGGAACAGACACATTTAGAACAGTCTGGTTTATAGAGGAACAGCCTGGTTTATAGAGGAACAGACACATTTAGAACAGTCTGGTTTATAGAGGAACAGCCTGGTTTATAGAGGAACAGACACATTTAGAACAGCCTGGTTTATAGAGGAACAGCCTGGTTTATAGAGGAACAGACACATTTAGAACAGTCTGGTTTATAGAGGAACAGCCTGGTTTATAGAGGAACAGCCTGGTTTATAGAGGAACAAACACATTTAGAACAGTCTGGTTTATAGAGGAACAGCCTGGTTTATAGAGGAACAGTCTGGTTTATAGAGGAACAAACACATTTAGAACAGTCTGGTTTATAGAGGAACAGCCTGGTTTATAGAGGAACAGTCTGGTTTATAGAGGAACAAACACATTTAGAACAGTCTGGTTTATAGTGGAACAGTCTGGTTTATAGAGGAACAGACACATTTAGAACAGCCTGGTTTATAGAGGAACATCCTGGTTTATAGAGGAACAGACACATTTAGAACAGCCTGGTTTATAGAGGAACAGACACATTTAGAACAGCCTGGTTTATAGAGGAACAGCCTGGTTTATAGAGGAACAGACACATTTAGAACAGCCTGGTTTATAGAGGAACAGCCTGGTTTATAGAGGAACAGCCTGGTTTATAGAGGAACATACACATTTAGAACAGCCTGGTTTATAGAGGAACAGACACATTTAAAACAGCCTGGTTTATAGAGGAACAGCCTGGTTTATAGAAGAACAGACACATTTAGAACAGCCTGGTTTATAGAGGAACAGCCTGGTTTATAGAGGAACAGACACATTTAGAACAGCCTGGTTTATAGAGGAACAGACACATTTAAAACAGCCTGGTTTATAGAGGAACACACATTTAGAACAGCCTGGTTTATAGAGGAACAGCCTGGTTTATAGAGGAACAGACACATTTAGAACAGTCTGGTTTATAGAGGCACAGACACATTTAGAACAGTCTGGTTTATAGAGGAACAGCCTGGTTTATAGAGGAACAGACACATTTAGAACAGCCTGGTTTATAGAGGAACAGCCTGGTTTATAGAGGAACAGCCTGGTTTATAGAGGAACAGACACATTTAGAACAGTCTGGTTTATGGGCAGCCGGAGAGGAACAGCACGACAGCGGTTTGAGGAACAGCCTGCGCCTGGTTTATGAGGCAGCCGAACAGCCTGGTTTATAGAGGACAGACCGCAGCGGGGGACAGCCGGTTTGGGACCGACACAGCGCCTGGTTTATAGAGGCACAGCCTGGTTTATAGAGGAACAGACACATTTAGAACAGTCTGGTTTATAGAGGAACAGCCTGGTTTATAGAGGAACCGACACATTTAGAACAGCCTGGTTTATAGAGGAACAGCCTGGTTTATAGAGGAACAGACACATTTAGAACAGTCTGGTTTATAGAGGAACAGACACATTTAATAACAGCCTGGTTTATAGAGGAACAGACACATTTAGAACAGCCTGGTTTATAGAGGAACAGACACATTTAATAACAGCCTGGTTTATAGAGGAACAGACACATTTAGAACAGTCTGGTTTATAGAGGAACAGACACATTTGGAACAGCCTGGTTTATAGAGGAACAGACACATTTAGAACAGCCTGGTTTATAGAGGAACACACATTTAGAACAGCCTGGTTTATAGAGGAACAGCCTGGTTTATAGTGGAACAGCCTGGTTTATAGAGGAACAGCCTGGTTTATAGAGGAACAGCCTGGTTTATAGTGGAACAGACACATTTAGAACAGACTGGTTTATAGAGGAACAGCCTGGTTTATAGAGGAACAGACACATTTAGAACAGACTGGTTTATAGAGGTACAGCCTGGTTTATAGAGGCACCGACACATTTAGAACAGCCTGGTTTATAGAGGAACTGACACATTTAGAACAGCCTGGTTTATAGAGGCACAGCCTGGTTTATAGAGGAACAGCCTGGTTTATAGAGGAACAGACACATTTAGAACAGTCTGGTTTATAGAGGAACAGCCGGATTTATAGAGGAACAGACACATTTAGAACAGCCTGGTTTATAGAGGAACAGACACATTTAGAACAGTCTGGTTTATAGAGGAACACACACTTAGAACAGCCTGGTTTATAGTGGAACAGCCTGGTTTATAGTGGAACAGCCTGGTTTATAGAGGAACAGCCTGGTTTATAGTGGAACAGACACATTTAGAACAGCCTGGTTTATAGAGGAACAGCCTGGTTTATAGAGGAACAGCCTGGTTTATAGAGGAACAGCCTGGTTTATAGAGGAACAACCTGGTTTATAGTGGAACAGACTTGTTTATAGTGGAACAGACTGGTTTATAGTGGAACAGCCTGGTTTATAGTGGAACAGCCTGGTTTATAGAGGAACAGCCTGGTTTATAGTGGAACAGACACATTTAGAACAGCCTGGTTTATAGAGGAACAGCCTGGTTTATAGAGGAACAGCCTGGTTTATAGAGGAACAGCCTGGTTTATAGAGGAACAACCTGGTTTATAGTGGAACAGACTTGTTTATAGTGGAACAGACTGGTTTATAGTGGAACAGCCTGGTTTATAGACACATACCATAGTTCTATTACAGACTGCTGTGATCCTTCAGTCATGGCACTGATCCATTGTTCCTCAGTCCACAGCCTGCTATTCATATCAGCCGTGAAGCAGTTAAATGCCTTATGATACTGCTCTCTACAAGAGCGGACAAATCTCTAAGCATTTTATGACCTAAATGCTACGCTAGCTTTAGCTTACCACAAACATTCAAATAACTAGTAGAAACCCAAAATAATTATTTAGTGAAGAACGGGATAAAACATTTTTGTGTGTGTTCGTGTGAAACCTACTTCTGTGCCGGTAAGTAAGGATGGAAACAGTATAGCACCGTGTTCCTGTGGTCTTTATTGATGTGAGAAACGGGTTCTTGTTACCGGGCTGACAAATGATTCCATTATTATAAAGAGCACGGCATGTTGAAACGTGATCGGTCACGTTCCTATAGAGTTAAGTAAGGGTGTGGCTCAATGAGGGGTAATGGTGGTCTGAGCCAGGGACTGACCTCTCATTAAATCCGCGACAGACGACAGACAGACAGACAGACAGACGACAGACGCAGACAGACAGACAGACAGACAGACAGACAGACAGACAGACAGACACTTTCAAACACTGATACCCCACGTGTGTTAATGCACTTAAGATCGTTCCTTTTTAAAGTTGTATTGAAGTACTATAGAAGTACTCTGTAATTGAATTCATGCTAACTTTTTATGAGGCCAGTAATTCATCCCAATGAGCAGTGGAACCGAGGAGGGTTTTAGAGAGCAGTATGTTTATATGGGTTCTCTCTCTAATAACCACAGCAGTGATTGGTCAGGACGACCCTACGGAGCGTGTCCATTAAAACATATCATATAGGAAGTACTGACGTGATAATGAGACGGACAGAACAGCCACTACATTACTTCCTGTCTGTAATTGAAGGAAATGGGAGTTTTCAATCTGATAGAAAACTGCGAAATTCCAGAATTACGTGACATAATTCTTGTAGTGTAATGTTTTGCCTACTGGGTGGGGAGTTTGTTGTGTTTGATTCTGATCACACATACTCAAATGGGCTGCAGCTATAACTCGCTTGGAATAACACAGAAGTGAGAAATGAAGCTTAACAGTGACTTGATGTAGTGTTTATAGAGTGTTAACTGGTGTAGTAGTTACAGGGTGTTAACTGGTGTAGTGGTTACAGGGCGTTAACTTCTCTAGTGTAGGGTGCAGTATTTTGACATCCGGATGAAAAGCGTGCCCGGAGTAAACTGCCTGCTACTCAGTCCCAGAAGCTAAGATATGCATATTATTAGTAGATTTGGATAGAAAACACTCAGAAGTTTCTAAAACTGTTTGAATGATGTCTGTGAGTATAACAGAACTCATATGGCAGGCAAAAACCTGAGGAAAAAATCCAACCATGAAGTGTGGAAATCTGAGGTTTGTAGTTTTTCAAGTGATTCCCTATCCAGTATACAGTGTCAATGGGGTCATTTTGCACTTCCTAAGGCTTCCACTAGATGTCAACAGTCTTTAGAACGTTGTTTCATGCTTCTACTGTGAATGGGGAGAGAATAAGAGCATATGGAGTCAGATGACTGAGAAAATGATATGGCACTCCCGTGAGAGTTAGCTGTGTTCCTTTTCTTTTTTGAAGACAAAGGAATCGTCCAGTTGGAATATTATGGTTTATGATAAAAACATCCTAAAGATTGATTCTATACATCATTTGACATGTTTCTACGAGCTGTAATATAACTTTTTTGACTATTCGTCTGAACTAACTGCGCGAGCACAGTGGATTTGAATAACTCAACTGAACGCGCAAACAAAAAGGAGATATTTGGACATAAAGGATGGACTTCATCAAAACAAATGAACATTTATTGTGGAACTGGGATTCCTGGGAGTGCATTCCGATGAAGATCATCAAAGGTAAGTGAATATTTATAATGCTATTTCTGAGTTTTGTTGACTCCACAAAATGGCGAGTGTGGTTTTGTGACTGAGCGCCGTACTCAGATTATTTGAAAGTGTGCTTTCGCTGTAAAGCTTTTTTGAAATCTGACACAGCGGTTGCATTAAGGAGAAGTGTATCTATAATTCTTTGAAAAAGAGTTGAATATTTTATCAACGTTTATGATGAGTATTTCTGTAAATTTATGTGCTCATTCACCGGAAGTTTTGGGAGGCAAAACATTTCTGAACATTACACGCCAATGTAAAATGTTTTTTTTTTTTCTATAAATATGAACTTTATCAAGCAAAACATACATGTATTGTGTAACATGAAGTCCTATGAGTGCCATCTGATGAAGATCATCAAAGGTTATTGATTCATTTTAGCTGTATTTCTGGTTTTTGTGACGCCTCTCCTTGCTTGGAAAATGGCTGTGTGGTTTTTCTTGTCTCGGTGCTGTCCTTACATAATCTAATGATATGCTTTCGCCGTAAAGCCTTTTTGAAATCGGACAATGTGGTTGGATTAACGAGAAGTGTATCTTTAAAATGGGATATAATAGCTGTTTGTTTGAGAAATTTGAATAATGAGATTTTTGTTGTTTTGAATTTGGCGCCCTGCTATTTCACTGTCTGTTGAATAGTGTGTCCCGCGGGTGGACGCTAGCGTCCCACATACCCCAGAGAGGTTAACTGGTGTAGTGGTTACAGGGCGTTAACTGGTGTAGTGGTTACAGGGCGTTAACAGGAGGAGACTGAGAACTGAGTCGGTGGTGTCTGTGTGTGAGAATAGGGGAGTGTTCGGCCGCCAGCACTGAGGAGAGAAATCACTCTTCTAGTTGGTTTCCACAGCAGGAGAGGAGAATAGAACTATCACAATAACGACTACTGTACGTAGTCCTAGTTCTATAGCTAGGATAGCATCATGTTGTTGATGTCCTAGTTCTATAGCTAGGATAGCATCATGTTGTTGTTCCTAGTTCTATAGCTAGGATAGCATCATGTTGTTGATGTCCTAGTTCTATAGCTAGGATAGCATCATGTTGTTGATGTCCTAGTTCTATAGCTAGGATAGCATCATGTTGTTGATGTCCTAGTTCTATAGCTAGGATAGCATCATGTTGTTGTTGTCCTAGTTCTATAGCTAGGATAGCATCATGTTGTTGTTGTCCTAGTTCTATAGCTAGGATAGCATCATGTTGTTGATGTCCTAGTTCTATAGCTAGGATAGCATCATGTTGTTGATGTCCTAGTTCTATAGCTAGGATAGCATCATGTTGTTGATGTCCTAGTTCTATAGCTAGGATAGCATCATGTTGTTGATGTCCTAGTTCTATAGCTAGGATAGCATCATGTTGTTGATGTCCTAGTTCTATAGCTAGGATAGCATCATGTTGTTGATGTCCTAGTTCTATAGCTAGGATAGCATCATGTTGTTGATGTTCTATAGCTAGGATAGCATCATGTTGTTGATGTCCTAGTTCTATAGCTAGGATAGCATCATGTTGTTGATGTTCTAGTTCTATAGCTAGGATAGCATCATGTTGTTGATGTCCTAGTTCTATAGCTAGGATAGCATCATGTTGTTGATGTCCTAGTTCTATAGCTAGGATAGCATCATGTTGTTGATGTCTCTATAGCTAGGATAGCATCATGTTGTTGATGTTCTATGGCTAGGATAGCATCATGTTGTTGTGTCCTAGTTCTATAGCTAGGATAGCATCATGTTGTTGATGTCCTAGTTCTATAGCTAGGATAGCATCATGTTGTTGTTGTCCTAGTTCTATAGCTAGGATAGCATCATGTTGTTGATGTCCTAGTTCTATAGCTAGGATAGCATCATGTTGTTGATGTCCTAGTTCTATAGCTAGGATAGCATCATGTTGTTGATGTCCTAGTTCTATAGCTAGGATAGCATCATGTTGTTGATGTCCTAGTTCTATAGCTAGGATAGCATCATGTTGTTGATGTTCTATAGCTAGGATAGCATCATGTTGTTGATGTCCTAGTTCTATAGCTAGGATAGCATCATGTTGTTGATGTCCTAGTTCTATAGCTAGGATAGCATCATGTTGTTGATGTTCTATAGCTAGGATAGCATCATGTTGTTGATGTCCTAGTTCTATAGCTAGGATAGCATCATGTTGTTGATGTCCTAGTTCTATAGCTAGGATAGCATCATGTTGTTGATGTCCTAGTTCTATAGCTAGGATAGCATCGTGTTGTTGATGTCCTAGTTCTATAGCTAGGATAGCATCATGTTGTTGATGTTCTAGTTCTATAGCTAGGATAGCATCATGTTGTTGATGTTCTAGTTCTATAGCTAGGATAGCATCATGTTGTTGATGTCCTAGTTCTATAGCTAGGATAGCATCATGTTGTTGATGTTCTAGTTCTATAGCTAGGATAGCATCATGTTGTTGATGTCCTATAGCTAGGATAGCATCATGTTGTTGATGTCCTAGTTCTATAGCTAGGATAGCATCATGTTGTTGTCCTAGTTCTATAGCTAGGATAGCATCATGTTGTTGATGTCCTAGTTCTATAGCTAGGATAGCATCATGTTGTTGATGTCCTAGTTCTATAGCTAGGATAGCATCATGTTGTTGATGTCCTAGTTCTATAGCTAGGATAGCATCATGTTGTTGATGTCCTAGTTCTATAGCTAGGATAGCATCATGTTGTTGATGTTCTATAGCTAGGATAGCATCATGTTGTTGATGTCCTAGTTCTATAGCTAGGATAGCATCATGTTGTTGATGTCCTAGTTCTATAGCTAGGATAGCATCATGTTGTTGATGTCCTAGTACTATAGCTAGGATAGCATCATGTTGTTGATGTCCTAGTTCTATAGCTAGGATAGCATCATGTTGTTGATGTCCTAGTTACTATAGCTAGGATAGCATCATGTTGTTGATGTCCTAGTTCTATAGCTAGGATAGCATCATGTTGTTGATGTCCTAGTTCTATAGCTAGGATAGCATCATGTTGTTGATGTCCTAGTTCTATAGCTAGGATAGCATCATGTTGTTGATGTCCTAGTTCTATAGCTAGGATAGCATCATGTTGTTGATGTCCTAGTTCTATAGCTAGGATAGCATCATGTTGTTGATGTTCTATTGCTAGGATAGCATCATGTTGTTGTTGTCCTAGTTCTATAGCTAGGATAGCATCATGCTGTTGATGTCCTAGTTCTATAGCTAGGATAGCATCATGTTGTTGATGTCCTATAGCTAGGATAGCATCATGTTGTTGATGTTCTATAGCTAGGATAGCATCATGTTGTTGATGTTCTATAGCTAGGATAGCATCATGTTGTTGATGTCCTAGTTCTATAGCTAGGATAGCATCATGTTGTTGATGTCCTAGTTCTATAGCTAGGATAGCATCATGTTGTTGATGTCCTAGTTCTATAGCTAGGATAGCATCATGTTGTTGATGTTCTATAGCTAGGATAGCATCATGTTGTTGATGTCCTAGTTCTATAGCTAGGATAGCATCATGTTGTTGTTGTCCTAGTTCTATAGCTAGGATAGCATCATGTTGTTGTTGTCCTAGTTCTATAGCTAGGATAGCATCATGTTGTTGTTGTCCTAGTTCTATAGCTAGGATAGCATCATGCTGTTGATGTCCTAGTTGCAATTTGTCTCATTGTCATCCCTCTGCAATCTACTGAGATGGGTCTGCTCTATGGTTTGTGGAATCCACTCTGAATAGTGGCTGGTTTTTGCTCAGACATTCTCACTGACTGCCTCTGTGGCTCAGTGTAAACAATCTCTGAATAAATAGTCTGGTTAGATTTGCAAGCCCCGGTAAGCCTAATAGAAATGGGATTGGCATTATCATAAATATGTATTTACCACATGTAGTCCGTGGCGGGTTGAGACAGCCAGTCACTATATTCTCCTCCAGGGGTGATGTATGATGTGTCTCAGTGAGTAGCCCTGCCCCTGATTCAGTGGCACTTTTCCACTTTTGTTAATGTGGTGAGGCACGGTGCCCAGCCAAGGCTACGGTGCCAGGCTCAGTCACTGTGAGGGATGGTCTGCCAGCCTCCCTGCCCTGAAACATAGCCTGCTATACTGTGGCCTTCATTTCTATCCCACTGTGAGCTATACTGTAGCTAGGGAGGCTGCCTCGCTGTGAAGGATGGTTAGCTAGACCTGCCCTGAACCACAGGCTGCTATACTGTGGCCTCACTGTGAAGGATGGCTTGCTAGACCTGCCCTAAACCACAGGCTGCTATACTCTGGCCTCACTGTGAAGGATGGCTTGCTAGACCTGCCCTGAACCACAGGTTGCTATACTGTGGCCTCACTGTGAAGGATGGCTTGCTAGACCTGCCCTGAACCACAGGCTGCTAGACTGTGGCCTCACTGTGAAGGATGGATCACTAGACCTGCCCTGAACCACAGGCTGCTATACTGTGGCCTCACTGTGAAGGATGGATCACTAGACCTGCCCTAAACCACAGGCTGCTATACTGTGGCCTCACTGTGAAGGATGGATCGCTAGACCTGCCCTAAACCACAGGCTGCTATACTGTGGCCTCACTGTGAAGGATGGATCGCTAGACCTGCCCTGAACCACAGGCTGCTATACTGTGGCCTCACTGTGAAGGATGGATCGCTAGACCTGCCCTGAACCACAGGCTGCTATACTGTGGCCTCACTGTGAAGAATGGATCGCTAGACCTGCCCTGAAACGCAGGCTGCTATAGCTATAGGCTGCCTTTGTTTCTCCAGAGAGAAGGATGGCCAGTCAAGCAGGGTTGAACCATAGGCATTCCTACCCTGTGAGCTATAGCCAGGTCTGATCCATAGGCTACTCTGGCCTGTCTTCTCCATGGCGAGATATAGCCAGGTCTGATCCATAGGCTACTCTGGCCTGTCTTCTCCATGGTGAGATATAGCCAGGTCTGATCCATAGGCTACTCTGGCCTGTCTTCTCCATGGTGAGATATAGCCAGGTCTGATCCATAGGCTACTCTGGCCTGTCTTCTCCATGGTGAGACATAGCCAGGTCTGATTGATAGTCTATACTACTCCACTGCAAGCCTGAATGGGCCTACCTCTGCACTGTGAGTGGGTTTTGAGTTGGAGGGTTGGGAGAGGTTCGGGGGATTGCAATGTATATGTCATTCATAAAACACTGTAGATTAAACAGTTTACTGTTGGCACGGTGACATTTCAATCCTCCTCTATTCACCCCTTCATCCCTCCTCTATTCACCCCTTCATCCCTCCTCTACTCACCTCTTCATCCCTCCTCTATTCACCCCTTCATCCCTCCTCTATTCACCCCTTCATCCCTCCTCTACTCACCTCTTCATCCCTCCTCTATTCACCCCTTATCCCTCCTCTACTCACCCCTTCATCCCACCTCTACTCCTCTACTCACCCCTTCATCACTCCTCTACTCACCCCTTCATCCCTCCTCTACTCACCCCTTCATCCCTCCTCTATTCACCCCTTCATCCCTCCTCTACTCACCTCTTCATCCCTCCTCTATTCACCCCTTCATCCCTCCTCTACTCACCCCTTCATCCCACCTCTACTCACTCCTCTATTCACCCCTTCATCCCTCCTCTATTCACCCCTTCATCCCTCCTCTTCATCCCTTCATCCCTCCTCTACTCACCCCTTCATCCCTCCTCTATTCACCCCTTCATCCCTCCTCTATTCACCCCTTCATCCCTCCTCTATTCACCCCTTCATCCCTCCTCTACTCACCCCTTCATCCCTCCTCTATTCACCCCTTCATCACTCCTCTACTCACCCCTTCATCCCTCCTCTACTCACCCCTTCATCCCTCCTCTATTCACCCCTTCATCCCTCCTCTATTCACCCCTTCATCCCTCCTCTACTCACCCCTTCATCCCACCTCTATTCACCCCTTCATCCCTCCTCTATTCACCCCTCCTCTACTCACCCCTTCATCCCTCCTCTATTCACCCCTTCATCCCTCCTCTATTCACCCCTTCATCCCTCCTCTATTCACCCCTCCTCTATTCACCCCTTCATCCCTCTATTCACCCCTGCATCCCTCCTCTACTCACCCCTTCATCCCTCCTCTATTCACCCCTTCATCCCTCCTCTATTCATCCCTTCATCCCTCCTCTACTCACCCCTGCATCCCTCCTCTATTCACCCCTTCATCCCTCTATTCACCCCTTCATCCCTCCTCTATTCACCCCTCCTCTATTCACCCCTTCATCCCTCTATTCACCCCTTCATCCCTCCTCTACTCACCCCTTCTCTATTCACTCATTCACCCCTCCTCTACTCACCCCTCCATCCCTCCTCTACTCACCCCTTCTCTATTCATCCCTTCATCCCTCATCTGTTCATCACTTCACCCCTCTATTCATCCCTTTATCCCTCCTTTATTCACCACTTCATCCCTACTTTATTCACCCCTTCATCCCTCCTCTACTCACCCCTTCATCCCTCATCTGTTCATCACTTCACCCCTCTATTCATCCCTTTATCCCTCCTTTATTCATCCCTTTATCCCTCCTTTATTCACCACTTCATCCCTCCTTTATTCACCACTTCATCCCTCCTCTACTCACCCCTTCATCCCTCCTCTATTCACTCCTTCACCCCTTCTCTATTGACCCCTTCATCCCTCCTCTGTTCATCACTTTACCCCTCTATTCATCCCTTTATCCCTCCTTTATTCACCACTTCATCCCTCCTCTTCACTCCTTCATCCCTCCTCTGTTCACCCCTTCATCCCTCCTCTACTCACCCCTTCTCTATTCACTCCTTCACCCCTTCTCTATTCACCCCTTCTCTATTCATCCCTTCATCCCTCCTCTACTCACCCCTTCTCTATTCACCCCTTCATCCCTCCTCTGTTCATCACTTTACCCCTCTATTCATCCCTTTATCCCTCCTTTATTCACCACTTCATCCCTCCTCTATTCACTCCTTCATCCCTCCTCTGTTCACCCCTTCATCCCTCCTCTACTCACCCCTTCTCTATTCACTCCTTCACCCCTTCTCTATTCACCCCTTCTCTATTCATCCCTTCATCCCTCCTCTACTCACCCCTTCTCTATTCACCCCTTCATCCCTCCTCTACTCACCCCTTCTCCATTCATCCCTTCATCCCTCCTCTACTCACCCCTTCTCTATTCACCCCTTCATCCCTCCTCTACTCACCCCTTCTCTATTCATCCCTTCATCCCTCCTCTACTCACCCCTTCATCCCTCCTCTACTCATCCCTCCTCTACTCACCCCTTCATCCCTCCTCTACTCATCCCTCCTCTATTCACCCCTTCATCCCTTCTCTATTCACCCCTTCATCCCTCCTCTCTTCACCCCTCCTCTATTCACCCCTTCATCCCTCCTCTACTCACCCCTTCATCCCTCCTCTACTCATCCCTCCTCTATTCACCCCTTCATCCCTCCTCTACTCACCCCTTCATCCCTCCTCTACTCATCCCTCCTCTATTCACCCCTTCATCCCTTCTCTATTCACCCCTTCATCCCTCCTCTCTTCACCCCTTCTCTATTCACCCCTTCATCCCTCCTCTCTTCACCCCTTCTCTATTCACCCCTCCTCTATTCCCCTACATAGGAGGGAACGAGGAGCCCCACAGACGTACAGTCACTAACTATAGAAAGGATATACCTTTAACCGTTCGTGTTTTCCCAGTTGATTGCCTTTCCGTCTGGAATGTATATGTATTAAATTCATGTTTTTCCAGCCTGATCTATATAATCCTCCATTTCAAAGTGAAAAGGGAAGCGGGTGAAAAGCCCGTCTAGACATATGTATCATACTTATAAGGTAGCCTACATTTCAATCAACACTAACCCTGTAGCTAACCCAGATCACTCAAATTAATCACATTCATGCAATTTCTTTTTTTGGTTAGCGAGAAATATTTTCCAAAAGAAGATTAAATTAACTTTTCTCACGACCCTCCCGTTTTCCATCTAGTGAGGAAATGTAGCCTTTTATTTCATTCCCCTCACTTTGCGTGCGCATGTCATCAATCCCAAGTTAATTGTCCCAGTCCTACCCTTCTCATGACATTACACAAAGGCCGTGTCCCAAAGGGCACCCTTTTCCCTATGTAGTGCCCTACTTTTGACCTGGGCCCTTTATAAAGGGAACAGGGTGCCATTTTGGAACGTGTCATTCAAGGTAAGAGCAGAACATGTGTCCTAAAGCTGTATTTTATAATTTTATGTGTTTTTTATGCAGCTGAGAAGTGCTGTTTTTAATACGAAGACCAACTTAAAGGAGGAGACTTTATGAAACTTGTTAACAATCCCTTTTAAAGATGTTTTTTCTTCTTGCCAAAGACTTGAGCATAGACGGTCCTTTTCTTTGAAATGAAAAGGTTGAGATGAATAGTGTGATGTCTGGTGGGTGAAACATCACCTCAGGTGGTTGCCATTTTAAAATAGGGAGTCGGCTACAAGTTTCATTCTTTACAGTAACACCGTGTTCAAGGAACACTCAACATTCACTACAGAAAGAAAACGCCAAAGGGACAATAACACCAAAATGTAATTGATGGTAGAAAACATTTTAATTATCAAGACACAAGACTTGGAAACAAAACAGTGATTTATCTGTCAACCTCTCTATAAAGATGGGAATCTGAGTAAAAAGAGGGAATCTGTTTGAGGCAACAACTCCACTTTGTAAACTACATTTCCCATAGTACTCTGCTCGTCAGTGTATCTCACCCTAGCAGTCATCAGTATATAGCCCTGTCAGGACACTGTCAGCCCTAGCAGTCATCAGTATATAGTCCTGTCAGGACACTGTCCACCCCAGCAGTCATCAGTATATAGTCCTGTCAGGACACTGTCAGCCCTAGCAGTCATCAGTATATAGTCCTGTCAGGACACTGTCCGCCCTAGCAGTCATCCTGTCAGGACACTGACAGGACACTGTCCACCCCAGCAGTCATCAGTATATAGTCCTGTCAGGACACTGTCAGCCCTAGCAGTCATCAGTATATAGTCCTGTCAGGACACTGTCCGCCCTAGCAGTCATCAGTATATAGTCCTGTCAGGACACTGTCCACCCTAGCAGTCATCAGTATATAGTCCTGTGAGGACACTGTCCACCCTAGCAGTCATCAGTATATAGTCCTGTCAGGACACTGTCAGCCCTAGCAGTCATCCATATATAGTCCTGTCAGGACACTGTCCGCCCTAGCAGTCATCAGTATATAGTCCTGTCAGGACACTGTCAGCCCTAGCAGTCATCAGTATATAGTCCTGTCAGGACACTGTCCACCCTAGCAGTCATCAGTATATAGTCCTGTCAGGACACTGTCAGCCCTAGCAGTCATCAGTATATAGTCCTGTGAGGACACTGTCCACCCTAGCAGTCATCAGTATATAGTCCTGTCAGGACACTGTCAGCCCTAGCAGTCATCAGTATATAGTCCTGTGAGGACACTGTCAGCCCTAGCAGTCATCAGTATATAGTCCTGTCAGGACACTGTCCACCCAAGCAGTCATCAGTATATAGTCCTGTCAGGACACTGTCCGCCCTAGCAGTCATCAGTATATAGTCCTGTCAGGACACTGTCAGCCCTAGCAGTCATCAGTATATAGTCCTGTGAGGACACTGTCCACCCTAGCAGTCATCAGTATATAGTCCTGTCAGGACACTGTCCACCCTAGCAGTCATCAGTATATAGTCCTGTCAGGACACTGTCAGCCCTAGCAGTCATCAGTATATAGTCCTGTGAGGACACTGTCCACCCTAGCAGTCATCAGTATATAGTCCTGTCAGGACACTGTCCACCCTAGCAGTCATCAGTATATAGTCCTGTCAGGACACTGTCCACCCTAGCAGTCATCAGTATATAGTCCTGTCAGGACACTGTCAGCCCTAGCAGTCATCAGTATATAGTCCTGTGAGGACACTGTCCACCCTAGCAGTCATCAGTATATAGTCCTGTCAGGACACTGTCCACCCTAGCAGTCATCAGTATATAGTCCTGTCAGGACACTGTCAGCCCTAGCAGTCATCAGTATATAGTCCTGTGAGGACACTGTCCACCCTAGCAGTCATCAGTATATAGTCCTGTCAGGACACTGTCCACCCTAGCAGTCATCAGTATATAGTCCTGTCAGGACACTGTCAGCCCTAGCAGTCATCAGTATGTAGTCCTGTCAGGACACTGTCCACCCTAGCAGTCATCAGTATATAGTCCTGTCAGGACACTGTCAGCCCTAGCAGTCATCAGTATATAGTCCTGTGAGGACACTGTCCACCCTAGCAGTCATCAGTATATAGTCCTGTCAGGACACTGTCCACCCTAGCAGTCATCAGTATATAGTCCTGTCAGGACACTGTCAGCCCTAGCAGTCATCAGTATATAGTCCTGTGAGGACACTGTCCACCCTAGCAGTCATCAGTATATAGTCCTGTCAGGACACTGTCCACCCTAGCAGTCTCATCAGTATATAGTCCTGTCAGGACACTGTCCGCCCTCGTAGTCATCAGTATATAGTCCTGTCAGGACACTGTCCACCCTAGCAGTCATCCTTATATAGTCCTGTCAGGACACTGTCCGCCCTAGCAGTCATCAGTATATAGTCCTGTCAGGACACTGTCCACCCAAGCAGTCATCAGTATATAGTCCTGTCAGGACACTGTCCACCCAAGCAGTCATCAGTATATAGTCCTGTCAGGACACTGTCCACCCTAGCAGTCATCCTTATGTAGTCTTGTCAGGACACTGTCCACCCTAGCAGTCATCAGTATATAGTCTTGTCAGGACACTGTCCGCCCTCGCAGTCATCAGTGTATAGTCCTGTCAGGACACTGTCAGCCCTAGCAGTCATCAGTATATAGTCCTGTGAGGACACTGTCCACCCTAGCAGTCATCAGTATATAGTCCTGTCAGGACACTGTCCACCCTAGCAGTCATCAGTATATAGTCCTGTCAGGACACTCAGCCCTAGCAGTCATCAGTATATAGTCCTGTCAGGACACTGTCAGCCCTAGCAGTCATCAGTATATAGTCCTGTCAGGACACTCAGCCCTAGCAGTCATCAGTATATAGTCCTGTCAGGACACTGTCCACCCTAGCAGTCATCAGTATATAGTCCTGTCAGGATACTGTCCACCCTAGCAGTCATCAGTATATAGTCCTGTCAGGATACTGTCCACCCTAGCAGTCATCGGTATATAGTCCTGTCAGGACACTCAGCCCTAGCAGTCATCAGTATATAGTCCTGTCAGGACACTCAGCCCTAGCAGTCATCAGTATATAGTCCTGTCAGGACACTGTCAGCCCTAGCAGTCATCAGTATATAGTCCTGTCAGGATACTGTCCACCCTAGCAGTCATCAGTATATAGTCCTGTCAGGATACTGTCAGCCCTAGCAGTCATCAGTATATAGTCCTGTCAGGACACTGTCAGCCCTAGCAGTCATCAGTATATAGTCCTGTCAGGACACTCAGCCCTAGCAGTCATCAGTATATAGTCCTGTCAGGACACTGTATTGTGATAAATGATGTGTTTCTCTGTTTACTGATCTAATCTTAAGAACCAATCAGTGAGTCCATTCAGGCCTAGAATTCCAGGGATGTAATTGACCTCGGGTGATGTTCAAGGTCAAACCAATCCCTGGCCCTTTTTATTAAAGACCTAGTTAATATTCACTGACTGACATCACATCAACACTCACCAGGCACTCGACATAGTCTCAATCTAATACCATCAACACATACTAATGTAATACAATATAAAGTTGTTTGTTGTGAATAGTAGAGCTACTTTACTTAGTAATAACTGTCTTCTGTTTTGCTTTAAGACCGTATTGCATATATGATACTTACCATGGTGATATTTCATCCAACCTTATATTATACAGGTTATTCCTATTGAGATGACATCTATGTTGCTGTTCTACGTGACTGATTTGTAATGTACGTGTTGTTCTATCTACAGACCTGAAGACTACAGGATGAAGTGATCCATCAGAAGGCTGTTGCTAGGCTTCTTCTTCTTCTGTCCTGTTACTAGTCCTGCCATTTACATCTGGCTTTTGGTTTAGAACATCCAGGTGACATTTACTGTACATGCCACAAACCTTTTATGTTGTACAAAATAAACTAGTTCTCTTGTCAACCGTTTTTGTTTTTCGTGAGAATAAATCATGATGTATATTTCATTCTCTCTGTGGTGAAAGTTTGGATGGATTTTCCTGTGTTTCATTCAACCTCAGCTGAAGTGAGATGGCATTAATTGGGTGAGACCCAAACGGTCCCCTATTCCCTGTATAGTGCACTACTTTAGACCAGGGCCAATAAAGGGCCCTTAGGGCTCTGATCAAAAGTAGTGCACTATACAGGGAATAGGGAGCCAGTTGGGACATCGGCTGCGGTCAGCTGCCTTTCGTTGTGTTGTATTTTAGAGAATATTAAAGTGGAGATTCTTTGCCTACCAGCCACAGACCATTTCTGCAGTCTCTTCTGAAGTCAGATCTCTCCTCTAATTCGACCACACTTCGACCTTAATTGATTTCAGATGCCTCTGAGACCTTTTTATAATGCCAGCATAGCCTTTTGATGTCTGGTGGCCCCTCAGGAAACCATTGTGGAAATGTACCTCAACAGTAAGCATGATACTATAGTCACTGGGCTCTTTTTAGACTGGGGAGTCGGCAACGTTTTATAGTTTGGCTTCACTGGTGTTTACCACAGACAGCAGCACTGTCTGGCACACTGTGTTGACTGGACTCAAGTGGTCCTGTTCAAATGAAGCCAGATTTACCTGTCAAGACAACCCATTTTGGCTGTTACAGGGAAAATGTCTCATGGAGTCGTTGATGGAGTCCTGCTGTTCTTTTGAAAGAAGAAACCTATTGTTTGTAGTATGCAGTGAGACAACTGAACTTATACCAGTGGAGCCTCTTCAGAGGAGGACCAACCTCAGTGAATTTCATAAAAATGTCAATTGTAAAACTTTTTTTTTTTTTTAAGTTATCCTTTATAGATAAAACTATGCTAAATATATTCACGCCACCAAATAATTTATTAAAACACTGTTTTGCAATGAAGGTTTACAGTAGCCTCAGCAGCACTCTGTAGGGAAGCACCATGTTGCAGCCAGAGGACAGCTAGCTTCCCTCCTCTGTATATTGACTTCAATACAAAACCTAGGAGGCTCATGGTTCTCACCCCCTTCCATAGACTTACACAGCAATTATGACAACTTCTGGACGACGTCCTCCAACCTATCAGAATTCTTGCAGCATGAACTGACATGTTGTCAGGATCAGAGAATAAATCTGGTTCTGAAAGCATAAACTACAGCTAGTTAGCACTGCAGTGCATAAAATACGGTGAGTAGTTGACTCAAAGAGAGAGAGTGTTTTTCAATTTCACTTACTTGGCTAGCAAATGCAGCTAGCTAGTTTAACCTACTCAAACACCCTGCTCAAACAGAGGGATGCTATGTTAGCTAGCTGGCTATCCCACACATCACTGGAACTCTTTCTAAGTCAAGGTAAACTTTTGGTTTTACAAATGTATTGTCAACGGGGCCCGCCAGTGTAACTGCTAAACTGCTAACTGACTGTATACTGTAAAGTTACTGCATGATTGTAGCGGGTTTACTCATGTGTTACTAATAGTTCTATTAGCTTTGTTTACTAGGATGATAATTTGGCTAATATGGTGACAACGATGTAGGCTGTGTGTAGCAGCTATGACATGGTTTGGCTTGGAAAGTTTTTTTAGCCTGGTCACATACAGCTGATGTGTTGTGCATTGAAGTCCACAAACTAAGGGAAAAGGTGAGAGGAGGAGGAGAGAGTGTAGACGTGGGAAAGAATACAACGTGGCTGCTATGAATGTGAACTGTGTTTACATATGAACAGCCGTGCATTCATTCCACCGATTCTGTTGGGAAAAAAATTCTTAAACGGGACGAAACGGGGATAAACATACCTGAATTTGTCCAGTAAAACCTCTCGTTTGCAACTGTTGGACTAATGATTACACCCTAGATCAGCTAGATGCAAGCAAGAGTGTTCAAGGAGGTAATGAATGTGTCACTGTCTGTCCAAACATTTTCTCTCGACCTGTGTGCACCTACATTGTAATCTTTCATTCATAGACTAGGTTGTATCAACCTCATGATGGGTGTTGCCTAAACCTATCACTGTTACGTTGAACTGGGTGAATGGAATATGAATGACAGTCATCCAATATGCTGTAATAGAAATAAGGCCGTGCTCATGAGAAAATAAATGGTCCTCTCTCATCGTCAACGGCACCAACCGCCACTGACTTATACCTAGTTCTCACAGGCCCTACTGTGGTGGACAGTGAGTCACTTCAATCAGACAACAGAACTTATACCTAGTTCTCACAGGCCCTACTGTGGTGGACAGTGAGTCACTTCAATCAGACAACAGAACTTATACCTATTTCTCACAGGCCCTACTGTGGTGGACAGTGAGTCACTTCAATCAGACAACAGAACTTATACCTAGTTCTCACAGGCCCTACTGTGGTGGACAGTGAGTCACTTCAATCAGACAACAGAACTTATACCTAGTTCTCACAGGCCCTACTGTGGTGGACAGTGAGTCACTTCAATCAGACAACAGAACTTATACCTATTTCTCACAGGCCCTACTGTGGTGGACAGTGAGTCACTTCAATCAGACAACAGAACTTATACCTAGTTCTCACAGGCCCTACTGTGGTGGACAGTGAGTCACTTCAATCAGACAACAGAACTTATACCTAGTTCTAACAGACCCTACTAATCAAACACCGAGCTACAGAACAGTTCACTGTTGTATTACAGTTTTATTGGTTATAAAACAAATAATAAAGTATAAATAAATAACTTCCTAAATCAGTTTCTAAGGTTTGGTGGTCAGGTCTGATGAGACATTTCACTGGTACCTGTTAGTTCTCCATTCGGAATTCCATTTCTGTCCAAAAACACAAATTAGACCACAGGCCTAACTATATTCAACACTCTCCTCACAGTGGACGGGCGCCACGTTGCATAATCATCATAATAATAACAACAACAACAACAAATTGGAAAGGCAATAAGGAAAACATTAAACTTCAGATTTGTGGAGCTCATCACAAGTCCTTCTAGCACCTTCTCTGTCGTTGCCTGTGACGAGTAAGCGTAGCTAACACCTAGTCGGACAAGACCAAGTCCATGTCAATTAACAATGCGATAACAGTACGATTGGACAGAACGCGTGAGAGTCTTACAATAGCTGTAGTTTTCTTTGATAGGACAGTGGTTAAAGTTTAGTTCCTCAATGTTTAGGCATACTTAAAAAACAAATTCCTCATTGTACAATAACAGTGGGGGGAAGGCTGCTTCAACAGAGGTCACAATGTATCATATTAAATCAAGAAGAGAGGCCACTGTACACAAATACTGAGAAATCATTGTGAGAACTGGCTTGACAACTTAAAGATTGAGGGTAAAGTCAACATGGAAGCACTATAATGTAAATGACACATGGTTATAAAGATCAGACAGCCTGTACAAATGTCATCAATTCATAATCTCAAATTACAAAAAGATGTTTGACTTATTACACATCAACCCAAAGACACAGTCCAGTAATTCACAATGCGCTGGCTCAAAGGCTGCATGCAACTTCACTAAAAAGGTAAGTGATTTTAATGTACATCACTGGGGATAGCTTCTCTTCCTCAGTCCCCCTACATCAGTCCCCCTACATCAGTCCCCCTACATCCCACACACCAGCATTTACAGAAATCAGGCACTTTTCGGATATCCTAATCTGTCAGCGCTATCATACAGGAATAGCATACAGGAGACCCTGGCTAGCGACACGGGGGCAACTGACGAATACCGAACATATTTTTGACATTAACCCACAGGGACATAGAGAGGTGGTTGGACTGTCTGTCCTGTCTGGGCTTCTCCAATCACCTCCACCTCTCCT
The DNA here is from genome assembly GCF_965601325.2 of Salmo salar. Lineage (NCBI taxonomy): Eukaryota > Metazoa > Chordata > Actinopteri > Salmoniformes > Salmonidae > Salmo > Salmo salar. Next base: position 90,218,133 of record NC_138295.1, read on the forward strand.
TCAGTATCTGCTACAGCATCGCTCCTCTGTCCTGTCTGGACTTCTCCAATCACCTCCACCTCTCCTTCAGTATCTGCTGCAGCATCGCTCCTCTGTCCTGTCTGTCCTGTCTGGACTTCTCCAATCACCTCCACCTCTCCTTCAGTATCTGCTGCAGCATCGCTCCTCTGTCCAGTCTGCCCTGTCTGTCCTGTCTGGGCTGTGTTAGCGGTGGCTCTTCTCTGTGTGACCACGTCTCTGGAGAAACGGCTCATCATTATCCCTGGGGACCTTAGCTCAGTGTCCTGGGAGTGGGATTGGGGTGCAGGGCGTGCAGGGGGGTGAGGGTAATTGGGCTGGTAGTACTGAGGGGGGTAGCCTCTATACCCAGCGAATGGGTCCTCTTCCTCCTCATCTTCCTCATCGTCTTCATCATCGTTGTTGTAATTTCCACGGGGGTCATAACGGCCAGTGGGGTGATAGTTTTGGTAGTTGGTGTGGGGGAGTTGTACTATTGTGGGGAACATCTGGATCAATGGGGTGTCATCACTAGCAACCTCTTTCTAAACCACCACCGCTAAGTTAGCTTGTTGTCTGCGGTTAGCTTGTTGCCCGGGTTAGCATCTGGGTTAGCAGAATGACGTACAGGAGAAAGCAGACAGAGAGCCACAGGTACAATATTACTGCAGTGAGAAGAAGAACACAGTGTGTAGCCGTGGATGTATAAGAGGGAGGGTGAGACACACCAGTGGGAGTAAGTGGGAGTCTGATTAGTATTTGTCATTCACAAGGACGCCTTGATCAGGAGAGAGAAGATACACACAGGGAGGAAGGAAGATGGCGGCTGGTGGGTGGCTGGAGCAAAGCATTGTCTAGGAAACAATATCTTCTGATTCATGTCTTTTAGAAAAATCCAGATGGATTGTTTTCCAAGCGGGGTGATGTGATGCGAGGTTAGCAAGATCAACACACAATGTCTGATGACAGGCAGAGATAGATGGAGAGTGAAGCGATTGTTTGAACACAGTGGTGGTGATCTCAAGTGGTAGTGAGGGGTGAAGGGAGGGGGGTAGTGATAGTCTCTATGTGGGGAAGAAAAGAGGGGGAGGAGAGGGTGGCTGATGGTCTCTTTATGTGGGGAGAGGAGAGGGTGGCTGATGGTCTCTTTATGTGGGGAGAGGAAAGGGTGGCTGATGGTCTCTTTATGTGGGGAGAGGAGAGGGTGGCTGATGGTCTCTTTATGTGGGGAGAGGAGAGGGTGGCTGATGGTCTCTTTATGTGGGGAGAGGAGAGGGTGGCTGATGGTCTCTTTATGTGGGGAGAGGAGGAGAGAGGAGAGGGTGGCTGATGGTCTCTTTATGTGGGGAGAGGAGAGGGTGGCTGATGGTCTCTTTATGTGGGGAGAGGAGAGGGTGGCTGATGGTCTCTTTATGTGGGGAGAGGAGGAGAGAGGAGAGGGTGGCTGATGGTCTCTTTATGTGGGGAGAGGAGAGGGTGGCTGATGGTCTCTTTATGTGGGGAGAGGAGAGGGTGGCTGATGGTCTCTTTATGTGGGGAGAGGAGGAGAGAGGAGAGGGTGGCTGATGGTCTCTTTATGTGGGAGAGGAGAGGGTGGCTGATGGTCTCTTTATGTGGGGAGAGGAGAGGGTGGCTGATGGTCTCTTTATGTGGGGAGAGGAGAGGGTGGCTGATGGTCTCTTTATGTGGGGAGAGGAGGAGAGAGGAGAGGGTGGCTGATGGTCTCTTTATGTGGGAGAGGAGAGGGTGGCTGATGGTCTCTTTATGTGGGGAGAGGAGAGGGTGGCTGATGGTCTCTTTATGTGGGGAGAGGAGAGGGTGGCTGATGGTCTCTTTATGTGGGGAGAGGAGGAGAGAGGAGAGGGTGGCTGATGGTCTCTTTATGTGGGAGAGGAGAGGGTGGCTGATGGTCTCTTTATGTGGGGAGAGGAGAGGGTGGCTGATGGTCTCTTTATGTGGGGAGAGGAGAGGGTGGCTGATGGTCTCTTTATGTGGGGAGAGGAGAGGGTGGCTGATGGTCTCTTTATGTGGGGAGAGGAGAGGGTGGCTGATGATCTCTTTATGTGGGGAGAGGAGAGGGTGGCTGATGGTCTCTTTATGTGGGGAGAGGAGAGGAGAGGGTGGCTGATGGTCTCTTTATGTGGGGAGAGGAGAGGGTGGCTGATGGTCTTTTTATGCGGAGGACGGGAGTCTGGAACTAAGAGAATGTTGCTCAGTAGTCATTCTCATATTCCTGTTCCTGTCCTTCTTGAGTTAGAACCAGACCAGAGGAGACAGACAGAGACACAGAGAAACACGTACCTTCCATCAGTACAGATACCAGACCACCAACATGCTACCATTCAAAATACCACATGGACCCACTAGTGGTTGTGCTAGTCAGTATCGCTGACTCAGACTGCTGTGTTATGGCAGCTGCTCATCAGAGCTCTGAAAGCAGACATGTACAGGCACAACATAGTGCTGTAATCTTTATTTCTCTTTCTTAATGTAAGAAAATGTCATAAAGATGTAGAACAGTGAAATGAGAGTCACACAGGATACATGGATTTACATCCAGTATACTTACAGTATAGTAACTCAGACATGCACAAGTTGTGAGGAAGCATTTTAGGTCAAATGCGCACCACACATCGCTGTAAGAGGCACTCCCATCTTATAGTGATACAACCCCATTTTTACCACATCTGTGGGAATGAACCAATTGTTCAATGACAAATACCTTGCCTGAATTCAATCAAAACAGCTATAGCATAATTGTCTTAGTGTTAATATCCTTTTAGACCAAGTTAGCAGTGAAGTAATAACCAGTCAAAAGAAAGCAGGCCCACTAAGGGCTCTTGAGTGGCGCAGCAGTCTAAGGCACTGCATCTCAGTGCAAGAGGTGTCACTACAGTCCCTGGTTCGAATCCAGGCTGTATCACATCTGGGTGTGATTGGGAGTCCCATAGGGCGGGTTTGGCCGGGGTAGGCCGTCATTATAAATAAGAATTTGTTCTTAACTGACTTGCCTAGTTAAATAAAATAAACTAAGGACATGGTCACTCATATTAAACATTCATAGTGTGTATAAAACGTCTCACGAGAACATATGGCACAGCAAAACATTTCAATAGCTCTAAAATACTTTACGGAATTTATAGGGACAATTACAATGTCAATCTGTGTAAGATTTACCAGTCGCCAGTTAGTCAGTCACTGGGGAAAATACTTTTACTAGTTGGAAAGTCAGGGGCGGAGCCAGACACTGGAGTTGTTTATGTCCTGAAATGATCTGCAATAAACATGGTCAAGTGTCTTTCATTTCATCTAATGGAAATAACACTAACTAACCACTGGGTCATTGTCCCTTCAAAATACTGGGTGGAAACAGCAGCTGACTAGAATGACAAGAGAAGACATTAGATCTGACATACAGAGCAGTTACTGTTACTCTCTCTTTCTACATTTCTGTTTTGATTGAATTCAGGAATAGTATACACTGAGTGTACAAAACATTAAGAACACTGGCTCTTTTCATGACATGCTGACCAGGTGAATCCAGGTGAAAGCTATGATCCCTTATTGATGTCACTTTGTTAAATCCACTTCAATCAGTGTAGACGAAGGGGAGGAGACAGGTTAAAGAAGGATTTTTAAGCCTTGAGACAATTGAGACATGGATTGTGTATGTGTGTCATTCAGAGGGTGAATGGGAAAGACATTTAAGTGCCTTTGAACGGGGGTAACTTGACACAACTGTGGGAAGCATTGGAGTCAACATGGGCCAGCATTCCTGTGGAACGCTTTCGACACCTTGTAGAGTCCATGCCCCGACGAATTGAGGCTGTTCTGAGGGCAAAATCAATATTAGGAAGGTGTTCTTAATGTTTTGTACACTCAGTGCATAACCATACACAGTATCCATCAGATTTACTGTGGTATAAAACCCAGTTCCTCCTAGTAATCTCAGTCCTACAGTATCCAGAACTTCTAGATAGGGATATCTATGTGTTCTGATGGTGGTTACCTCCAATGTTGTAGCCCAAACAGGAGTTCTGGTCGCAGTAGCCAGCAGCACCAGCAGGGCCCGTGGATCCAGGGGTGCCCGGTCGCCCTGGGGTGCCCTGGCTGCCTGGTCTACCGGCAGGACCTTGGCTGCCTGTACGGCCCTCTCCTAGAAGACCTGTGGAGGCAAGATACACAGTTAGTAACAGGATCTACATGGGACAAATTACACACCAAAAACCAGTCTCTTGCTATGGCTGACCATGTTGTAAACTGTAGAGATAAAATAATGAAAACTATGTTTTATGAATCGTTCCTCCTGTTACTTCTGCAATGACAAACTAGGATGTAAAATAGTCTGTGTGTTGTTGAGTGTCCAGACTGCAGGCAGTGTGTATAAATACGTGTGGGTTCCCTCAGAATAATGCCCTGAACCCAGATCAGACAGTTTGGATTCATTTATTATCCTACTTCTGTTGAAGTTTCCACTACAGAAGAATGTCCTTCAGTCCAGTCCCAGTCCAGTCTGACTACAGCAGTCCAGTCCAGTTTGACTACAGCAGCCCAGTTTGACTACAGCAGTCCAGTTCCAGTCCAGTTTGACTACAGCAGTCCAGTTTGACTACAGCAGTCCAGTCCCAGTCCAGTTTGACTACAGCAGTCCAGTTTGACTACAGCAGTCCAGTCCCAGTCCAGTTTGACTACAGCAGTCCAGTTTGACTACAGCAGTCCAGTGCCAGCCCAGTTTGACTACAGCAGTCCAGTCCCAGCCCAGTTTGACTACAGCAGTCCAGTTTGACTACAGCAGTCCAGTTTGACTACAGCAGTCCAGTTCCAGCCCAGTTTGACTACAGCAGCCCAGTTTGACTACAGCAGCCCAGTTTGACTACAGCAGTCCAGTCCCAGTCCAGTTTGACTACAGCAGTCCAGTCCCAGTCCAGTTTGACTACAGCAGTCCAGTTTGACTACAGCAGTCCAGTCCCAGTCCAGTTTGACTACAGCAGTCCAGTTCCAGCCCAGTTTGACTACAGCAGCCCAGTTTGACTACAGCAGTCCAGTTCCAGTCCAGTTTGACTACAGCAGTCCAGTTTGACTACAGCAGTCCAGTCCCAGTCCAGTTTGACTACAGCTGTCCAGTCCCAGTCCAGTTTGACTACAGCAGTCCAGTTTGACTACAGCAGTCCAGTCCCAGTCCAGTTTGACTACAGCAGTCCAGTCCCAGCCCAGTTTGACTACAGCAGTCCAGTTTGACTACAGCAGTCCAGTTCCAGCCCAGTTTGACTACAGCAGTCCAGTTTGACTACAGCAGCCCAGTTTGACTACAGCAGTCCAGTTTGACTACAGCAGTCCAGTCCCAGTCCAGTTTGACTACAGCAGTCCAGTCCCAGCCCAGTTTGACTACAGCAGTCCAGTTTGACTACAGCAGTCCAGTCCCAGTCCAGTTTGACTACAGCAGTCCAGTTTGACTACAGCAGCCCAGTTTGACTACAGCAGTCCAGTCCCAGTCCAGTTTGACTACAGCAGTCCAGTTTGACTACAGCAGTCCAGTCCCAGTCCAGTTTGACTACAGCAGTCCAGTCCCAGCCCAGTTTGACTACAGCAGCCCAGTTTGACTACAGCAGTCCAGTCACAGTCCAGTTTGACTACAGCAGTCCAGTCCCAGCCCAGTTTGACTACAGCAGTCCAGTTTGACTACAGCAGTCCAGTCTCAGCCCAGTTTGACTACAGCAGTCCAGTCCCAGCCCAGTTTGACTACAGCAGTCCAGTTTGACTACAGCAGTCCAGTTTGACTACAGCAGTCCAGTTCCAGCCCAGTTTGACTACAGCAGCCCAGTTTGACTACAGCAGTCCAGTCCCAGTCCAGTTTGACTACAGCAGTCCAGTCCCAGTCCAGTTTGACTACAGCAGTCCAGTTCCAGCCCAGTTTGACTACAGCAGTCCAGTTCCAGTCCAGTTTGACTACAGCAGTCCAGTTTGACTACAGCAGTCCAGTCCCAGTCCAGTTTGACTACAGCTGTCCAGTCCCAGTCCAGTTTGACTACAGCAGTCCAGTTTGACTACAGCAGTCCAGTCCCAGTCCAGTTTGACTACAGCAGTCCAGTCCCAGCCCAGTTTGACTACAGCAGTCCAGTTTGACTACAGCAGTCCAGTTCCAGCCCAGTTTGACTACAGCAGTCCAGTTTGACTACAGCAGCCCAGTTTGACTACAGCAGTCCAGTTTGACTACAGCAGTCCAGTCCCAGTCCAGTTTGACTACAGCAGTCCAGTCCCAGCCCAGTTTGACTACAGCAGTCCAGTTTGACTACAGCAGTCCAGTCCCAGTCCAGTTTGACTACAGCAGTCCAGTTTGACTACAGCAGCCCAGTTTGACTACAGCAGTCCAGTCCCAGTCCAGTTTGACTACAGCAGTCCAGTTTGACTACAGCAGTCCAGTCCCAGTCCAGTTTGACTACAGCAGTCCAGTCCCAGCCCAGTTTGACTACAGCAGCCCAGTTTGACTACAGCAGTCCAGTCACAGTCCAGTTTGACTACAGCAGTCCAGTCCCAGCCCAGTTTGACTACAGCAGTCCAGTTTGACTACAGCAGTCCAGTCTCAGTCCAGTTTGACTACAGCAGTCCAGTCCCAGCCCAGTTTGACTACAGCAGCCCAGTCTCAGTCCAGTTTGACTACAGCAGTCCAGTCCCAGTCTAGTTTGACTACAGCAGCCCAGTTTGACTACAGCAGTCCAGTCCCAGCCCAGTTTGACTACAGCAGTCCAGTTTGACTACAGCAGCCCAGTTTGACTACAGCAGTCCAGTTCCAGTCTAGTTTGACTACAGCAGTCCAGTCCCAGCCCAGTTTGACTACAGCAGCCCAGTTTAACTACAGCAGTCCAGTCCAGTTTGACTACAGCAGTCCAGTTCCAGTCCAGTTTGACTACAGCAGTTCAGTTCCAGTCTAGTTTGACTACAGCAGTCCAGTTTGACTACAGCAGTCCAGTTCCAGTCTAGTTTGACTACAGCAGCCCAGTCCCAGCCCAGTTTGACTACAGCAGTCCAGTTTGACTACAGCAGTCCAGTTCCAGTCCAGTTTGACTACAGCAGTCCAGTCCCAGTCCAGTTTGACTACAGCAGTCCAGTTTGACTACAGCAGTCCAGTTCCAGTCTAGTTTGACTACAGCAGCCCAGTCCCAGCCCCAGTTCCAGCCATGAACACACATACCTATGTTTGCTGACATGGCAACAATCTGAGGCATTGTGGTGCTCAGTGAGAGATGCTTTTGGTTCTAAAAATATCATCCCTGATTTCCATGAAAGTAGTAAAGCCTCTGCCAGGACCCACAGTCTCCTGATGTTTCATCGTGAACTTTCACAAATGTTGTTTTGTCATTAATATAATTCAGAGAACTTTGTCAGAGTTGAGTATCGATTAAACAACAATCAGATGCATTGTCCTGTATTGATTTTCTGCTTAAATAAATTGTAGTGTACAAAGAAGAATCAATACAAAGGGTTTGTTTCTCCCAAAAATATTGTCCAAACATCTGTTTGACATTATAGACAGCAATCCAAGACAGATCAACTTTAAATCCAAAACACATGAGGATTTTTCTGTTGTTATTAAAAGTTTCAACTGTTGTTTTCTTTCCAGAAAACCCCTAGTAAGAGGAATTTCACTGCAGTCACAGTGTAGTCTGAATACCCAACAGTTCTCAATCAACAAAATAGTGTGGCCTTTGATTGACATGTTTTTATTAAAGTGTGTCAGCCGTTAGTGTCCCATGAAACCCATACTGTCCTAGAAACACCTCTCATTATTGTGTTGGATTGTCTCTATAAGGTGGCAGTGAATGGGGTGCATATCTACGCATGTATTATCTGGCATTTCTAAATGCTTGAGGGAGGATTGTGGAGGGAAGACGAGTGGGGGGGTGAAGGGAGGATGACAAGGAGAAGTAAGATGGAAGGTGAGGGGGGTGAAGGGAGGATGACAAGGAGAAGTAAGATGGAAGGTGAGGGGGGTGAAGGGAGGATGACAAGGAGAGGTAAGATGGAAGGTGAGGGGGGGTGAAGGGAGGATGACAAGGAGAGGTAAGATGGAAGGTGAGGGGGGGTGAAGGGAGGATGACAAGGAGAAGTAAGATGGAAGGTGAGGGGGGGTGAAGGGAGGATGACAAGGAGAGGTAAGATGGAAGGTGAGGGGGGTGAAGGGAGGATGACAAGGAGAAGTAAGATGGAAGGTGAGGGGGGGTGAAGGGAGGATGACAAGGAGAAGTAAGATGGAAGGTGAGGGGGGTGAAGGGAGGATGACAAGGAGAGGTAAGATGGAAGGTGAGGGGGGGTGAAGGGAGGATGACAAGGAGAGGTAAGATGGAAGGTGAGGGGGGGTGAAGGGAGGATGACAAGGAGAAGTAAGATGGAAGGTGAGGGGGGGTGAAGGGAGGATGACAAGGAGAGGTAAGATGGAAGGTGAGGGGGGTGAAGGGAGGATGACAAGGAGAAGTAAGATGGAAGGTGAGGGGGGTGAAGGGAGGATGACAAGGAGAAGTAAGATGGAAGGTGAGGGGGGTGAAGGGAGGATGACAAGGAGAAGTAAGATGGAAGGTGAGGGGGGGTGAAGGGAGGATGACAAGGAGAGGTAAGATGGAAGGTGAGGGGGGGTGAAGGGAGGATGACAAGGAGAAGTAAGATGGAAGGTGAGGGGGGTGAAGGGAGGATGACAAGGAGAAGTAAGATGGAAGGTGAGGGGGGTGAAGGGAGGATGACAAAGAGAAGTAAGTGTACACACTGTACATACTCCATGTGGATTAGTATAAACTGTCTCTACATACTGCATGTCGATTAGTATAAACTCTGCCTCTACATACTGCATGTGGATTAGTATAAACTGTCTCTACATACTGCATGTGGATTAGTATAAACTATCTCTACATACTGCATGTGGATTAGTATAAACTATCTCTACATACTGCATGTGGATTAGTATAAACTGTCTCTACATACTGCATGTGGATTAGTATAAACTGTCTCTACATACTGCATGTGGATTAGTATAAACTATCTCTACATACTGCATGTGGATTAGTATAAACTCTTTCTCTACATACTGCATGTGGATGAGTATAAACTATCTTTACATACTGCATGTGGATAAGTATAAACTCTGTCTCTACATACTGCATGTGGATTAGTATAAACTCTGCCTCTACATACTGCATGTGGATTAGTATAAACTCTGTCTCTACATACTGCATGTGGATAAGTATAAACTCTGCTTCTACATACTGCATGTGGATTAGTATAAACTGTCTCTACATACTGCATGTCGATTAGTATAAACTCTGCCTCTACATACTGCATGTGGATTAGTATAAACTGTCTCTACATACTGCATGTGGATTAGTATAAACTATCTCTACATACTGCATGTGGATTAGTATAAACTATCTCTACATACTGCATGTGGATTAGTATAAACTGTCTCTACATACTGCATGTGGATTAGTATAAACTGTCTCTACATACTGCATGTGGATTAGTATAAACTATCTCTACATACTGCATGTGGATTAGTATAAACTCTTTCTCTACATACTGCATGTGGATGAGTATAAACTATCTTTACATACTGCATGTGGAAAAGTATAAACTCTGTCTCTACATACTGCATGTGGATTAGTATAAACTCTGCCTCTACATACTGCATGTGGATTAGTATAAACTCTGTCTCTACATACTGCATGTGGATTAGTATAAACTCTGCTTCTACATACTGCATGTGGATTAGTATAAACTATCTCTACATACTGCATGTGGATTAGTATAAACTCTGTCTCTACATACTGCATGTGGATTAGTATAAACTGTCACTACATACTGCATGTGGATTAGTATAAACTCTGTCTCTACATACTGCATGTGGATTAGTATAAACTATCTCTACATACTGCATGTGGATTAGTATAAACTCTGTCTCTACATACTGCATGTGGATTAGTATAAACTCCGTCTCTACATACTCCATGTGGATTAGTATAAACTATCTCTACATACTGCATGTGGATTAGTATAAACTCTGCTTCTACATACTGCATGTGGATTAGTATAAATTCTGCCTCTACATACTGCATGTGGATTAGTATAAACTCTGCCTCTACATACTGCATGTGGATTAGTATAAACTCTGCTTCTACATACTGCATGTGGATTAGTAAAAACTGTCTCTACATACTGCATGTGGATTAGTATAAACTATCTCTACATACTGCATGTGGATGAGTATAAACTGTCTCTACATACTGCATGTGGATTAGTATAAACTCTGTCTCTACATACTGCATTTGGATTAGTATAAACTGTCTCTACATACTGCATGTGGATTAGTATAAACTCTGCCTCTACATACTGCATGTGGATTAGTATAAACTGTCACTACATACTGCATGTGGATTAGTATAAACTCTGCTTCTACAGTATACACTGTATGTGGATTAGTAATAACTGTCTCTACATACTGCATGTGGACTAGTATAAACTCTGCCTCTACATACTGCATGTGGATTAGTATAAACTGCTTCTACATACTGCATGTGGATTAGTATAAACTATCTCTACATACTGCATGTGGATGAGTATAAACTGTCTCTACATACTGCATGTGGATTAGTATAAACTGTCTCTACATACTGCATGTGGATTAGTATAAACTCTGCCTCTACATACTGCATGTGGATTAGTATAAACTCTGCCTCTACATACTGCATGTGGATTAGTATAAACTATCTCTACATACTGCATGTGGATTAGTATAAACTCTCTCTACATACTGCATGTGGATTAGTATAAACTATCTCTACATACTGCATGTGGATTAGTATAAACTCTGTCTCTACATACTGCATGTGGATGAGTATAAACTGGCTCTACATACTGCATGTGGATTAGTATAAACTGTCTCTACATACTGCATGTGGATTAGTATAAACTATCTCTACATACTGCATGTGGATTAGTATAAACTGTCTCTACATACTGCATGTGGATGAGTATAAACTATCTTTACATACTGCATGTGGATTAGTATAAACTATCTCTACATACTGCATGTGGATTAGTATAAACTCTTTCTCTACATACTACATGTGGATTAGTATAAACTCTGTCTCTACATACTGCATGTGGATTAGTATAAACTATCTCTACATACTGCATGTGGATTAGTATAAACTCTTTCTCTACATACTGCATGTGGATTAGTATAAACTCTGCCTCTACATACTGCATGTGGATTAGTATAAACTCTGTCTCTACATACTGCATGTGGATTAGTATAAACTGTCTCTACATACTGCATGTGGATTAGTATAAACTCTGTCTCTACATACTGCATGTGGATTAGTATAAACTCTGTCTCTACATACTGCATGTGGATTAGTATAAACTGTCTCTACATACTGCATGTGGATAAGTATAAACTCTGCCTCTACATACTGCATGTGGATTAGTATAAACTGTCTCTACATACTGCATGTGGATAAGTATAAACTCTGCCTCTACATACTGCATGTGGATTAGTATAAACTCTGTCTCTACATACTGCATGTGGATTAGTATAAACTCTGCCTCTACATACTGCATGTGGATTAGTATAAACTCTGTCTCTACATACTGCATGTGGATTAGTATAAACTCTTTCTCTACATACTGCATGTGGATTAGTATAAACTGTCTATAAATACTGTTTGTGGATTAGTAAAACAATGGAAAGTTTTGTTTAAATCAAAATGGGTGCATTTTGTTTGTTGTGGCAGCACCACTTCACCAAGTCAACTTCCTGTATATGCAAATGTATTTTGCGAATAAAGGTGATTGTGATTCTGTAAAATGGAAGGATGAGAGGGAGGAGTGTGATGGGAGGAGAAGAGAGAAGTGATGAGAGGATGTAAGGTGAGGGAGGGAGGAGTGTGATGGGAGAAGAAAGGCGTGATGAGAGAATGTAAGGGGCTGATGGTCCTTACCTGGTGGCCCTGGTGGACCTCTGGGGCCCTGTGTCCCCACACCTTGACTCCCCCTCTCCCCCTTCTCTCCTGGGAGACCTGAGGACAGACGACACACAAAGTACATATGACCTTGACCTTAAAAGAAAGTCACCATGTCCTCATGTAACTTCTCACATTCTCCTAGTTCCTCTCTGATACCCAGTACACTGTTCTTCATCTAGTCAGACTGTCCTCTACTATGTCTGGTCTTCATCTAGTCAGACTGTCCTCCTCTACTATGTCTGGTCTTCATCTAGTCAGACTGTCCTCCTCTACTATGTCTGGTCTTCATCTAGTCAGACTGTCCTCCTCTACTATGTCTGGTCTTCATCTAGTCAGACTGTCCTCTACTATGTCTGGTCCTCATCTAGTCAGACTGTCCTCTACTATGTCTGGTCTTCATCTAGTCAGACTGTCCTCCTCTACTATGTCTGGTCTTCATCTAGTCAGACTGTCCTCCTCTACTATGTCTGGTCTTCATCTAGTCAGACTGTCCTCTACTATGTCTGGTCCTCATCTAGTCAGACTGTCCTCTACTATGTCTGGTCTTCATCTAGTCAGACTGTCCTCCTCTACTATGTCTGGTCTTCATCTAGTCAGACTGTCCTCCTCTACTATGTCTGGTCTTCATCTAGTCAGACTGTCCTCCTCTACTATGTCTGGTCTTCATCTAGTCAGACTGTCCTCGACTATGTCTGGTCCTCATCTAGTCAGACTGTCCTCTACTATGTCTGGTCCTCATCTAGTCAGACTGTCCTCCTCTACTATGTCTGGTCCTCATCTAGTCAGACTGTCCTCCTCTACTATGTCTGGTCCTCATCTAGTCAGACTGTCCTCCTCTACTATGTCTGGTCCTCATCTAGTCAGACTGTCCTCCTCTACTATGTCTGGTCTTCATCTAGTCAGACTGTCCTCTACTATGTCTGGTCTTCATCTAGTCAGACTGTCCTCTACTATGTCTGGTCTTCATCTAGTCAGACTGTCCTCTACTATGCCTGGTCTTCATCTAGTCAGACTGTCCTCCTCTACTATGTCTGGTCCTCATCTAGTCAGACTGTCCTCTACTATGTCTGGTCTTCATCTAGTCAGACTGTCCTCCTCTACTATGTCTGGTCTTCATCTAGTCAGACTGTCCTCCTCTACTATGTCTGGTCTTCATCTAGTAAAACTGTCCTCCTCTACTATGTCTGGTCTTCATCTAGTCAGACTGTCCTCTACTATGTCTGGTCTTCATCTAGTCAGACTGTCCTCTACTATGCCTGGTCTTCATCTAGTCAGACTGTCCTCCTCTACTATGTCTGGTCTTCATCTAGTCAGACTGTCCTCTACTATGTCTGGTCTTCATCTAGTCAGACTGTCCTCCTCTACTATGTCTGGTCTTCATCTAGTCAGACTGTCCTCTACTATGCCTGGTCTTCAACTAGTCAGACTCTCCTCTACTATGTCTGGTCTTCATCTAGTCAGACTGTCCTCTACTATGTCTGGTCTTCATCTAGTCAGACTGTCCTCCTCTACTATGTCTGGTCTTCATCTAGTCAGACTGTCCTCTACTATGTCTGGTCTTCATCTAGTCAGACTGTCCTCTACTATGCCTGGTCTTCAACTAGTCCGACTGTCCTCCTCTACTATGTCTGGTCTTCATCTAGTCAGACTGTCCTCTACTATGTCTGGTCTTCATCTAGTCAGACTGTCCTCCTCTACTATGTCTGGTCCTCATCTAGTCAGACTGTCCTCCTCTACTATGTCTGGTCTTCATCTAGTCAGACTGTCCTCTACTATGTCTGGTCTTCATCTAGTCAGACTGTCCTCTACTATGTCTGGTCTTCATCTAGTCAGACTGTCCTCCTCTACTATGTCTGGTCTTCATCTAGTCAGACTGTCCTCCTCTACTATGTCTGGTCTTCATCTAGTCAGACTGTCCTCCTCTACTATGTCTGGTCTTCATCTAGTCAGACTGTCCTCCTCTACTATGTCTGGTCCTCATCTAGTCAGACTGTCCTCCTCTACTATGTCTGGTCTTCATCTAGTCAGACTGTCCTCCTCTACTATGTCTGGTCTTCATCTAGTCAGACTGTCCTCCTCTACTATGTCTGGTCTTCATCTAGTCAGACTGTCCTCCTCTACTATGTCTGGTCTTCATCTAGTCAGACTGTCCTCTACTATGTATGGTCTTCATCTAGTCAGACTGTCCTCCTCTACTATGTCTGGTCCTCATCTAGTCAGACTGTCCTCCTCTACTATGTCTGGTCTTCATCTAGTCAGACTGTCCTCCTCTACTATGTCTGGTCCTCATCTAGTCAGACTGTCCTCCTCTACTATGTCTGGTCTTCATCTAGTCAGACTGTCCTTTACTATGTCTCGTCTTCATCTAGTCAGACTGTCCTCTACTATGTCTGGTCCTCATCTAGTCAGACTGTCCTCCTCTACTATGTCTGGTCTTCATCTAGTCAGACTGTCCTCCTCTACTATGTCTGGTCTTCATCTAGTCAGACTGTCCTCTACTATGTCTGGTCCTCATCTAGTCAGACTGTCCTCCTCTACTATGTCTGGTCTTCATCTAGTCAGACTGTCCTCCTCTACTATGTCTGGTCTTCATCTAGTCAGACTGTCCTCTACTATGTCTGGTCCTCATCTAGTCAGACTGTCCTCCTCTACTATGTCTGGTCTTCATCTAGTCAGACTGTCCTTTACTATGTCTGGTCTTCATCTAGTCAGACTGTCCTCTACTATGTCTGGTCCTCATCTAGTCAGACTGTCCTCCTCTACTATGTCTGGTCTTCATCTAGTCACACTGTCCTCCTCTACTATGTCTGGTCTTCATCTAGTCAGACTGTCCTCTACTATGTCTGGTCCTCATCTAGTCAGACTGTCCTCCTCTACTATGTCTGGTCTTCATCTAGTCAGACTGTCCTCCTCTACTATGTCTGGTCTTCATCTAGTCAGACTGTCCTCCTCTACTATGTCTGGTCTTCATCTAGTCAGACTGTCCTCCTCTACTATGTCTGGTCTTCATCTAGTCAGACTGTCCTCCTCTACTATGTCTGGTCTTCATCTAGTCAGACTGTCCTCCTCTACTATGTCTGGTCTTCATCTAGTCAGACTGTCCTCCTCTACTATGTCTGGTCTTCATCTAGTCAGACTGTCCTCTACTATGTCTGGTCCTCATCTAGTCAGACTGTCCTCCTCTACTATGTCTGGTCTTCATCTAGTCAGACTGTCCTCCTCTACTATGTCTGGTCTTCATCTAGTCAGACTGTCCTCTACTATGTCTGGTCTTCATCTAGTCAGACTGTCCTCCTCTACTATGTCTGGTCTTCATCTAGTCAGACTGTCCTCCTCTACTATGTCTGGTCTTCATCTAGTCAGACTGTCCTCCTCTACTATGTCTGGTCTTCATCTAGTCAGACTGTCCTCCTCTACTATGTCTGGTCTTCATCTAGTCAGACTGTCCTCTACTATGTCTGGTCTTCATCTAGTCAGACTGTCCTCCTCTACTATGTCTGGTCCTCATCTAGTCAGACTGTCCTCCTCTACTATGTCTGGTCTTCATCTAGTCAGACTGTCCTCCTCTACTATGTCTGGTCCTCATCTAGTCAGACTGTCCTCTACTATGTCTGGTCTTCATCTAGTCAGACTGTCCTCCTCTACTATGTCTGGTCCTCATCTAGTCAGACTGTCCTCTACTATGTCTGGTCTTCATCTAGTCAGACTGTCCTCCTCTACTATGTCTGGTCTTCATCTAGTCAGACTGTCCTCTACTATGCCTGGTCTTCATCTAGTCAGACTGTCCTCCTCTACTATGTCTGGTCTTCATCTAGTCAGACTGTCCTCCTCTACTATGTCTGGTCTTCATCTAGTCAGACTGTCCTCCTCTACTATGTCTGGTCTTCATCTAGTCAGACTGTCCTCCTCTACTATGTCTGGTCTTCATCTAGTCAGACTGTCCTCTACTATGTCTGGATTTCATCTAGTCAGACTGTCCTCTACTATGCCTGGTCTTCATCTAGTCAGACTGTCTTCTACTATGTCTGGTCCTCATCTAGTCAGACTGTCCTCCTCTACTATGTCTGGTCTTCATCTAGTCAGACTGTCCTCCTCTACTATGTCTGGTCTTCATCTAGTCAGACTGTCCTCCTCTACTATGTCTGGTCTTCATCTAGTCAGACTGTCCTCCTCTACTATGTCTGGTCTTCATCTAGTCAGACTGTCCTCTACTATGTCTGGTCTTCATCTAGTCAGACTGTCCTCTAATATGTCTGGTCCTCATCTAGTCAGACTGTCCTCCTCTACTATGTCTGGTCCTCATCTAGTCAGACTGTCCTCCTCTACTATGTCTGGTCTTCATCTAGTCAGACTGTCCTCCTCTACTATGTCTGGTCTTCATCTAGTCAGACTGTCCTCCTCTACTATGTCTGGTCTTCATCTAGTCAGACTGTCCTCCTCTACTATGTCTGGTCTTCATCTAGTCAGACTGTCCTCCTCTACTATGTCTGGTCTTCATCTAGTCAGACTGTCCTCCTCTACTATGTCTGGTCCTCATCTAGTCAGACTGTCCTTTACTATGTCTGGTCTTCATCTAGTCAGACTGTTTTCATGACGTTGGCCTGTGGGTAAGGTTTATGACCCCCCCCCATAAATACCTTTCTCCCTTCCCCTCTCTTACTGACCCTACTGAAGGACTGCTGTCCTGTTAAATATAGAGAGTCTGGGAACATCAAACAAATGGGGAAAGGTACCACATATTTTGTTAATAAAACCAGTTGGAAATATGCTTGGGAACGTAATGAGTATGTATGTCAGTTCGGTTGTCATCTGAGACCTTATGACTGATGACAGGACGACATAAACTGTACCTGGGAAAGTATCCACCCTCTAGTTATCAGAGTCACATGGAATTGTTATGCAATTGAAATGTTTATATTGAAAATGTTTGTTAGGAGATGAAATGTAATTTTAGCTTCCGAATGAGAGATTTGGGTTTTCATAAGGAAAGTGCCCTGCTCGATCAGTGGCCCAACCCTGTGAAGAGACAAGGGTTATAAACGATGAAACACCTCCCTCCCCCTCTCCACTATATACTCCTTTGACAAAAAGATAACCAGGTTGGTTCCAGTACGGGAGGTCTGCAGCCTCTACGTTAGAAGGACACACATGTCAAGTACAGAACTAAGCCAACCTCGGCGTGAGCTCTGGTATGAACTGGTATGAACTTTGAGCTTATTCACTACAGAAGTGCTACTTCCTAGCCGTTGAGTTAGCAGCAGCCGCTGCTAACGTGGGTTAGGAAAGGACGGACGACGGATCCAGTCTAACAACCAGACGAAGATACCACCACGTATCCAATGGACCACCATTGACATTCTTCCGAAAACAGGGAGATCTGTTGGCCAACCCGGCCAGCATCTACGACCAATCTACCGAAGCGCAGCTCAGAGTAAATATTTATTGCATTTTCCTTTTCCAAATGGGCGGTAATTTAGAATGCATAAGATAATGTATTTACGATAGCATAGCTGCTGTTTCTGTGTTCCTAAATCTTCCCGCTCTTTCATTCAAGCCCAACCCCCTTTCCTTTGTGTAACCAGCCGTCATATCTGTTCCGTCTACCGGGACGTTTTCTGTATGACATCATTGTATTCTGTGTATTTGTAATTCTGTGTGATTAGTTAGGTATTTAGTAAATAAATAATTAAACCCAATTTTGTATTGCTGATTCAACTTGTTAGCTAGGGTTCGTGAAGATAGCCAAGAATTTACAACTTTCATTATGAGACTGAAAATAAGACAAGGGTTAATATTGACTGCTATCGAGGTAAAATATTACTAAGTATTTTAAGAGTTTATTCGGAAGATAACAGCTCTATAAACGTTCTTCCGTGGTGCCCCGACTTTCTAGTTAATTACATTTACATGATTAGCTTAATCAGGTAATATTAATTACAGAGAAATCATTTTATAAGTTAGCATGTCATATCACTTAATCCGGCATAGCCAAAGACACGACACTGTCCTCCTCTACTATGTCTGGTCTTCATCTAGTCAGACTGTCCTCCTCTACTATGTCTGGTCTTCATCTAGTCAGACTGTCCTCCTCTACTATGTCTGGTCTTCATCTAGTCAGACTGTCCTCCTCTACTATGTCTGGTCTTCATCTAGTCAGACTGTCCTCCTCTACTATGTCTGGTCTTCATCTAGTCAGACTGTCCTCCTCTACTATGTCTGATCTTCATCTAGTCAGACTGTCCTCCTCTACTATGTCTGATCTTCATCTAGTCAGACTGTCCTCCTCTACTATGTCTGGTCTTCATCTAGTCAGACTGTCCTCCTCTACTATGTCTGATCTTCATCTAGTCAGACTGTCCTCCTCTACTATGTCTGGTCCTCATCTAGTCAGACTGTCCTCCTCTACTATGTCTGGTCTTCATCTAGTCAGACTGTCCTCTACTATGCCTGGTCTTCAACTAGTCAGACTCTCCTCTACTATGTCTGGTCTTCATCTAGTCAGACTGTCCTCTACTATGTCTGGTCTTCATCTAGTCAGACTGTCCTCCTCTACTATGTCTGGTCTTCATCTAGTCAGACTGTCCTCTACTATGTCTGGTCTTCATCTAGTCAGACTGTCCTCTACTATGCCTGGTCTTCAACTAGTCCGACTGTCCTCCTCTACTATGTCTGGTCTTCATCTAGTCAGACTGTCCTCTACTATGTCTGGTCTTCATCTAGTCAGACTGTCCTCCTCTACTATGTCTGGTCCTCATCTAGTCAGACTGTCCTCCTCTACTATGTCTGGTCTTCATCTAGTCAGACTGTCCTCTACTATGTCTGGTCTTCATCTAGTCAGACTGTCCTCTACTATGTCTGGTCTTCATCTAGTCAGACTGTCCTCCTCTACTATGTCTGGTCTTCATCTAGTCAGACTGTCCTCCTCTACTATGTCTGGTCTTCATCTAGTCAGACTGTCCTCCTCTACTATGTCTGGTCTTCATCTAGTCAGACTGTCCTCCTCTACTATGTCTGGTCTTCATCTAGTCAGACTGTCCTCCTCTACTATGTCTGGTCCTCATCTAGTCAGACTGTCCTCCTCTACTATGTCTGGTCTTCATCTAGTCAGACTGTCCTCCTCTACTATGTCTGGTCTTCATCTAGTCAGACTGTCCTCCTCTACTATGTCTGGTCTTCATCTAGTCAGACTGTCCTCTACTATGTCTGGTCTTCATCTAGTCAGACTGTCCTCCTCTACTATGTCTGGTCTTCATCTAGTCAGACTGTCCTCCTCTACTATGTCTGGTCTTCATCTAGTCAGACTGTCCTCCTCTACTATGTCTGGTCCTCATCTAGTCAGACTGTCCTCCTCTACTATGCCTGGTCTTCATCTAGTCAGACTGTCCTCTACTATGCCTGGTCCTCATCTAGTCAGACTGTCCTTTACTATGCCTGGTCTTCATCTAGTCAGACTGTCCTCTACTATGTCTGGTCTTCATCTAGTCAGACTGTCCTCTACTATGTCTGGTCTTCATCTAGTCAGACTGTCCTCCTCTACTATGTCTGGTCTTCATCTAGTCAGACTGTCCTCTACTATGTCTGGTCTGCATCTAGTCAGACTGTCCTCCTCTACTATGTCTGGTCTTCATCTAGTCAGACTGTCTTCTACTATGCTTGCCAATCATTGCATTAACTGCTCAATTAGCCAGTACTCTTTCCTTTGGTGGCTGTGCCCAACCTAGTCCATTAGTATGTATTGGTTTTCCTGCCAAGCTTAACCAAGCCAAGCTCCTGCTCTAGCAAGTCCTGCCAAGCTGAGTCAGAGGAGTGGTGGTTTGTGGTGATGTTTAACACCAGGCTGACACTCTGTTGTGATGTTGTTTAACACCAGGCTGACACTCTGTTGTGATGTTGTTTAACACCAGGCTGACACTCTGTTGTGGTGTTGTTTAACACCAGGCTGACACTCTGTTGTGGTGTTGTTTAACACCAGGCTGACACTCTGTTGTGGTGTTGTTTAACACCAGGCTGACACTCTGTTGTGGTGTTGTTTATCACCAGGCTGACACTCTGTTGTGGTGATGTTTAACACCAGGCTGACACTCTGTTGTGGTGTTGTTTAACACCAGGCTGACACTCTGTTGTGGTGTTGTTTAACACCAGGCTGTTTGTGTGTAATGTTCTGTCATATTCCTGTTTGTGTATAATGTTCTGTCATATTCCTGTTTGTGTATAATGTTCTGTCATATTCCTGTTTGTGTATAATGTTCTGTCATATTCCTGTTTGTGTGTAATGTTCTGTCATATTCCTGTTTGTGTATAATGTTCTGTCATATTCCTGTTTGTGTGTAATGTTCTGTCATATTCCTGTTTGTGTATAATGTTCTGTCATATTCCTGTTTGTGTGTAATGTTCTGTCATATTCCTGTTTGTGTATAATGTTCTGTCATATTCCTGTTTGTGTGTAATGTTCTGTCATATTCCTGTTTGTGTGTAATGTTCTGTCATATTCCTGTTTCTGTATAATGTTCTGTCATATTCCTGTTTGTTCCTTGTGATATGTCTGTTGTTTTTATGGACATGATTCTTCTGAAAAAACTATTTCCCCCTGGGGAATGATAAAGCTTTCTACCACTACCATCTGTAACTATGTTTCATACATTTGAATGTTTCAGACCGGTCAGTTTTATCTGTATGTAATGTTGCTGGAGCCTACTACTTTCAATGATCTAATCAATTCAACCAATCAATCAATATCTCTAGCTATGAGGATGTTTCAGACCGGTCAGTCATATCTCTAGCTATGAGGATGTTTCAGACTGGTCAGTCATATCTCTAGCTATGAGGATGTTTCAGACCGGTCAGTCATATCTCTAGCTATGAGGATGTTTCAGACCGGTCAGTCATATCTCTAGCTATGAGGATGTTTCAGACCGGTCAGTCATATCTCTAGCTATGAGGATGTTTCAGACCGGTCAGTCATATCTCTAGCTATGAGGATGTTTCACACCGGTCAGTCATATCTCTAGCTATGAGGATGTTTCAGACCGGTCAGTCATATCTCTAGCTATGAGGATGTTTCAGACCGGTCAGTCATATCTCTAGCTATGAGGATGTTTCACACCGGTCAGTCATATCTCTAGCTATGAGGATGTTTCAGACCGGTCAGTCATATCTCTAGCTATGAGGATGTTTCAGACCGGTCAGTCATATCTCTAGCTATGAGGATGTTTCAGACCGGTCAGTCATATCTCTAGCTATGAGGATGTTTCAGACCGGTCAGTCATATCTCTAGCTATGAGGATGTTTCAGACCGGTCAGTCATATCTCTAGCTATGAGGATGTTTCAGACCAGTCAGTCATATCTCTAGCTATGAGGATGTTTCAGACTGGTCAGTCATATCTCTAGCTATGAGGATGTTTCAGACCGGTCAGTCATATCTCTAGCTATGATAATGTTTCAGACTGGTCAGTCATATCTCTAGCTATGAGGATGTTTCAGACTGGTCAGTCATATCTCTAGCTATGAGGATGTTTCAGAGTGGTCAGTCATATCTCTAGCTATGATAATGTTTCAGACCGGTCAGTCATATCTCTAGCTATGAGGATGTTTCAGACCGGTCAGTCATATCTCTAGCTATGAGGATGTTTCAGACCGGTCAGTCATATCTCTAGCTATGAGGATGTTTCAGACCGGTCAGTCATATCTCTAGCTATGAGGATGTTTCAGACCGGTCAGTCATATCTCTAGCTATGAGGATGTTTCAGACTGGTCAGTCATATCTCTAGCTATGAGGATGTTTCAGACTGGTCAGTCATATCTCTAGCTATGAGGATGTTTCAGACCGGTCAGTCATATCTCTAG
Source organism: Salmo salar (assembly GCF_965601325.2). NCBI lineage: Eukaryota > Metazoa > Chordata > Actinopteri > Salmoniformes > Salmonidae > Salmo > Salmo salar. Next base: position 90,239,982 of record NC_138295.1, read on the forward strand.
CTATGATAATGTTTCAGACCGGTCAGTCATATCTCTAGCTATGATAATGTTTCAGACCGGTCAGTCATATCTCTAGCTATGAGGATGTTTCAGACCGGTCAGTCATATCTCTAGCTATGAGGATGTTTCAGACCAGTCAGTCATATCTCTAGCTATGAGGATGTTTCAGACTGGTCAGTCATATCTCTAGCTATGAGGATGTTTCAGACCGGTCAGTCATATCTCTAGCTATGATAATGTTTCAGACTGGTCAGTCATATCTCTAGCTATGAGGATGTTTCAGACTGGTCAGTCATATCTCTAGCTATGAGGATGTTTCAGAGTGGTCAGTCATATCTCTAGCTATGATAATGTTTCAGACCGGTCAGTCATATCTCTAGCTATGAGGATGTTTCAGACCGGTCAGTCATATCTCTAGCTATGAGGATGTTTCAGACCGGTCAGTCATATCTCTAGCTATGAGGATGTTTCATACTGGTCAGTCATATCTCTAGCTATGAGGATGTTTCAGACCGGTCAGTCATATCTCTAGCTATGAGGATGTTTCAGACTGGTCAGTCATATCTCTAGCTATGAGGATGTTTCAGACTGGTCAGTCATATCTCTAGCTATGAGGATGTTTCAGACCGGTCAGTCATATCTCTAGCTATGATAATGTTTCAGACCGGTCAGTCATATCTCTAGCTATGATAATGTTTCAGACCGGTCAGTCATATCTCTAGCTATGATAATGTTTCAGACCGGTCAGTCATATCTCTAGCTATGAGGATGTTTCTGGCTCTGTTGGTCTGGGCAGGAGGGGAGGATAAGGGGAGGATAAATCCAACCCAGGACTTGTTCCTTCCATCAACAGTGTGAGTGACAGACCACTTTTTTTGTACTGGTCCCCCATGGGAATCAAACTCACAACGCTGGCGTAGAAAGTGCCATCCTCTACCAACTGAGCCACACGGGGGTTCAGGCCAAGGAGTCAATATAAAACATATAACATACTAGAAAGTAATTGAATTCTGATTCAAATGATCAGATACTAGAAAGTCATTGGTTTGTGCTACACGTTAGCGTGGCTACAGTATGAATGGGAAGCTGAAGTTTAAGGTGTGGATATAGAACAGATAATATACTGGTTTGTTATGGCCATCCAACAGAGCCTATTGAAGCAATAAGGAACGAGGAGGTGTAGTATATGGCCAATATACCACAGCTAAAGGCTGTTCTTAGCACAACACAACGCGGAGTGCCTGGACACAGCCCTTAGCCATGGTATATTGGCCATATATCACAAACCCCCGAGGTGCCTTATTGCTATTATAAACTGGTTACCAACGTAGTTAGCGCAGTAAAAATAAATGTTTTGTCATACCCATGGTATACGGTCTGATATATCACGGCCGTCAGCCAATCAGCATTCAGGGATCGATCCACCCAGTTAATAATGATGTATAAACACTGTACTGTACCTCTCTCTGCGGTTTATAATGATGTATAAACACCGTACTGTACCTCTCTCCCCCGGTCGTCCATCCTGTCCGTTGGTCCCAGGGAACCCTGGTCTGCCTGTGGGGCCCCCCTCTCCCTGTGGCCCTGGCAGACCCCTGCGACCGGGCTCTCCTGGAGGTCCTGGTACCGTCCTCACAGACACTGACTGGCTGGGGATCTGGTTCAGGATGGAGCTGTAGCGAGACAGGTGACCTGAGGGAGGAAGAGGGGAGGGGATGGAGAGGTTTGGGGGTGAGTAGGATGAGGGACTGTTGTAGAGAACAGTATGTATGGACAAAAATAACTAGAGAGAGAGAGAGAGAGAGAGAGAGAGAGAGAGAAGCTGGGCTGAAAACTCACTCTGAATCAGTTGCTCACACACTTGGCGTGCTAAGGCCCTGACGGTAGCTTGAGACTGCAGGACTCCCTACAAAACAAACAAAAAGCACTGGATTGAGAGACACACACACACACACACACACACACACACACACACACACACACACACACACACACACACACACACACACACACACACACACACACACACACACACACACACACACACACACACACACACACACACACACAGCGAGAGAGAGAGAACACTCCCATGGGGCATGTTTAATGAACTAGTCTGTGTGTGTGTGTGGGAGTTTAATAACTCCACTCCACCTTTAACTCTGAGGCTGGGGGCCTTTTGTGTTGAAGTCTCCCAACAATCCAAGAGACTGACCAGAAAATAACACAGAGCTTTAATCTTACAAAGCAAAGAGGTTTTGATCCAAGGCTATTTAAAATGAACACAACATCCTCCTAAAAGGCTTGAATAAACACAGTGTACCTGAATGGCTGGGGTTTGATTTAACTGTTCTAGCAGGACTTGCATGAACTCCTAGAAAACACACTGTGTAGCTTTAAACTGATGGAGGAAGGCAGAGAGCTGTGAAGAGACATCTGCATCCCAAACGGCACCCTAGTCCCTATATAGTGCACTACTTATGACCAAGACCCATAGGGCTCTGATTAAAAGTAGTGCACTATATAGGGAATAGGGTGCCATTTGGGATGCATGTTTCATCTGAGACACAGGGCTGTTAGAGAGCCTCTTAATCCCAGAGCTGATAAACTGCAATTATGCCTGATTTGAGGTTTGAAGCTATGAAAGTATTTCTACACTCCACTTGAATATAAACTGTGTCTGAAATGAAGCATTGGTCTGAGAGTGAACTTACCCGTTCACCCTTGTCTCCTTTGGTACCAGCAGAGCCCTGTAACAGAGATAATATATTATAAACATCCTTTGGTACCAGCAGAGCCCTGTAACAGAGATAATATATTATAAACATCCTTTGGTACCAGAAGAGCCCTGTAACAGAGATAATATATTATAAACACCCTTTGGTACCAGCAGAGCCCTGTAACAGAGATAATATATTATAAACATCCTTTGGTACCAGCAGAGCCCAGTAACAGAGATAATATATTATAAACATCCTTTGGTACCAGAAGAGCCCTGTAACAGAGATAATATATTATAAACATCCTTTGGTACCAGCAGGGCCCTGTAACAGAGATAATATATTATAAACATCCTTTGGTACCAGCAGAGCCCTGTAACAGAGATAATATATTATAAACATCCTTTGGTACCAGCAGGGCCCTGTAACAGAGATAATATATTATAAACATCCTTTGGTACCAGAAGAGCCCTGCAACAGAGATAATATATTATAAACATCCTTTGGTACCAGCAGGGCCCTGTAACAGAGATAATATATTATAAACATCCTTTGGTACCAGAAGAGCCCTGTAACAGAGATAATATATTATAAACATCCTTTGGTACCAGCAGAGCCCTGTAACAGAGATAATTTATTATAAACATCCTTTGGTACCAGCAGAGCCCTGTAACAGAGATAATATATTATAAACATCCTTTGGTACCAGCAGAGCCTTGTAACAGAGAGAATATATTATAAACATCCTTTGGTACCAGCAGGGCCCTGTAACAGAGATAATATATTATAAACATCCTTTGGTACCAGCAGAGCCCTGTAACAGAGATAATATATTATAAACATCCTTTGGTACCAGCAGGGCCCTGTAACAGAGATAATATATTATAAACATCCTTTGGTACCAGCAGAGCCCTGTAACAGAGATAATATATTATAAACATCCTTTGGTACCAGCAGGGCCCTGTAAACAGAGATAATATATTATAAACATCCTTTGGTACCAGCAGGGCCCTGTAACAGAGATAATATATTATAAACATCCTTTGGTACCAGCAGAGCCCTGTAACAGAGATAATATATTATAAACACCCTTTGGTACCAGCAGGTCCCTGTAACAGAGATAATATATTATAAACACACTCCTCTTTGGAAATGGAATGGAAGGAAGAGTATGCATGGTAATTTTTCTCCCACTAAGTTTCAAAGTGCTTTTGTTCTGACTCACAGTCTGTTTAGGAAAGCTTGTCCAAGTCCCCTGTAGTAGAAACACAGTGACTGTTAGAGGTTAATGACCAGCTGGATCGTGTGCTGTCTGTTTTCCTTGGCCAAACACATAAAGCAAATGGATGCATATGTGAGCTAACACATTAGACACCAGAGACAGAAAGCTCTCATGAATATGATGGTCATTTAACGGTTCTGATATCATGCATGTAACTTGGACCACAGTATTTGAGGAGAGAGGTCATTCGCTCTTTTGTGAAACATGGAGTCATGCATCGACTACTTTAACCGCGTGTGTGTGTGTGTGTGTGTGTGTGTGTGTGTGTGTGTGTGTGTGTGTGTGTGTGTGTGTGTGTGTGTGTGTGTGTGTGTGTGTGTGTGTGTGTGTGTGTGTGTGTGTGTGTGTGTGTGTGTGTGTGTGTGTGTGTCAGGTGTAGAGTATATTCCAGGAATAATATGCCAAGAGTGGACACTGGAGGAGAGAGGTGGAGCTCAGTGAGCTCAGTGTGGACCCTAGCTGATCTTCTACCTCTCATCGCCATGACAACCACACTGACAAAACACACACTCACACAGCCAGTCAGACGAGAGCTCTCCTGAGACCCGTGGAAAAGGGCAGCTATGACAAGTGTCTGAACATTTTAGTGGGATGTGACCAGATTACAGTGAAGTATAAGGTTTTACTTAGCAAGAAGAAGATGGGACAGAGAACCTAGGAAACATGAGAGAGGAACCACGAAGGAGACCATAATATGCCATATGGGAGAACTTCTACATGGGAGAGCCACCTGCTTTGAGGCACATAATATGAAACACGAACAGCTGCCACCATATCCATCCACAGAATAGATGCTGACGTTGATAACCCTTATAAAACAGCCACAAACATCTCATATTGTAATCCAAACAAATCCAAGGCTGGAAGTTTCTCACAGGCTAATGACCTTCATGTGTAGAGACAGATGTCTAGCTGGTCACAGGCTAATGACCTTCATGTGTAGAGACAGATATCTAGCTGGTCACAGGCTAATGATCTTCCTGTGCAGAGACAGATATCTAGCTGGTCACAGGCTAATGATCCTCATGTGTAGAGACAGATATCTAGCTGGTCACAGGCTAATGATCTTCATGTGTAGAGACAGATATCTAGCTGGTCACAGGCTAATGATCCTCATGTGTAGAGACAGATATCTAGCTGGTCACAGGCTAATGATCTTCATGTAAAGAGACAGATATCTAGCTGGTCACAGGCTAATGATCTTCCTGTGTAGAGACAGATATCTAGCTGGTCACAGGCTAATGATCTTCCTGTGTAGAGACAGATATCTAGCTGGTCACAGGCTAATGATCTTCATGTAAAGAGACAGATATCTAGCTGGTCACAGGCTAATGATCCTCATGTGTTGAGACAGATATCTAGCTGGTCACAGGCTAATGATCTTCATGTGTAGAGACAGATATCTAGCTGGTCACAGGCTAATGATCTTCATGTGTAGAGACAGATATCTAGCTGGTCACAGGCTAATGATCTTCCTGTGTAGAGCCAGATATCTAGCTGGTCACAGGCTAATGATCCTCATGTGTAGAGACAGATATCTAGCTGGTCACAGGCTAATGATCTTCATGTAAAGAGACAGATATCTAGCTGGTCACAGGCTAATGATCTTCATGTGTAGAGACAGATATCTAGCTGGTCACAGGCTAATGATCTTCATGTAAAGAGACAGATATCTAGCTGGTCACAGGCTAATGATCTCCATGTAAAGAGACATATATCTAGCTGGTCACAGGCTAATGATCTTCCTGTGTAGAGACAGATATCTAGCTGGTCACAGGCTAATGATCCTCAAGTGTAGAGACAGATATCTAGCTGGTCACAGGCTCATGACCTTCATGTGTAGAGACAGATATCTAGCTGGTCACTGGCTAATGATCTTCATGTAAAGAGACAGATATCTAGCTGGTCACAGGCTAATGATCTTCATGTAAAGAGACAGATATCTAGCTGGTCACAGGCTAATGATCTTCCTGTGTAGAGACAGATATCTAGCTGGTCACAGGCTAATGATCTTCCTGTGTAGAGACAGATATCTAGCTGGTCACAGGCTAATGATCTTCATGTAAAGAGACAGATATCTAGCTGGTCACAGGCTAATGATCTTCATGTGTAGAGACAGATATCTAGCTGGTCACAGGCTAATGATCTTCATGTAAAGAGACAGATATCTAGCTGGTCACAGGCTAATGATCTTCCTGTGTAGAGACAGATATCTAGCTGGTCACAGGCTAATGATCTTCATGTAAAGAGACAGATATCTAGCTGGTCACAGGCTAATGATCTTCCTGTGTAGAGACAGATATCTAGCTAGTCACAGGCTAATGATCTTCCTGTGTAGAGACAGATATCTAGCTGGTCACAGGCTAATGATCCTCATGTGTAGAGACAGATATCTAGCTGGTCACAGGCTAATGATCTTCCTGTGTAGAGCCAGATATCTAGCTGGTCACAGGCTAATGATCCTCATGTGTAGAGACAGATATCTAGCTGGTCACAGGCTAATGATCTTCCTGTGTAGAGACAGATATCTAGCTGGGATCAGGCTGTTGCTGTTTTGATGTGTGGGAAACAGTGAAAGCCTTGGTCTTTCTGTCAGCCACACACACACACATTCTCTCTCGCTCTCTCTGCTGTCCCTCAGGCCTGTGATTTATGGTGTGCTCCAGAGCCAAACGGTGCTTGTCTTTTAGCCCAGGGCTGAAGTGGCTGGATTCAGCTTTATTAACTGTCACCAGGCTCAGGCCATCATCACACCAACAGTTGGCTCATCTCTCTTTATGGTCCTCCGCTCTGCTCCGGGAGGCAGAGGAGACATTATAGACGGAGGTGTTGAAGACACCATAAACAACAGATGGAGACGTTGAAGACACCATAAACAACAGATGGAGACGTTGAAGACACCATAAACAACAGATGGAGACGTTGAAGACACCATAAACAACAGATGGAGACGTTGAAGACACCATAAACAACAGATGGAGACGTTGAAGACACCATAAACAACAGATGGAGACGTTGAAGACACCATAAACAACAGATGGAGACGTTGAAGACACCATAAACAACAGATGGAGACGTTGAAGACACCATAAAACAACAGATGGAGACGTTGAAGACACCATAAACAACAGATGGAGACGTTGAAGACACCATAAACAACAGATGGAGACGTTGAAGACCCATAAACAACAGATGGAGACGTTGAAGACACCATAAACAACAGATGGAGACGTTGAAGACGCCATAAACAACAGATGGAGACGTTGAAGACGCCATAAACAACAGATGGAGACGTTGAAGACGCCATAAACAACAGATGGAGACGTTGAAGACGCCATAAACAACAGATGGAGGTGTTGAAGACGCCATAAACAACAGATGGAGACGTTGAAGACGCCACAAACAACAGATGGAGGTGTGAAGACCCATAAACAACAGATGGAGACGTTGAAGACCCATAAACAACAGATGGAGACGTTGAAGACACCATAAACAACAGATGGAGACGTTGAAGACACCATAAACAACAGATGGAGACGTTGAAGACACCATAAACAACAGATGGAGACGTTGAAGACACCATAAACAACAGATGGAGACGTTGAAGACACCATAAACAACAGATGGAGACGTTGAAGACACCATAAACAACAGATGGAGACGTTGAAGACACCATAAACAACAGATGGAGGTGTTGAAGACACCATAAACAACAGATGGAGACGTTGAAGACACCATAAACAACAGATGGAGGTGTTGAAGACACCATAAACAACAGATGGAGACGTTGAAGACACCATAAACAACAGATGGAGGTGTTGAAGACACCATAAACAACAGATGGAGACGTTGAAGACACCATAAACAACAGATGGAGACGTTGAAGACACCATAAACAACAGATGAAGACGTTGAAGACACCATAAACAACAGATGGAGACGCTGAAGACACCATAAACAACAGATGGAGACGTTGAAGACACCATAAACAACAGATGAAGACGTTGAAGACACCATAAACAACAGATGGAGACGCTGAAGACACCATAAACAACAGATGGAGACGTTGAAGACACCATAAACAACAGATGGAGACGCTGAAGACACCATAAACAACAGATGGAGACGCTGAAGACACCATAAACAACAGATGGAGACGCTGAAGACACCATAAACAACAGATGGAGACGCTGAAGACACCATAAACAACAGATGGAGACGTTGAAGACACCATAAACAACAGATGGAGACGTTGAAGACACCATAAACAACAGATGGAGACGTTGAAGACACCATAAACAACAGATGGAGACGCTGAAGACACCATAAACAACAGATGAAGACGTTGAAGACACCATAAACAACAGATGGAGACGTTGAAGACACCATAAACAACAGATGGAGACGTTGAAGACACCATAAACAACAGATGGAGACGTTGAAGACACCATAAACAACAGATGGAGACGTTGAAGACACCATAAACAACAGATGGAGACGTTGAAGACACCATAAACAACAGATGGAGACGTTGAAGACACCATAAACAACAGATGGAGACGTTGAAGACACCATAAACAACAGATGGAGACGTTGAAGACACCATAAACAACAGATGGAGGCGTTGAAGACACCATAAACAACAGATGGAGACGTTGAAGACACCATAAACAACAGATGGAGGCGTTGAAGACACCATAAACAACAGATGGAGACGTTGAAGACACCATAAACAACAGATGGAGGTGTTGAAGACACCATAAACAACAGATGGAGACGTTGAAGACACCATAAACAACAGATGGAGACGTTGAAGACACCATAAACAACAGATGGAGACGCTGAAGACACCATAAACAACAGATGGAGACGTTGAAGACACCATAAACAACAGATGGAGACGTTGAAGACACCATAAACAACAGATGAAGACGTTGAAGACACCATAAACAACAGATGGAGACGCTGAAGACACCATAAACAACAGATGGAGACGTTGAAGACACCATAAACAACAGATGAAGACGTTGAAGACACCATAAACAACAGATGGAGACGCTGAAGACACCATAAACAACAGATGGAGACGTTGAAGACACTATAAACAACAGATGGAGACGCTGAAGACACCATAAACAACAGATGGAGACGCTGAAGACACCATAAACAACAGATGGAGACGTTGAAGACACCATAAATAACAGATGGAGACGTTGAAGACACCATAAACAACAGATGGAGACGTTGAAGACACCATAAACAACAGATGGAGACGCTGAAGACACCATAAACAACAGATGAAGACGTTGAAGACACCATAAACAACAGATGGAGACGTTGAAGACACCATAAACAACAGATGGAGACGTTGAAGACACCATAAACAACAGATGGAGACGTTGAAGACACCATAAACAACAGATGGAGACGTTGAAGACACCATAAACAACAGATGGAGACGTTGAAGACACCATAAACAACAGATGGAGACGTTGAAGACACCATAAACAACAGATGGAGACGTTGAAGACACCATAAACAACAGATGGAGACGTTGAAGACACCATAAACAACAGATGGAGACGTTGAAGACACCATAAACAACAGATGGAGACGTTGAAGATACCATAAACAACAGATGGAGGTGTTGAAGACACCATAAACAACAGATGGAGACGTTGAAGACACCATAAACAACAGATGGAGACGTTGAAGACACCATAAACAACAGATGGAGGTGTTGAAGACACCATAAACAACAGATGGAGACGTTGAAGACACCATAAACAACAGATGGAGACGTTGAATATTCTTCCATTTCAGGGATGTACAGTACAGTGGACATTGTGTAGGAAGACCATGGAAGGTTCCTCAATATGGAACCATTGACAGGTAGAGGACAGGAAACGTTGGCCCAAGCAAATCTTGTCGTAACCTGATCAACTTCTTTCAACAGACCTGGGTGGTCTGATGTTGAGCCAATCAACCAGTCAAGGGTTTGAATATCAGGTAGTTTACTTACAGGTGGTCCCTGGTCTCCCAGGGGTCCAGGAGATCCACTTCCACCAGGGGCCCCGGGGGCCCCAGGACTGCCCTGGTAGAGAGACAAATGATCAAGGATGAAATAATAAACTACATGTTAAGTCAACTTATGCACATTTCATGCATGGATATGAATTGGAATTGAACCGTAATATTTGTAGAGAGAGAGAGAGAGAGGAAAGGGATTACAGCAGTACTTACAACGGGCCCTGTAGTACCCTGCTGTCCTTGTGGTCCATCCTTCCCAGGCAGGCCCTTAGAACAGAACAGACAGGATCAACACATAAACTACTGCTTTCCCAGGCAGTCTCTTAGAACAGAACAGACAGGATCAACACATAAACTACTGCTTTCCCAGGCAGTCTCTTAGAGCAGAACAGACAGGATCAACACATAAACTACTGCTTTCCCAGGCAGTCTCTTAGAGCAGAACAGACAGGATCAACACATAAACTACTGCTTTCCCAGGCAGTCTCTTAGAGCAGAACAGACAGGATCAACACATAAACTACTGCTTTCCCAGGCAGTCTCTTAGAGCAGAACAGACAGGATCAACACATAAACTACTGCACTTTATACAGTTAGTAGTAATCTGAACACTGAACATAACCTCCCATTATCAAAACACCAATGAATTCTGCAGAGACCCTTCGTTAAAACCAAATAGCCTGGAATCCTCCAGAACAACACTAATGATAATGGTAGGATAATGTGTACAGTAAGAGTAAGCTAGTCAGCTCTTAAATGGTTTGTTATGTTTGTCTGGCTGTCCTCTGGCTGACCTCTGGCTGACCTCTGGGAGCTGGCAACGGTATCCACACTTACAGTGACAAACTGTAAGAGTCCGTGAGATACTGTAATCAACCCACCAGGCTTATTCTAAAGCTTTCAGACACACAGATGAATGGGTCAAGTAGGAAAACAGGTGAGAAGGCATTATGGTGCTAGTCTGGTATTCAAACTAAATATCGCTCCATTTCATGAGTTGTTTCATAACAGTGAAACAGAGTGATATTCACTTTGTATTCCAGGCTATTATGGTGCTAGTCTGGTATACAAACTAAATATCGCTCCATTTCATGAGTTGTTTCATAACAGTGAAACAGAGTGATATTCACTTTGTATTCCAGGCTATTATGGTGCTAGTCTGGTATTCAAACTAAATATCGCTCCATTTCATGAGTTGTTTCATAACAGTGAAACAGAGTGATATTCACTTTGTATTCCAGGCTATTATGGTGCTAGTCTGGTATTCAAACTAAATATCGCTCCATTTCATGAGTTGTTTCATAACAGTGAAACAGAGTGATATTCACTTTGTATTCCAGGCTATTATGGTGCTAGTCTGGTATTCAAACTAAATATCGCTCCATTTCATAACAGTGAAACAGAGTGATATTCACTTTGTATTCCAGGCTATTATGGTGCAGCATGCCTGGTGGTGTGAACTCCAGTCCATGATTCAACTGAGGACAATCCCAGATCTGCTTACATAGCAGTTCAACGCGATTAAATAAAGATAGAATTACATAATCATTTGGATTGGAGTGAACATGAATAACGCACAATCTGTCATGACATGGTTTTAACTTCCAAAAGTTAAGTTGTCATTTTCAATTTCCTTGTAAATTGCCAGAGTGATACCAACAACCATGTGCCTGTCCTTGCTTCAAAACGTCATGTCTATCAAGGTTCACATCACCACTAAATGGACGCTTGACTGGAATTTTTAATTTTATTTTTATTTCACTTTTACTTAACTAGGCAAGTCAGTTAAGAACAAATTCTTATTTTACAATGACAGCCTACCCCGGCCAAACTCGGACGATGCTGGACCAATTGTGCACCGCCCTATGGGACTCCCAATCACGTCCGGGTGTCTGTAGTGACGCCACTAGCACTGAGATGCAGTGCCTTAGACCGCTGAACCAGGGTCTGTAGTGACGCCTCTAGCACTGAGATGCAGAGCCTTAGACCGCTGAACCAGGGTCTGTAGTGACGCCTCTAGCACTGAGATGCAGAGCCTTAGACCGCTGAGCCAGGGTCTGTAGTGACGCCTCTAGCACTGAGATGCAGAGCCTTAGACCGCTGAACCAGGGTCTGTAGTGACGCCTCTAGCACTGAGATGCAGAGCCTTAGACCGCTGAACCAGGGTCTGTAGTGACGCCTCTAGCACTGAGATGCAGAGCCTTAGACCGCTGAACCAGGGTCTGTAGTGACGCCTCTAGCACTGAGATGCAGAGTCTTAGACCGCTGAACCAGGGTCTGTAGTGACGCCTCTAGCACTGAGATGCAGAGCCTTAGACCGCTGAACCAGGGTCTGTAGTGACGCCTCTAGCACTGAGATGCAGTGCCTTAGACCGCTGAACCAGGGTCTGTAGTGACGCCTCTAGCACTGAGATGCAGAGCCTTAGACCGCTGAACCAGGGTCTGTAGTGACGCCTCTAGCACTGAGATGCAGAGCCTTAGACCGCTGAACCAGGGTCTGTAGTGACGCCTCTAGCACTGAGATGCAGAGCCTTAGACCGCTGCGCCACTCGGGAGCCCCATTGAACCGACTGAAAGTTGCACCACAACCCAAGGAGTGTTGCAGGACAAGCCAATTAGAGAAAGTGTTCCTCATGGGCACATAACCAACACAAATCCTCATCTATGACCTATGGCTTGTCTTTTCTATGGTTTTCTGTAGTTCAGCATGGCTGCTTCCAAGCCCATTCTCTCTGCCAGAGTGGGACGACCAGTCCCCCAGTGTGGGAGTCAACCCCCAGTCAAGCCGTAAACACCTCCCAGTAAAACCTCATAACGAGGCTCTAGAGTGAGGCCTTCTGAAGGTCATGTAGCTGGAGGAGGGGCCAGAAAGCAGGGCTGGAGATGGAATGGGGACTAGTGAAAGCCAAGAGGGGCTGTGGAGTGGGGCTGGAGTTGGGCATAGGGGCTCCTCCATAAAGAACAGCAGACCCAGAACTGTGGTTTATCACCCTGGAGAATAAAGAAAAGCAAGCCACTTTCTGTCCAAATACAGTGTCAACTAACTGTGTCAAACTGCAATTATGTAATAATTAGGTAAATTAAACACAAAAATGGGACCTAATCCAAAGGAATAATGGCTAAGGAAATCCCTGGTCTTGTTTAGTCACAGATAGTTAATTGAGAGAAGAAGGCTATCATGATTAATGATGTCCTGTGTTACTCTAACTGATTCCCAAGAGGAGGCTATTGTTTTTCTGTTCTGATCTCTCTTGGCATCAGATGTTCCAAACACAGATGGCTCTCTACATCCACAGCAGCATGGTTCTGAGGTGTACCGTTACATATATTCCATCAGAGTCTTTGGCAACTGGACAATATTACAGGGAATGAACCAATCAGGCACTGTCATTTACAGTACAGTAAAGTGTTCCATTCTTCATGAAAATTACTCTTAAGGTGATTTGTAACATTTTAGCTGTAAGCATCATCATCGTCACCATCATTATCCATGTCATGTATACATCTAGATAACAGTGTTGACCCCTGAGATATGATTTTAGAAAACCTTAGAGGATCTTGGGAGTTGTCAGCTTATGGCTGTCGTTGAGGAGCCATGAGTGGATAACAAGATGGAGATTCTATATCACTTTATACTAGTGTTTTCTTTTCCATATCTGTTGGATCAGTGCAGAAGCTTGTGTGATACTAAAGCAGATTCTGATGAGATATACTGTAAGTGGAAAAGTGAAAATCATATGGTAACATCGTTGGGAATTAGTTGACTTAATGTCAGGTAAGTTGACCCGAAAACCGTTCTGTTGCTGTAGCAGCCTGTGTTGCTTTCGTCAGTCTTTGGGATAAAAATGTGGATTATGAAGGTTCGATATCTCATAACTCATTTATTTACAACACATTTATTTAAGTGCTGTGTCAGAGTATGAGCGATGAAATGGGTTCATAGGGAAATCAAAACAGCATTCGGTTAACATCTCGTGAGCTTTAAGCCAGTGATTTAAAGCATCATGAAATAAAAACGTCAGTGTTATGTTCCTGTGAGGAAGGAAACAGAATTACGGGCTTCAAAAGATGAAGGGAAAAAAATGATTTGGCTTTAATATTCAAATTGAGCTAAAGAGCTCAGGGCGCTCAGGCTTTGAACAGATCATACGAACAGAATATACATACAATACATAATACAAATAATTAATCTGTAAGTCAAACAACATGAATAGACTGTTACCCTCTGTCCAACTGGTCCATCTCTTCCTGGTCCTCCAGGAGATCCACTAATACCCTGCAAACAAAATAACAAAATACAGAGTCAAAGTGATTTACAACATGAGAAACCTTATTAATTCAGGTATGAATGGTGAACATCTCATTTACAACATGAGAAACCTTATTAATTCAGCTCTGAATGGTCAACATCTCATTTACAAGATGAGAAACCTTATTAATTCAGGTCTGAATGGTAAACATCTCATTTACAAGATGAGAAACCTTATTAATTCAGGTCTGAATGGTCAACATCTCATTTACAAGATGAGAAACCTTATTAATTCAGGTCTGAATGGTGAACATCTCATTTACAAGATGAGAAACCTTATTAATTCAGGTCTGAATGGTGAACATCTCATTTACAAGATGAGAAACCTTATTAATTCAGGTCTGAATGGTCAACATCTCATTTACAAGATGAGAAACCTTATTAATTCAGGTCTGAATGGTCAACATCTCATTTACAAGATGAGAAACCTTATTAATTCAGCTCTGAATGGTCAACATCTCATTTACAAGATGAGAAACCTTATTAATTCAGGTCTGAATGGTGAACATCTCATTTACAAGATGAGAAACCTTATTAATTCAGCTCTGAATGGTCAACATCTCATTTACAAGATGAGAAACCTTATTAATTCAGGTCTGAATGGTGAACATCTCATTTACAAGATGAGAAACCTTATTAATTCAGCTCTGAATGGTCAACATCTCATTTACAAGATGAGAAACCTTATTAATTCAGGTCTGAATGGTCAACATCTCATATACAAGATGAGAAACCTTATTAATTCAGGTCTGAATGGTGAACATCTCATTTACAACATGAGAAACCTTATTAATTCAGGTCTGAATGGTGAACATCTCAACACCTGCCAAAGCTCTGCTGTGTGTATCCAGTCTCCTACAACTCACCCAGCCCATTCCAAACATAATTATAACTTAGCTATGAGGTTATAAAATATGTATCTTTTGCCACAACTTTACAAGAGTGGTCGTAAAGCATATCAATGAAAGGTGGGGATGTTATGCAGAGGAGAGTAGTGGAGAGGAGAGGAGTGTGATTAATGTTGTGCTGTAAGACCAGATCCTGGCACAAACAACCACCAGCCCTGAAATCTTCCCTGTCAGCTATACACACACACACACACACACACACACACACACACACACACACACACACACACACACACACACACACACACACACACACACACACACACACACACACACACACACACACACACACACACACAGTCCCCATCCTGGCCCTGAGAGATGTGGTAATGGCAATGAAGAGAGAGGCAGAGAGCAGAGGCAGAGAGCAGAAGCAGCAAGGCCAACAGATTAAGTGTTCATATTTCTCTACCAGACCCAACCAGTCACTCTGGTCCTCTCTACCAGACCCAACCAGTAACTCTGGTCCTCTCTACCACCAGCCAGATCTTACCAGTCACTCTGGTCCTCTCTACCACCAGCCAGATCTTACCAGTCACTCTGGTCCTCTCTACCACCAGCCAGATCTTACCAGTCACTCTGGTCCTCTCTACCACCAGCCAGATCTTACCAGTCACTCTGGTCCTCTCTACCACCAGCCAGATCTTACCAGTCACTCTGGTCCTCTCTACCACCAGCCAGATCTTACCAGTCACTCTGGTCCTCTCTACCACCAGCCAGATCTTACCAGTCACTCTGGTCCTCTCTATCACCAGCCAGATCTTACCAGTCACTCTGGTCCTCTCTACCACCAGCCAGACCTTACCAGTCACTCTGGTCCTCTCTACCACCAGCCAGACCTTACCAGTCACTCTGGTCCTCTCTACCACCAGCCAGATCTTACCAGTCACTCTGGTCCTCTCTACCACCAGCCAGATCTTACCAGTCACTCTGGTCCTCTCTACCACCAGCCAGACCTTACCAGTCACTCTGGTCCTCTCTACCACCAGCCAGATCTTACCAGTCACTCTGGTCCTCTCTATCACCAGCCAGATCTTACCAGTCACTCTGGTCCTCTCTACCACCAGCCAGATCTTACCAGTCACTCTGGTCCTCTCTACCACCAGCCAGATCTTACCAGTCACTCTGGTCCTCTCTACCACCAGCCAGACCTTACCAGTCACTCTGGTCCTCTCTATCACCAGCCAGATCTTACCAGTCACTCTGGTCCTCTCTACCACCAGCCAGACCTTACCAGTCACTCTGGTCCTCTCTACCACCAGCCAGACCCCACCAGTCACTCTGGTCCTCTCTACCACCAGCCAGACCCAACCAGTCACTCTGGTCCTCTCTACCACCAGCCAGATCTTACCAGTCACTCTGGTCCTCTCTACCACCAGCCAGATCTTACCAGCCACTCTGGTCCTCTCTACCACCAGCCAGACCCCACCAGTCACTCTGGTCCTCTCTACCACCAGCCAGACCCAACCAGTCACTCTGGTCCTCTCTACCACCAGCCAGATCTTACCAGTCACTCTGGTCCTCTCTACCACCAGCCAGACCCTACCAGTCACTCTGGTCCTCTCTACCACCAGCAAGACCTTCCCAGTCACTCTGGTCCTCTCTACCACCAGCCAGATCTTACCAGTCACTCTGGTCCTCTCTACCACCAGCCAGATCTTACCAGTCACTCTGGTCCTCTCTACCACCAGCCAGACCTTACCAGTCACTCTGGTCCTCTCTACCACCAGCCAGACCTTACCAGTCACTCTGGTCCTGTCTACCACCAGCCAGATCTTACCAGTCACTCTGGTCCTCTCTACCACCAGCCAGACCTTACCAGTCACTCTGGTCCTCTCTACCACCAGCCAGATCTTACCAGTCACTCTGGTCCTCTCTACCACCAGCCAGATATTACCAGTCACTCTGGTCCTCTCTACCACCAGCCAGATCTTACCAGTCACTCTGGTCCTCTCTATCACCAGGCAGACCTTACCAGTCACTCTGGTCCTCTCTATCACCAGCCAGATCTTACCAGTCACTCTGGTCCTCTCTACCACCAGCCAGACCTTACCAGTCACTCTGGTCCTCTCTACCACCAGCCAGACCCAACCTGTCACTCTGGTCCTCTCTACCACCAGCCAGACCTTACCAGTCACTCTGGTGCTCTCTACCACCAGCCAGACCTTACCAGTCACTCTGGTCCTCTCTACCACCAGCCAGACCTTACCAGTCACTCTGGTCCTCTCTACCAGACCTTACCAGTCACTCTGGTCCTCTCTACCACCAGCCAGATCCTACCAGTCACTCTGGTCCTCTCTACCACCAGCCAGATCTTACCAGTCACTCTGGTCCTCTCTACCACCAGCCAGATCTTACCAGTCACTCTGGTCCTCTCTACCACCAGGCAGACCTTACCAGTCACTCTGGTCCTCTCTACCACCAGGCAGATCTTACCAGTCACTCTGGTCCTCTCTATCACCAGGCAGACCTTACCAGTCACTCTGGTCCTCTCTACCAGACCCTACCAGTCACTCTGGTCCTCTCTACCACCAGCCAGACCTTACCAGTCACTCTGGTCCTCTCTATCACCAGGCCGACCTTACCAGTCACTCTGGTCCTCTCTACCAGACCTTACCAGTCACTCTGGTCCTCTCTACCAGATCTTACCAGTCACTCTGGTCCTCTCTACCACCAGCCAGATCTTACCAGTCACTCTGGTCCTCTCTACCAGACCTTACCAGTCACTCTGGTCCTCTCTACCAGACCTTACCAGTCACTCTGGTCCTCTCTACCAGACCCCACCAGTCACTCTGGTCCTCTCTACCAGACCTTACCAGTCACTCTGGTCCTCTCTACCAGATCTTACCAGTCACTCTGGTCCTCTCTACCAGATCTTACCAGTCACTCTGGTCCTCTCTACCAGACCTTACCAGTCACTCTGGTCCTCTCTACCAGACCTTACCAGTCATTCTGGTCCTCTCTACCAGACCTTACCAGTCACTCTGGTCCTCTCTACCAGATCTTACCAGTCACTCTGGTCCTCTCTACCAGATCTTACCAGTCACTCTGGTCCTCTCTACCAGACCTTACCAGTCACTCTGGTCCTCTCTACCAGACCTTACCAGTCACTCTGGTCCTCGTTACCACCAGCCAGATCTTACCAGTCACTCTGGTCCTCTCTACCAGACCCTACCAGTCACTCTGGTCCTCTCTACCAGACCTTACCAGTCACTCTGGTCCTCTCTACCAGACCTTACCAGTCACTCTGGTCCTCTCTACCACCAGCCAGATATTACCAGTCACTCTGGTCCTCTCTACCACCAGCCAGACCCCACCAGTCACTCTGGTCCTCTCTACCACCAGCCAGACCCTACCAGTCACTCTGGTCCTCTCTACCACCAGGCAGACCTTACCAGTCACTCTGGTCCTCTCTACCAGACCTTACCAGTCACTCTGGTCCTCTCTACCACCAGCCAGACCTTACCAGTCACTCTGGTCCTCTCTACCAGATCTTACCAGTCACTCTGGTCCCCTCTACCAGATCTTACCAGTCACTCTGGTCCTCTCTACCAGACCTTACCAGTCACTCTGGTCCTCTCTACCAGACCTTACCAGTCACTCTGGTCCTCTCTACCAGACCTTACCAGTCACTCTGGTCCTCTCTACCAGATCTTACCAGTCACTCTGGTCCTCTCTACCAGATCTTACCAGTCACTCTGGTCCTCTCTACCAGACCTTACCAGTCACTCTGGTCCTCTCTACCAGACCTTACCAGTCACTCTGGTCCTCTCTACCACCAGCCAGATCTTACCAGTCACTCTGGTCCTCTCTACCAGACCCTACCAGTCACTCTGGTCCTCTCTACCAGACCTTACCAGTCACTCTGGTCCTCTCTACCAGACCTTACCAGTCACTCTGGTCCTCTCTACCAGACCTTACCAGTCACTCTGGTCCTCTCTACCAGACCTTACCAGTCACTCTGGTCCTCTCTACCAGACCTTACCAGTCACTCTGGTCCTCTCTACCAGACCTTACCAGTCACTCTGGTCCTCTCTACCAGAAATCCAGGATAAATCAACCCCTAGAGACTAAGAATGGTGGTTAAGGGTTGCTAAGCAATGAATCAGTTAGATACATTGCCCCCCTGCTCTACCATCACCACTCAGACACACATACTTTGCTATTCATTGAAATGGCTACCCATGCATTTTTCACTGTCAGGTTGTAAATGAGAGGAGAGGGGAGAGCTCATGACAAGGGTTATATTGTATTTACTGTATACTGTGGCTGGTGATGGTGAGAGATAGAGAGAGGCAAAGACCTCTTTAATGGATGTTCCGGAGGTGTGATGGTGAGAGATAGAGAGAGGCAAAGACCTCTTTAATAGATGTTCTGGGGTTGTGATGGTGAGAGACAGAGAGGCAAAGACCTCTTTAATGGATGTTCCGGAGGTGTGATGGTGAGAGACAGAGAGAGGAAAAGACCTCTTTAATGGATGTTCCGGAGGTGTGATGGTGAGAGACAGAGAGGCAAAGACCTCTAATGGATGTTCCGCAGGTGTGATGGTGAGAGACAGAGAGGCAAAGACCTCTAATGGATGTTCCGCAGGTGTGATGGTGAGAGACAGAGAGGCAAAGACCTCTTTAATGGATGTTCCGGAGGTGTGATGGTGAGAGACAGAGAGGCAAAGACCTCTAATGGATGTTCCGCAGGTGTGATGGTGAGAGACAGAGAGGCAAAGACCTCTAATGGATGTTCCGCAGGTGTGATGGTGAGAGACAGAGAGGCAAAGACCTCTTTAATGGATGTTCCGGGGGTGTGATGGTGAGAGACAGAGAGGCAAAGAGCTCTTTAATGGATGTTCCGGAGGTGCGATGGTGAGAGACAGAGAGGCAAAGACCTCTTTAATGGATGTTCCGGAGGTGTGATGGTGAGAGCCAGAGAGGCAAAGAGCTCTATATTGGATGTTCCGCAGGTGTGATGGTAAGAGACAGAGAGGCAAAGACCTCTTTAATGGATGTTCCGAAGGTATGATGGTGAGAGACAGAGAGGCAAAGAGCTCTGTAATGGATGTTCCGAAGGTATGATGGTGAGAGACAGAGAGGCAAAGACCTCTGTAATGGATTTTCCGGGGGTGCGATGGTGAGAGACAGAGAGAGGCAAAGAGCTCTGTAATGGATATTCCGCAGGTGTGATGGTGAGAGACAAAGAGAGGCAAAGAGCTCTGTAATGGATGTTCCGAAGGTGTGATGGTGAGAGACAGAGAGGCAAAGAGCTCTGTAATGGATGTTCCGGAGGTGCGATGGTGAGAGACAGAGAGGCAAAGACCTCTTTAATGGATGTTCCGGAGGTGTGATGGTGAGAGCCAGAGAGGCAAAGAGCTCTATATTGGATGTTCCGCAGGTGTGATGGTAAGAGACAGAGAGGCAAAGACCTCTTTAATGGATGTTCCGAAGGTATGATGGTGAGAGACAGAGAGGCAAAGAGCTCTGTAATGGATGTTCCGAAGGTATGATGGTGAGAGACAGAGAGGCAAAGACCTCTGTAATGGATTTTCCGGGGGTGCGATGGTGAGAAACAGAGAGAGGCAAAGAGCTCTGTAATGGATATTCCGCAGGTGTGATGGTGAGAGACAAAGAGAGGCAAAGAGCTCTGTAATGGATGTTCCGAAGGTGTGATGGTGAGAGACAGAGAGGCAAAGAGCTCTGTAATGGATGTTCCGGAGGTGCGATGGTGTGCGTCCCAAATGGAACCCTTTGACCTTTGCAGGAATAGAGTGCCATTTTGGATGCAGCCATATATTCTTTGTGGCTGGTGTAGATTACAGCAGGTCCTTGAAGGTACCTTCTAGAAGAAACGCCTCTACTGTATACTCTTAGGGGTTCTGACAAAATGCAGAAAGTCATGACTCTTCCACCACAAAGGGACAAGAACAGGACGTAGAAAGTCCTGATTCAAAGTAAATACCATCTAGACAGGGGACTCCTCCAATATCATTAGAGTATGAGCCCCGCTGCTGCCTGAAACCCACTTCCTCATATCACCAAGGCTGTGTCCCAAATAGCACTCTGTAGACAGACTTCTATAGAAGGTCATTATGTTCTCTGATCTGTCCTCTAAGTAGACCAGGCTCAGTAATTAATAATGGTAGTTCATCATGGTTTTCTCATGTGACTGAGTCTGGTAGCAGCAGGGGAAGCCCTGTGTACCAGGGTGTCTCATGTGACTGATTCTGGTAGCAGCAGGGGAAGCCCTGTGTACCAGGGTGTCTCATGTGACTGATTCTGGCAGCAGCAGGGGAAGCCCTGTGTACCAGGGTGTATCATGTGACTGATTCTGGCAGCAGCAGGGGAAGCCCTGTGTACCAGGGTGTCTCATGTGACTGATTCCATTAGTCTGGTAGCAGCAGGGGAAGCCCTATGTACCAGGGTGTCTCATGTGACTGATTCCATTAGTCTGGTAGCAGCAGGGGAAGCCCTATGTACCAGGGTGTCTCATGTGACTGATTCCATTAGTCTGGTAGCAGCAGGGGAAGCCCTGTGTACCAGGGTGTCTCATGTGACTGATTCTGGCAGCAGCAGGGGAAGCCCTATGTACCAGGGTGTCTCATGTGACTGATTCCATTAGTCTGGTAGCAGCAGGGGAAGCCCTATGTACCAAGGTGTCTCATGTGAATGATTCCATTAGTCTGGTAGCAGCAGGGGAAGCCCTGTGTACCAGGGTGTATCATGTGAATGATTCCATTAGTCTGGTAGCAGCAGGGGAAGCCCTATGTACCAGGGTGTCTCATGTGAATGATTCCATTAGTCTGGTAGCAGCAGGGGAAGCCCAATGTACCAGGGTGTATCATGTGACTGATTCCATTAGTCTGGTAGCAGCAGGGGAAGCCCTATGTACCAGGTTGTCTCATGTGACTGATTCCATTAGTCTGGTAGCAGCAGGGGAAGCCCTATGTGCCAGGGTGTATCATGTGACTGATTCCATTAGTCTGGTAGCAGCAGGGGAAGCCCTGTGTACCAGGGTGTATCATGTGACTGATTCCATTAGTCTGGTAGCAGCAGGGGAAGCCCTATGTACCAGGGTGTATCATGTGACTGATTCTGGTAGCAGCAGGGGAAGCCCTGTGTACCAGGGTGTATCATGTGACTGATTCTGGTAGCAGCAGGGGAAGCCCTGTGTACCAGGGTGTCTCATGTGACTGATTCCATTAGTCTGGTAGCAGCAGGGGAAGCCCTATGTACCAGGGTGTATCATGTGACTGATTCTGGTAGCAGCAGGGGAAGCCCTGTGTACCAGGGTGTCTCATGTGACTGATTCCATTAGTCTGGTAGCAGCAGGGGAAGCCCTATGTACCAGGGTGTCTCATGTGACTGATTCCATTAGTCTGGTAGCAGCAGGGGAAGCCCTGTGTGCCAGGGTGTCTCATGTGACTGATTCCATTAGTCTGGTAGCAGCAGGGGAAGCCCTGTGTACCAGGGTGTCTCATGTGACTGATTCCATTAGTCTGGTAGCAGCAGGGGAAGCCCTATGTGCCAGGGTGTATCATGTGAATGATTCCATTAGTCTGGTAGCAGCAGGGGAAGCCCTATGTACCAGGTTGTCTCATGTGACTGATTCCATTAGTCTGGTAGCAGCAGGGGAAGCCCTATGTACCAGGTTGTCTCATGTGACTGATTCCATTAGTCTGGTAGCAGCAGGGGAAGCCCTATGTGCCAGGGTGTATCATGTGAATGATTCCATTAGTCTGGTAGCAGCAGGGGAAGCCCTATGTACCAGGTTGTCTCATGTGACTGATTCCATTAGTCTGGTAGCAGCAGGGGAAGCCCTATGTGCCAGGGTGTCTCATGTGACTGATTCTGGTAGCAGCAGGGGAAGCCCTGTGTACCAGGGTGTATCATGTGACTGATTCCATTAGTCTGGTAGCAGCAGGGGAAGCCCTGTGTACCAGGGTGTATCATGTGACTGATTCCATTAGTCTGGTAGCAGCAGGGGAAGCCCTATGTGCCAGGTTGTCTCATGTGACTGATTCCATTAGTCTGGTAGCAGCAGGGGAAGCCCTATGTACCAGGTTGTCTCATGTGACTGATTCTGGCAGCAGCAGGGGAAGCCCTATGTGCCAGGGTGTATCATGTGAATGATTCCATTAGTCTGGTAGCAGCAGGGGAAGCCCAATGTACCAGGGTGTATCATGTGACTGATTCCATTAGTCTGGTAGCAGCAGGGGAAGCCCTATGTACCAGGTTGTCTCATGTGACTGATTCCATTAGTCTGGTAGCAGCAGGGGAAGCCCTATGTGCCAGGGTGTATCATGTGAATGATTCCATTAGTCTGGTAGCAGCAGGGGAAGCCCTATGTACCAGGTTGTCTCATGTGACTGATTCCATTAGTCTGGTAGCAGCAGGGGAAGCCCTATGTACCAGGTTGTCTCATGTGAATGATTCCATTAGTCTGGTAGCAGCAGGGGAAGCCCTATGTGCCAGGGTGGGGTGTAAGAGACACCTGGGCTGCGTACCAAATATCACCCTGTTCCCTATATAGAGCACTACTTTTGTACTGTGTAGGGAATAGGGTCCTATTTGGGACGCAGCCCTCACCTCGTAATGCGACGCCTCACGACGCCAAGACAGGAACATTCTCCCAGCTGCTGCTTATCTCTCCCTCACCTCCCTCACACACATCTATTACACAAACAAGCGCACACACACACAAGCACGCACGTGCACACACACACACACACACACACACACACACACACTGTAATTACAGTGGAAGGTTGATCTATGACTAGAATAGGTTTTCCAGTCAGTGGAAGGTTGATCTATGACTAGAATAGGTTTTCCAGACAGTGGAAGGTTGATCTATGACTAGAATAGGTTTTCCAGACAGTGGAAGGTTGATCTATGACTAGAATAGGTTTTCCAGACAGTGGAAGGTTGATCTATGACTAGAATAGGTTTTCCAGACAGTGGAAGGTTGATCTATGACTAGAATAGGTTTTCCAGACAGTGGAAGGTTGATCTATGACTAGAATAGGTTTTCCAGACAGTGGAAGCACAGTGTCACATCACAGTGCCTCTGTGGAGGTAATAAACACTAGTCACATCACAGTGTCTCTGTGGGAGTCAGGAGAGGAAAACAAAATGGAGCTGAGGAATATGTGTCTTTACTCACCTGAGGTCCTGGTAAACCAATATCTCCTTTTTCTCCCTTTTCACCATCACCACCCTGAAACAGAAATGGACATGAGAAAGAAAAAAAAAACTCTGAATCATTCATTCCTTTGTCATTTTGTAATTTCATACAAAGCCAGTGGGTAGATGGAAGGGTTTGCAAATGATTGACTGTACATTAGTCATATGCGGCACACTGTCATGGAGCACAGTTTAACTAGAGGCAAACGTGTTCATATACAGGCTATATACTGTATCATATCTTATGTTCATATACAGGCTATATACTGTATCATATCTTATGTTCATATACAGGCTATATACTGTATCATATCTTATGTTCATATACAGGCTATATACTGTATCATATCTTATGTTCATATACAGGCTATATGCTGTATCATATCTTATGTTCATATACAGGCTATATACTGTATCATATCTTATGTTCATATACAGGCTATATACTGTATCATATCTTATGTTCATATACAGGCTATATACTGTATCATATCTTATGTTCATATACAGGCTATATACTGTACCATATCTTATGTTCATATACAGGCTATATACTGTATCATATCTTATGTTCATATACAGGCTATATACTGTATCATATCTTATGTTCATATACAGGCTATATACTGTATCATATCTTATGTTCATATACAGGCTATATACTGTATCATATCTTATGTTCATATACAGGCTATATACTGTATCATATCTTATGTTCATATACAGGCTATATACTGTATCATATCTTATGTTCATATACAGGCTATATACTGTATCATATCTTATGTTCATATACAGGCTATATACTGTATCATATCTTATGTTCATATACAGGCTATATACTGTATCATATCTTATGTTCATATACAGGCTATATACTGTATCATATCTTATGTTCATATACAGGCTATATACTGTACCATATCTTATGTTCATATACAGGCTATATACTGTATCATATCTTATGTTCATATACAGGCTATATACTGTATCATATCTTATGTTCATATACAGGCTATATACTGTACCATATCTTATGTTCATATACAGGCTATATACTGTATCATATCTTATGTTCATATATACTCTGAGTGTACTGTGTGTATATATATGAACATAAGATATGATATATACTGTATCTTACCGGTGGTCCCTGGATGGAATGCCCACTAGACCCCACAGGACCAGGGTTATAGGTCATATATCATATCTTACCGGTGGTCCCTGGATGGAATGTCCACTAGGCCCCACAGGACCAGGGTTATAGGTCATATATCATATCTTACTGGTGGTCCCTGGATGGAATGTCCACTAGGCCCCACAGGACCAGGGTTATAGGTCATATATCATATCTTACCGGTGGTCCCTGGATGGAATGTCCACTAGGCCCTTGAGGACCAGGGTTATAGGTCATATATCATATCTTACCGGTGGTCCCTGGATGGAATGTCCACTAGACCCCACAGGACCAGGGTTATAGGTCATATATCATATCTTACCGGTGGTCCCTGGATGGAATGTCCACTAGGCCCCACAGGACCAGGGTTATAGGTCATATATCATATCTTACCGGTGGTCCCTGGATGGAATGTCCACTAGGCCCTTGAGGACCAGGGTTATAGGTCATATATCATATCTTACCGGTGGTCCCTGGATGGAATGTCCACTAGGCCCTTGAGGACCAGGGGGGCCCTGTGGTCCAGGAGGACCTTTATCACCAACTAGTCCTTGAGGCCCCTGGAGAAGACAGACCATTTATTTAAATCACACAATGTTAACCAATGACTCATCACTGTTTCCTACTGATTTATAAACTATATTTCAACTGATAAACTGATCAATAGTCTATAAACTACTTTAAAAACCTTTAGAACACATTTGTGAAATGTACCACATCGGCCACTATGCTTGTTGTAAATGATATTGCAAATGCCTTAGATGATAGAAAGCACTGTGCTGCGTTGTTTGTAGATTTGTCAAAAGCTTTTGACACTGTAGACCATGCTATCCTTTTGAGTAAGCTGTCATCTATAGGAGTGGGCACTGATGCCTGCCGATGGTTTGCCGATGGTTTTATGACTATCTTAAAGATACGGGGTCAAGTCTGACTCCTTACAGTTACTTAAAGGGGTGCCTCAGGGTTCAATAATTGGCCCACTATTGTTCTCACTTTATATAAACAACATTGGTGATGATGTCAAATATTGTAAATTCCATTTATATGCAGATGACACAGTGATGTACTCTATTGCTCCAACAGCGGACCAAGCTTTAATGCAGTTGGAGTCTGATTTTAGGATACTACAGGGGTCTCTTTTACAGCTTAAACTTGTTTTAAACGCTAAGAAAACAAATGTCATGTTTTTTTCTAGGTCTAAACTCTCAGTTAGAAACACTTTTGTAATCACTAGCTTGGATGGTACTCAAATCAAACAGGTCTCTGCATATAAATATTTAGGGGTATGGCTAGATGATAAGCTTTCTTTTAAAAAACATGTTACTGAATTGGGAAAAAAGCTCAAATTCAAGATAGGGTTCCTTTACAGAAACAGGGCTTGTCTGTCCTTTGTAAATAGAAAACAAATTGTGCAGGCTACTTTTATGTCCGTTTTAGATTATGGTGATATTATCTATATGCATGCATCGGCAAACACATTAAAACCACTGGATGCTATTTACCATTGTGCACTCAGGTTTATCACAGGTGATAGTTACAAAACTCATCACTGTATCCTATATCAACATGTGGGTTGGGACTCTCTATCTGTGAGGCGAGAGCAACATGCTCTCTTGTTTATTTATAAAGCACTTCTTTTAAAACTACCTCCATATATATCATCATTAATTTCCACTAGATATACAAATTTTAAAACCAGATCACAGATGTGGATTACATTAGAGACTCCTGCGGTCTCCACAGAGTTGGGTAGGACTGCCTTTAGTTCCTTTGCACCTTATTTATGGAACAAACTGCAGATCCAACTTAAGTTAGACACTCTGGTGTCCCTTGCCCATTTTAAAAATGTTATGGAGGATCAATATGATGTTGTCTGTGATTGTTTCTGTTGAATTGTGTCTTTGTTTTGTATGTTTGAAATGTTCTTGTCTGTATGCCTAGAACTGTACATGTCAGCATGTTTACACAGGGCACAGCCGTAACAGAGATCCAGGTCTCAGTCTGTTTTCCCTGTTAAAATAAAGATAAAAAAATAATAATAATAAAAAATAAAAAAAAATAAAAAAAAAAGTGAAGTGTTACAACAACACAGTTGATTAACCGCCCGCCCTGTTTACATAAAATTGAATTGAACTAAAAGTTTGTTAGGTCTTCTCTCTGGTGATAAATATGTTCTGTGTTTTCAACGTCCAAGTTTGGACATCAGGTTTTAGAGCTACTGTCTGACAGCCTTCCTTCTAAAACACAATGCCGTTGCCTTGGGTCTCTCGCTCCACACATAAATGTGATATTCATCAAGATAAGACAAAGTACAACGGGTAGCCCACATAACCGTTCTTCGAGGACACTCATTAGAATGGAGTTTACATTCTGTGGGACTGTGCTCTAGGAAATTGATTTAGTCTGTGTCCCAAATGGCACCATAGGGCTTTGGTCAAAAGTAGTGCACTATATAGGGAATAGGATGCAAATTAGGACTTCTTTTAGCCATTACCCAACAGTAAATTTCAATTTAGATTACAGCCATCCTGGGTTGGGTTTGTTTGGCACCATAATGCAATCTGTTCCTAGCATGGCCTCGCCGTTCACATCTGTTGTAACTTTGTTAGCGAACTGCGAGCGTGAAACTGGGTTGTAGCAGAAGGACTGGAGAGGCCGAAAGCCTGCAGCCTTAGAGGTTGATAAAGCAGTCGTACAGACGGAGAGAGGGGACTGCCCCATATACCAAACCTGTGTTCAAACACTATTTGAAATCTTTAAAATACTTTGAGAGTTTGATTTAGTGTCAGGTGGGCGGTGTTTGAATGCCTGGTGGGCTGGGTCAGAATGCCAGATGGGCTGGGTTTGAATGCCAGGTGGGCGAGGTCAGAATGCCAGATAGGCGGGGTCTGAATGCCTGGTGGGCTGGGTCAGAATGCCAGATGGGCTGGGTTTGAATGCCAGGTGGGTGGGGTCAGAATGCCAGATAGGCGGGGTCTGAATGCCAGGTGGGCGTGGTTTGAATGCCAGGTGGGTGGAGTTTGAATGGCAGGTGGGCGGGGTCTGAATGCCAGGTGGGCGTGGTCTGAATGCCAGGTGGGCGTGGTTTGAATGCCAGATGGGCTGGGTTTGAATGCCAGGTGGGCGGGGTCAGAATGCCAGATATGCGGGGTCTGAATGCCAGGTGGGCGTGGTTTGAATGCCAGGTGGACGTGGTTTAAATGCCAGGTGAGCGTGGTTTGAATGCCAGGTGGGCTGAGTTTGAATGCCAGGTGGGCGGGGTCAGAATGCCAGATAGGCGGGGTCTGAATGCCAGGTGGGCGTAGTTTGAATGCCAGATGGGCTGGGTTTGAATGCCAGGTGGGCGGGGTCAGAATGCCAGATAGGCGGGGTCTGAATGCCAGGTGGACGTGGTTTGAATGCCAGATGGGCGTGGTTTGAATGCCAGATGGGCTGGGTTTGAATGCCAGGTGGGCGGGGTCAGAATGACAGATAGGCGGGGTCTGAATGCCAGGTGACGTGGTCTGAATGCCAGGTGGGCGTGGTTTGAATGCCAGATGGGCTGGGTTTGAATGCCAGGTGGGCGTGGTTTGAATGCCAGATGGGCTGGGTTTGAATGCCAGGTGGGCGTGGTTTGAATGCCAGATGGGCTTGGTTTGAATGACAGATGGGCGGGGTCATAATGACAGATAGGCGGGGTCTGAATGCCAGGTGGGTGAGGTTTGCATGCCAGGTGGGCTGGGTTTGAATGCCAGGTGGGTGGGGTTTGCAATGCAGGGGGGCGTGGTTTGCGCTTTTGGGACTTTTGTAATTAGTTCCATTGCAACAGGCGAGTTCAAACCGAGCACAGCTGTAGTATTTGAACCCAGGTCTGAGTCAGACACAGAGAGAACTGGAATAACAAAGTTTCAGCCTACTCCTAAAACTACAGTCCAAATAAGCTGCAATATGATCCTGTTTAACTATAACCTACACAAGCCTCTCTTGGCTTCAACATGAAGACTGCTGGCATAAAGCCAGAACGACACGGCGAGGTTCACTTAGTGTGTGAAAACAGTGACATCCTCCAAATATAACAGAATTGCACATTACGTTGCATATTTATGTATCTCCACATCTCAGCCATTGTTTCAGGCTATTTATTGGAAGAAATTCCATCGTATTCTTTATGTTCCAAGTTCTAGGTGGCCCCTCGCGTACTGTAGCCAGAGTATGTGTTACTGTGGAAGCACTGAGCTGCTACAAAATATTAAGCTCACCCCCCCATATTGACTCTAATGCTTCCCACAGTTATTGTTGGCTGGATGGCCTTTGGGTGGTGGACCATTCTTGATACACACGGGAAACTGTTGAGCGTGAAAAACCCAGCAGTGTTGAAGTTCTTGACACAAACCGGTGCGCCTGACACCTACTATCATACCCTGTTCAAAGGCACTTATATATTTTGTCTTGCCCATTCACCATCTGAATGGCACACATACACAATCCATATTTCAATTGTCACAAGGCTTAAAAATCTGAATTTAACAAGTGACATCAATAAGGGTTCATAGCTTTCACCTGGTCAGTCTATGTAATGGTCTGTACACTGAGCTGTATTGGGATGGAGTCCCTCCAGTTTGTGTTACTGTGGAAACACTGAGCTGTATTGTGATGGAGTCCCTCCAGTATGTGTTACTGTGGAAACACTGAGCTGTATTGGGATGGAGTCCCTCCAGTATGTGTTACTGTGGAAACACTGAGCTGTATTGTGATGGAGTCCCTCCAGTATGTGTTACTGTGGAAACACTGGGCTGTATTGGGATGGAGTCCCTCCAGTATGTGTTACTGTGGAAACACTGAGCTGTATTGGGATGGAGTCCCTCCAGTATGTGTTACTGTGGAAACACTGAGCTGTATTGTGATGGAGTCCCTCCAGTATGTGTTACTGTGGAAACACTGGGCTGTATTGTGATGGAGTCCCTCCAGTATGTGTTACTGTGGAAACACTGAGCTGTATTGTGATGGAGTCCCTCCAGTATGTGTTACTGTGGAAACACTGGGCTGTATTGTGATGGAGTCCCTCCAGTATGTGTTACTGTGGAAACACTGAGCTGTATTGGGATGGAGTCCCTCCAGTATGTGTTACTGTGGAAACACTGGGCTGTATTGGGATGGAGTCCCTCCAGTATGTGTTACTGTGGAAACACTGAGCTGTATTGGGATGGAGTCCCTCCAGTATGTGTTACTGTGGAAACACTGAGCTGTATTGGGATGGAGTCCCTCCAGTATGTGTTACTGTGGAAACACTGAGCTGTATTGGGATGGAGTCCCTCTGTCTATGTCCCAAATGGTACCCTATTCCCTATGTAGTGCCCTTCTTTTCACCAGAGGCCTGCCATTTGGGATGCAGCCTGTGTAAGCACTGAGCAGCATAGTGTGATGGAGGATGAATAGTATACTTTACCACATTGCCTGGCTCCCCTCGAACTCCCCTGGCCCCTCTGATACCAGCACCTCCCTGGAAGAATGGAAGGGAGAAAGGAGACCATAAACACCATGATAACCATACTGTACATCTGACTGGGAATCAGACCATAAACACCATGATAACCATACTGTACATCTGACTGGGAATCAGACCATAAACACCATGATAACCATACTGTACATCTGACTGGGAATCAGACCATAAACACCATGATAACCATACTGTACATCTGACTGGGAATCAGACCATAAACACCATGATAACCATACTGTACATCTGACTGGGAATCAGACCGTAAACACCATGATAACCATACTGTACATCTGACTGGGAATCAGACCATAAACACCATGATAACCATACTGTACATCTGACTGGGAATCAGACCGTAAACACCATGATAACCATACTGTACATCTGACTGGGAATCAGACCGTAAACACCATGATAACCATACTGTACATCTGACTGGGAATCAGACCATAAACACCATGATAACCATACTGTACATCTGACTGGGAATCAGACCATAAACACCACGATAACCATACTGTACATCTGACTGGGAATCAGACCATAAACACCATGATAACCATACTGTACATCTGACTGGGAATCAGACCATAAACACCATGATAACCATACTGTACATCTGACTGGGAATCAGACCGTAAACACCATGATAACCATACTGTACATCTGACTGGGAATCAGACCGTAAACACCATGATAACCATACTGTACATCTGACTGGGAATCAGACCATAAACACCATGATAACCATACTGTACATCTGACTGGGAATCAGACCATAAACACCATGATAACCATACTGTACATCTGACTGGGAATCAGACCGTAAACACCATGATAACCATACTGTACATCTGACTGGGAATCAGACCGTAAACACCATGATAACCATACTGTACATCTGACTGGGAATCAGACCATAAACACCATGATAACCATACTGTACATCTGACTGGGAATCAGACCATAAACACCATGATAACCATACTGTACATCTGACTGGGAATCAGACCATAAACACCATGATAACCATACTGTACATCTGACTGGGAATCAGACCATAAACACCATGATAACCATACTGTACATCTGACTGGGAATCAGACCATAAACACCATGATAACCATACTGTACATCTGACTGGGAATCAGACCATAAACACCATGATAACCATACTGTACATCTGACTGGGAATCAGACCATAAACACCATGATAACCATACTGTACATCTGACTGGGAATCAGACCATAAACACCATGATAACCATACTGTACATCTGACTGGGAATCAGACCATAAACACCATGATAACCATACTGTACATCTGACTGGGAATCAGACCGTAAACACCATGATAACCATACTGTACATCTGACTGGGAATCAGACCATAAACACCATGATAACCATACTGTACATCTGACTGGGAATCAGACCATAAACACCATGATAACCATACTGTACATCTGACTGGGAATCAGACCATAAACACCATGATAACCATACTGTACATCTGACTGGGAATCAGACCGTAAACACCATGATAACCATACTGTACATCTGACTGGGAATCAGACCGTAAACACCATGATAACCATACTGTACATCTGACTGGGAATCAGACCATAAACACCATGATAACCATACTGTACATCTGACTGGGAATCAGACCATAAACACCATGATAACCATACTGTACATCTGACTGGGAATCAGACCATAAACACCATGATAACCATACTGTACATCTGACTGGGAATCAGACCATAAACACCATGATAACCATACTGTACATCTGACTGGGAATCAGACCGTAAACACCATGATAACCATACTGTACATCTGACTGGGAATCAGACCATAAACACCATGATAACCATACTGTACATCTGACTGGGAATCAGACCGTAAACACCATGATAACCATACTGTACATCTGACTGGGAATCAGACCATAAACACCATGATAACCATACTGTACATCTGACTGGGAATCAGACCATAAACACCATGATAACCATACTGTACATCTGACTGGGAATCAGACCATAAACACCATGATAACCATACTGTACATCTGACTGGGAATCAGACCGTAAACACCATGATAACCATACTGTACATCTGACTGGGAATCAGACCATAAACACCATGATAACCATACTGTACATCTGACTGGGAATCAGACCGTAAACACCATGATAACCATACTGTACATCTGACTGGGAATCAGACCATAAACACCACGATAACCATACTGTACATCTGACTGGGAATCAGACCATAAACACCATGATAACCATACTGTACATCTGACTGGGAATCAGACCATAAACACCACGATAACCATACTGTACATCTGACTGGGAATCAGACCATAAACACCATGATAACCATACTGTACATCTGACTGGGAATCAGACCATAAACACCATGATAACCATACTGTACATCTGACTGGGAATCAGACCATAAACACCATGATAACCATACTGTACATCTGACTGGGAATCAGACCATAAACACCATGATAACCATACTGTACATCTGACTGGGAATCAGACCATAAACACCATGATAACCATACTGTACATCTGACTGGGAATCAGACCATAAACACCATGATAACCATACTGTACATCTGACTGGGAATCAGACCATAAACACCATGATAACCATACTGTACATCTGACTGGGAATCAGACCATAAACACCATGATAACCATACTGTACATCTGACTGGGAATCAGACCATAAACACCATGATAACCATACTGTACATCTGACTGGGAATCAGACCATAAACACCACGATAACCATACTGTACATCTGACTGGGAATCAGACCATAAACACCATGATAACCATACTGTACATCTGACTGGGAATCAGACCATAAACACCATGATAACCATACTGTACATCTGACTGGGAATCAGACCATAAACACCATGATAACCATACTGTACATCTGACTGGGAATCAGACCGTAAACACCATGATAACCATACTGTACATCTGACTGGGAATCAGACCATAAACACCATGATAACCATACTGTACATCTGACTGGGAATCAGACCGTAAACACCATGATAACCATACTGTACATCTGACTGGGAATCAGACCATAAACACCATGATAACCATACTGTACATCTGACTGGGAATCAGACCATAAACACCATGATAACCATACTGTACATCTGACTGGGAATCAGACCATAAACACCATGATAACCATACTGTACATCTGACTGGGAATCAGACCATAAACACCATGATAACCAAACCCTCCCTTGTCCCTCCCTGTCCCTCCTGACTCTGCTCTAACTGACGAAGGCATCTGGAGGTAATTGTCCCATCTGGCTTCAAAGGCTTCCTTCCTCTTCCTGTGTTTGCCTTAATGGCACCCTTGCAGGGACATGGAGCCAGGTACTAATAGTTCCTATGGCTGGAGGCTGTGATAGCAGAGGCAGAGGCAGGACAAGATCAAATGTGATGAACGTCCTGCACGCGCTCAGTCGGTTATAATAATATCAGTGATTGAAGACACACTAAAGAATAATAGAATTAAAGTGCAGGAACAGTTTTACTACAGGGTCAACACCTTCATCAAGGAGTATTGTGTCTTGACAAAGCCCCACTTTAACTCCAGTCCTGCTCTAATGTTATAACAAGGGTTTAGTAGGTCAACAGTGATCAGAGCCAACGACCACAGAAACATAAGGAGGATGGCTTATAGAGGAACCTCAGATGAAATCCTCCTCCCTTGTGGTTTTAAACTCTGCCTATAGGCTCCACCTGGACCATATGGAGGTGGAAACTGTGTAGACAGCAGAGAGAGGACTAATCTGCTTTGATAAATTTATATCCATATAATGACTTTCTCAAACATGTGTGTGTGTTGATACAGTGTTGGCCCCGTAGTGGCCCTGGGACGTGTTTTATTTTCCCCTTGGCAGCGAGCTGAGTACACAACATCACCTGACCTGACGCCTTATAAATGAGCTCATTTATCTGCAGTGTCGTCATATCAGGTTCTACCCTCTGTGCTGCGTGGAGTGAGCTGAATCATTCTACATACTACTCTCTCTCCTTTCTCTCACTCCGTTTCTCTCTCTCTATCCTCTCTCTCTAACTCGGTTTATCCTTCTCTCTCTCCTTTCTCTCACTCCGTTTCTCTCTCTCTATCCTCTCTCTCTAACTCGGTTTATCCTTCTCTCTCTCCTTTCTCTCACTCCGTTTCTCTCTCTCTATCCTCTCTCTCTAACTCGGTTTATCCTTCTCTCTCTCCTTTCTCTCACTCCGTTTCTCTCTCTCTATCCTCTCTCTCTAACTCGGTTTATCCTTCTCTCTCTCTCTCCTTTCTCTCACTCCGTTTCTCTCTCCCTATCCTCTCTCTCTAACTCGGTTTATCCCTCTCTCTCTCTCTCTCTCTCTCTCTCTCTCTCTCTCTCTCTCTCTCTCTCTTTCTCTCTCTCTCTTGGTTTCACTCTATCCTCTCTCTCTAACTCGGTTTATCCCTCTCTCTCTCTCTCTCTCTCTCTCTTTCTCGGATTCTCTCTCTCTATCCTCTCTCTCTAACTCGGTTTATCCCTCTCTCTTTCTCTCTTTCTCTCTCTCTCGGTTTCTCTCTCTCTCTCGGTTTCTGTCTCTCTCTTGGTTTCTCTCTCTCTCTATCCCTCTCTCTCTCCCTCTCTCTCCCGCCCCCTCAGCAGAATGTATGAAGACTCTCACTCTGTTGGGGTCCTTCCCCTAACAATGTCCACCTGTGGTGGAGACACGTCCACAGTACTAAGTGACATTGACCCTCCCCAGACCGGGAATGTTTCACCAAAATCACTTTTGGTGGGCGGCAGGTATCTGGTTTGGAATGTCTGGTTTGGATTTCCTTCTGTCGGCCCCTGGAGTCTCTTTTCCTGCCTGCTTGACAGCTCTCTGGAGAAATGATGTCTCTGAGTGTTGTTTTCTGTCTAGGATTATTTTGTATGGTGTTAAAAGGTGTGTTAAAAGGGCACCCTATTCCCTGAGACAGTAAATAAAGGCAGTAGTAGGACTTTACGGGAGGTCCTGTGGGTCCGGGAGGTCCTTTACTGTCCTGAGAACAGCTACAGGCATGGGGCATGGCAGGACAGTCCTCCTCCAGCCTCTGTAGAACAACAGAAAACAACAGACAAACAGAGGCAATTCAAAAACCCACACATGAACGTACAGCAACTCAATTCAATTTCCTATTTGTGATTCATGACAGAACAAAACATTGTGAATTAAAGTAAACAAAACTATTGGCACAGAATGGGTGGCTAACTGGTTCAAATGGGAGATACTTATGTAAATGCTTAGCTTGGTGAGAATTGGAGATATTATGTAAATGTTCAAGAAAGAAACAGTTTTGCATTTCTCCTGGTGAGATTAAATGTCTTGGTTGGACATTTTTCAATTTCCAGGTTCCTCTATCAGTTAGTTCCTTCTGTCCAGTGCTCCAGTGTTACGTGTGTGGCTGGAGTGCTGTGAGGCCTCAGGTTGCTATCTCCCCTGTTCCATCGGTCTGTCAACAGGAGAAAAATAACCTTTCTTCTCTCTTCTTCTCTCCTGGCCTCGCAGCAGCACCATACATCACATCTATCTCCTGGGCCCGGCTAGCTAGAAACACAGTTATCATTAAAAATAATTGTCCTATCCTTTTCCAATAATAAAACGTGCTTTGAAAGAGCCGGGAAGGCCGGTAGTAAATACAGGCTAGCGGTCTGTGAGGAGTGAGGTGGACAGGACTGTATCTCCTAGGATGGGGTATTGGGAGTGTTTTGTAGAGTTGTTACTAACAAAGTGTCATTAGGATGTCTTGACAGAGAGAGAGAGAGAGATAGAGAAAGAGAGACAGAGAGAGACGGACAGAGAGAGAGAGACAGAGAGATTTGTGACCTGTTCCCACAAGGAAAGGTCAACCAGTGAAGAACAAACACCATTCTAAATACCTTTTGTACTTGAAACATTTGTACATCGTTACAACACTGTATATACAGTTGAAGTCGGAAGTTTACATACACCTTAGCCAAATATATTTAAACTCAGTTTTTCACAATTCCTGACATTCAATCTCAGTAAAAATTCCCTGTCTTAGGTCAGTTAGATCACCACTTTATTTTAAGAATGTGAAATGTCAGAATAATAATAGAGAGAATTATTTCAGCTTTTATTTATTTCATCACATTCCCAGTGGGTCAGAAGTTTACATATACTCAATAAATATTTGGTAGCATTGCCTTTAAATTGTTTAACTTGGGTCAAACATTTCGGGTAGCCTTCCACAAGCTTCCCACAATAAGTTGGGTGAATATTGGCCCATTCCTCCTGACAGAGCTGGTGTAACTGAGTCAGGTTTGTAGGCCTCCTTGCTCGCACACGCTTTTCCAGTTCTGCCCACACATTTTCTATAGGATTGAGGTTAGGGCTTTGTGATGGCCACTCCAATACCTTGACTTTGTTGTCCTTGAGCCATTTTGCCACAACTTTGGAAGTATGCTTGGGGTCATTGTCCATTTGGAAGACCCATTTGTGACCAAGCTTTAACTTCCTGACTGATGTCTTGAGATGTTGCTTCAATATATCCACATAATTTTCCATCCTCATGATGCTATCTATTTTGTGAAGTGCACCAGTCCCTCCCGCAGCAAAGCACCCCCACAACATGATGCTGCCACCCCCGTGCTTCACGGTTGGGATGGTGTTCTTCGGATTGCAAGCCTCCCCCTTTTTCCTCCAAACATAACGACGGTCATTATGACCAAACAGTTCTATTTTTGTTTCATCAGACCAGAGGACATTTCTCCAAAAAGTACGATCTTTGTCCCCATGTGCAGTTGCAAACCGTAGTCTGTTTTTTTTATGGCGGTTTTGGAGCAGTGGCTTCTTCCTTGATGAGCGGCCTTTCAGGTTATATTGATATAGGACTCGTTTTACTGTGGATATAGATACTTTTGTACCTGTTTCCTCCAGCATCTTTACAAGATCTTTTGCTGTTGTTCTGGGATTGATTTGCACTTTTCGCACCAAAGTACGTTCATCTCCAGGAGACAGAATGCGTCTCCTTCCTGAGCGGTATGATGGCTGTGTGGTCCCATGGTGTTTATACTTGCGTACTATTGTTTGTATAGATGAACGTGGTACCTTCAGCCATTTGTAAATTGCTCCCAAGGATGAACCAGACTTGTGGAGGTCTACAATTGTTTTTCTGAGGTCTTGTCTGATTTCTTTTGATTTTCCCATGATGTCAAGCAAAGAGGCACTGAGTTTGAAGGTAGGCCTTGAAATACATCCACAGGTACACCTCCAATTGACTCAAATGATGTCAATTAGCCTATCAGAAGCTTCTAAAGCCATGACATCATTTTCTGGAATTTTCCAAGCTGTTTAAAGGCACAGTCAACTTAGTTTATGTAAACTTCTGACCCACTGGAATTGTGATAGAGTGAATTATAAGTGACATAATCTGTCTGTAAACAATTGTTGAAAAATGACTTGTGTCATGCACAAAGTAGATGTCCTAAATGACTTGCCAAAACTATAGTTTGTTAACAAGAAATTTGTGGAGTGGTTGAAAAACTAGTTTTAATGACTCCAACCTAAGTGTATGTAAACTTCCAACTTCAACTGTATATATAATATGACATTTGTAATGTCTTTATTCTTTTGGAACTTCTGTGAGTGTAATGTTTATTGTTCATTTTTATTGTTTATTTCACTTATGTATAATGTCTACTTCATTTGCTTTCGCAATGTTAACATATGTTTCCCATGCCAATAAAGCCCCTTGTATTGAACTGGAGAGAGAGAGCGAGAGAGAGAGAGAGAGAGAGAGAGAGAGAGAGAGAGAGAGAGAGAGAGAGAGAGAGAGAGAGAGAGAGAGAGAGAGAGAGAGAGAGGGAGAGAGAGAGAGAGAGAGATATAGAGATATATAGAGATATATAGAGATATAGACATATGAGTAAGCCGAACGTGTTTAATTAAAATACATTTTGTTCATCTAACACGTCTAGCTAGGTCAGTCCTGGACATGTCTCATGTTACTGTCTGGTCTAGCTAGGTCAGTCCTGGACATGTCTCATGTTACTGTCTGGTCTAGCTAGGTCAGTCCTGGTCATGTCTCTCATGTTACTGCCTGGTCTAGCTAGGTCAGTCCTGGTCATGTCTCTCATGTTACTGTCTGGTATAGCTAGGTCAGTCCTGGTCATGTCTCTCATGTTACTGTCTGGTCTAGCTAGGTCAGTCCTGGACATGTCTCATGATACTGTCTGGTCTAGTTAGGTCAGTGTTGGACATGTCTCATGTTACTGTCTGGTCTAGCTAGGTCAGTCCTGGTCATGTCTCTCATGTTACTGTCTGGTCTAGCTAGGTCAGTCCTGGTCATGTCTCTCATGTTACTGTCTGGTCTAGCTAGGTCAGTCCTGGTCATGTCTCTCATGTTACTGTCTGGTCTAGCTAGGTCAGTCCTGGTCATGTCTCTCATGTTACTGTCTGGTCTAGCTAGGTCAGTCCTGGTCATGTCTCTCATGTTACTGTCTGGTCTAGCTAGGTCAGTCCTGGTCATGTCTCTCATGTTACTGTCTGGTCTAGCTAGGTCAGTCCTGGTCATGTCTCTCATGTTACTGTCTGGTCTAGCTAGGTCAGTCCTGGACATGTCTCTCATGTTACTGTCTGGTCTAGCTAGGTCAGTCCTGGTCATGTCTCTCATGTTACTGTCTGGTCTAGCTAGGTCAGTCCTGGTCATGTCTCTCATGTTACTGCCTGGTCTAGCTAGGTCAGTCCTGGTCATGTCTCTCATGTTACTGCCTGGTCTAGCTAGGTCAGTCCTGGTCATGTCTCTCATGTTACTGTCTGGTCTAGCTAGGTCAGTCCTGGTCATGTCTCTCATGTTACTGTCTGGTCTAGCTAGGTCAGTCCTGGTCATGTCTCTCATGTTACTGTCTGGTCTAGCTAGGTCAGTCCTGGTCATGTCTCTCATGTTACTGTCTGGTCTAGCTAGGTCAGTCCTGGTCATGTCTCTCATGTTACTGTCTGGTCTAGCTAGGTCAGTCCTGGTCATGTCTCTCATGTTACTGTCTGGTCTAGCTAGGTCAGTCCTGGTCATGTCTCTCATGTTACTGTCTGGTCTAGCTAGGTCAGTCCTGGTCATGTCTCTCATGTTACTGTCTGGTATAGCTAGGTCAGTCCTGGTCATGTCTCTCATGTTACTGTCTGGTCTAGCTAGGTCAGTCCTGGACATGTCTCATGTTACTGCCTGGTCTAGCTAGGTCAGTCCTGGTCATGTCTCTCATGTTACTGTCTGGTCTAGCTAGGTCAGTCCTGGTCATGTCTCTCATGTTACTGTCTGGTATAGCTAGGTCAGTCCTGGTCATGTCTCCCATGTTACTGTCTGGTCTAGCTAGGTCAGTCCTGGTCATGTCTCTCATGTTACTGTCTGGTATAGCTAGGTCAGTCCTGGTCATGTCTCTCATGTTACTGTCTGGTCTAGCTAGGTCAGTCCTGGACATGTCTCATGTTACTGTCTGGTCTAGCTAGGTCAGTCCTGGACATGTCTCTCATGTTACTGCCTGGTTTAGCTAGGTCAGTCCTGGTCATGTCTCTCATGTTACTGCCTGGTCTAGCTAGGTCAGACCTGGACATGTCTCTCATGTTACTGCCTGGTCTAGCTAGGTCAGTCCTGGTCATGTCTCTCATGTTACTGCCTGGTCTAGCTAGGTCAGTCCTGGTCATGTCTCTCATGATACTGTCTGGTCTAGCTAGGTCAGTGTTGGACATGTCTCATGATACTGTCTGGTCTAGTTGGTGGGTTGGATGGATGGTTAGATGGTAGTCTCTCTCAGTTATTCATCTTCTTGGAGTGGAATATAGTTGGCGGGTTGGATGAATGGTTAGATGGTAGTCTTTCTCAGTTATTCATCTTCTTGGAGTGGAATATAGTTGGTGGGTTGGATGGATGGTTAGATGGTAGTCTCTCTCAGTTATTCATCTTCTTGGAGTGGATGAGAGTTGGTGGGTTGGATGGATGGTTAGATGGTAGTCTGTCTCAGTTATTCATCTTCTTGGAGTGGATGAGAGTTGGTGGGTTGGATGGATGGTTAGATGGTAGTCTCTCTCAGTTATTCATCTTCTTGGAGTGGAATATAGTTGGTGGGTTGGATGGATGGTTAGATGGTAGTCTTTCTCAGTTATTCATCTTCTTGGAGTGGATGAGAGTTGGCGGGTTGGATGGATGGTTAGATGGTAGTCTCTCTCAGTTATTCATCTTCTTGGAGTGGATGAGAGTTGGCGGGTTGGATGGATGGTTAGATGGTAGTCTCTCTCAGTTATTCATCTTCTTGGAGTGGAATATAGTTGGCGGGTTGGATGAATGGTTAGATGGTAGTCTCTCTCAGTTATTCATCTTCTTGGAGTGGATGAGAGTTGGTGGGTTGGATGGATGGTTAGATGGTAGTCTCTCTCAGTTATTCATCATCTTGGAGTGGATGAGAGTTGGCGGGTTGGATGGATGGTTAGATGGTAGTCTCTCTCAGTTATTCATCTTCTTGGAGTGGATGAGAGTTGGCGGGTTG
Organism: Salmo salar; assembly: GCF_965601325.2. Classification (NCBI taxonomy): domain Eukaryota; kingdom Metazoa; phylum Chordata; class Actinopteri; order Salmoniformes; family Salmonidae; genus Salmo; species Salmo salar. The sequence continues at coordinate 90,281,656 of NC_138295.1, forward strand.
GATGGATGGTTAGATGGTAGTCTCTCTCAGTTATTCATCTTCTTGGAGTGGATGAGAGTTGGCGGGTTGGATGGATGGTTAGATGGTAGTCTCTCTCAGTTATTCATCTTCTTGGAGTGGATGAGAGTTGGCGGGTTGGATGGATGGTTTCTTTCTCAACAGACTTTCATACAGCGTCAGACTTCGAGCATGGCTCGCGAGACTAGTTGTTTGGTGTAACGGTTGTCTGGTTGATTAGTTGGTTGGTTGTTTAAATGGTTGGTTGGTCTGTTGGTTGTTGGTCTGTTGGTCGTTTAAATGGTTGGTCATTTAAATGGTTGGTCGTTTAAATGGTTGGTCATTTAAATGGTTGGTTGGTCTGTTGGTTGTTGGTCTGATGGTTGTTGGTCTGTTGGTTGTTGGTCTGCTGGTTATTGGTCTGTTGGTTGTTGGTCTGTTGGTTATTGGTCTGTTGGTTATTGGTCTGTTGGTTGTTGGTCTGTTGGTTATTGGTCTGCTGGTTATTGGTCTGTTGGTTGTTGGTCTGCTGGTTATTTGTCTGTTGGTCTGTTGGTTATTGGTCTGCTGGTTATTGGTCTGTTGGTTATTGGTCTGTTGGTTGTTGGTCTGTTGGTTATTGGTCTGTTGGTTGTTGGTCTGTTGGTTGTTGGTCTGTTGGTTGTTGGTTATTGGTTGTTGGTCTGTTGGTTATTGGTCTGTTGGTTATTGGTCTGTTGGTTGTTGGTCTGTTGGTTGTTGGTCTGTTGGTTATTGGTCTGTTGCTCTGTTGGTTATTGGTCTGTTGTTCTGTTGGTCTACTGGTTATTGGTCTGTTGGTTATTGGTCTGTTGGTTGTTGATCTGTTGGTTGTTGGTCTGTTGGTTGTTGGTCTGTTGGTCTGTTGGTCTGTTGGTTGTTGGTCTGTTGGTTATTGGTCTGTTGGTCTGTTGATTATTGGTCTGTTGGTCTGTTGATCTGTTGGTTATTGGTCTGTTGTTCTGTTGGTTATTGGTCTGTTGGTCTGTTGATATTGGTCTGTTGGTCTGTTGATCTGTTGGTTATTGGTCTGTTGGTCTGTTGGTTATTGGTCTGTTGGTCTGTTGGTTATTGGTCTGTTGGTTATTGGTCTGTTGGTTATTGGTCTGTTGGTTGTTGGTCTGTTGGTTATTGGTCTGTTGGTTATTGGTTGTTGGTCTGTTGGTCTGTTGGTCTGCTGGTCTGTTGGTTATTGGTCTGTTGGTCTGTTGGTCTGTTGGTCTGTTGGTTATTGGTCTGTTGGTTATTGGTTGTTGGTCTGTTGGTTATTGGTCTGTTGGTTATTGGTCTGTTGGTTGTTGGTCTGTTGGTTATTGGTCTGTTGGTTATTGGTTGTTGGTCTGTTGGTCTGTTGGTCTGTTGGTTATTGGTCTGTTGGTTATTGGTCTGTTGGTTATTGGTCTGTTGGTTGTTGGTCTGTTGGTTATTGGTCTGTTGGTTATTGGTTGTTGGTCTGTTGGTCTGTTGGTCTGTTGGTCTGTTGGTTATTGGTCTGTTGGTCTGTTGGTCTGTTGGTCTGTTGGTTATTGGTCTGTTGGTTATTGGTTGTTGGTCTGTTGGTTATTGGTCTGTTGGTTATTGGTCTGTTGGTTGTTGGTCTGTTGGTTATTGGTCTGTTGGTTATTGGTTGTTGGTCTGTTGGTCTGTTGGTTATTGGTCTGTTGGTTATTGGTTGTTGTTCTGTTGGTTGTTGGTCTGATGGTTGTTGGTCTGTTGGTTGTTGGTCTGTTGGTCTGTTGGTTATTGGTCTGTTGGTTATTGGTCTGTTGGTCTGTTGGTTATTGGTCTGTTGGTCTGTTGATTGTTGGTTGTTGGTCTGTTGGTTGTTGGTCTGTTGGTCTGTTGGTTATTGTCTGTTGGTTATTGGCCTGTTGGTTATTGGTCTGTTGGTTGTTGGTCTGTTGGTTATTGGTTGTTGGTTGTTGGTCTGTTGGTTGTTGGTCTGTTGGTTATTGGTCTGTTGGTTATTGGTCTGTTGGTCTGTTGGTTATTGGTTGTTGGTCTGTTGGTTATTGGTCTGTTGGTCTGTTGGTTATTGGTCTGTTGGTTATTGGTCTGTTGGTCTGTTGATTGTTGGTTATTGGTCTGTTGGTTATTGGTCTGTTGGTCTGTTGGTTGTTGGTCTGTTGGTTGTTGGTCTGTTGGTCTGTTGGTCTGTTGGTTATTGGTCTGTTGGTCTGTTGATTGTTGGTTGTTGGTCTGTTGGTTGTTGGTCTGTTGGTCTGTTGGTTATTGTCTGTTGGTTATTGGCCTGTTGGTTATTGGTCTGTTGGTCTGTTGGTCTGTTGATTGTTGGTTGTTGGTCTGTTGGTTGTTGGTCTGTTGGTTGTTGGTCTGTTGGTCTGTTGGTCTGTTGGTCTGTTGGTTATTGGTCTGTTGGTCTGTTGATTGTTGGTTGTTGGTCTGTTGGTTATTGGTCTGTTGGTCTGTTGGTTATTGTCTGTTGGTTATTGGCCTGTTGGTTATTGGTCTGTTGGTTATTGGTCTGTTGGTTGTTGGTCTGTTGGTTATTGGTCTGTTGGTTATTGGTTGTTGGTCTGTTGGTCTGTTGGTTATTGGTCTGTTGGTTATTGGTTGTTGGTCTGTTGGTTGTTGGTCTGATGGTTATTGGTTGTTGGTCTGTTGGTCTGTTGGTCTGTTGGTTATTGGTCTGTTGGTTATTGGTCTGTTGGTTATTGGTCTGTTGGTTGTTGGTCTGTTGGTTATTGGTCTGTTGGTTATTGGTTGTTGGTCTGTTGGTCTGTTGGTCTGTTGGTCTGTTGGTTATTGGTCTGTTGGTCTGTTGGTCTGTTGGTCTGTTGGTTATTGGTCTGTTGGTTATTGGTTGTTGGTCTGTTGGTTATTGGTCTGTTGGTTATTGGTCTGTTGGTTGTTGGTCTGTTGGTTATTGGTCTGTTGGTTATTGGTTGTTGGTCTGTTGGTCTGTTGGTTATTGGTCTGTTGGTTATTGGTTGTTGGTCTGTTGGTTGTTGGTCTGATGGTTGTTGGTCTGTTGGTTGTTGGTCTGTTGGTCTGTTGGTTATTGGTCTGTTGGTTATTGGTCTGTTGGTCTGTTGGTTATTGGTCTGTTGGTCTGTTGATTGTTGGTTGTTGGTCTGTTGGTTGTTGGTCTGTTGGTCTGTTGTTTATTGTCTGTTGGTTATTGGCCTGTTGGTTATTGGTCTGTTGGTTGTTGGTCTGTTGGTTATTGGTTGTTGGTTGTTGGTCTGTTGGTTGTTGGTCTGTTGGTTATTGGTCTGTTGGTTATTGGTCTGTTGGTCTGTTGGTTATTGGTTGTTGGTCTGTTGGTTATTGGTCTGTTGGTCTGTTGGTTATTGGTCTGTTGGTTATTGGTCTGTTGGTCTGTTGATTGTTGGTTATTGGTCTGTTGGTTATTGGTCTGTTGGTCTGTTGGTTGTTGGTCTGTTGGTTGTTGGTCTGTTGGTCTGTTGGTCTGTTGGTCTGTTGGTTATTGGTCTGTTGGTCTGTTGATTGTTGGTTGTTGGTCTGTTGGTTGTTGGTCTGTTGGTCTGTTGGTTATTGTCTGTTGGTTATTGGCCTGTTGGTTATTGGTCTGTTGGTCTGTTGGTCTGTTGATTGTTGGTTGTTGGTCTGTTGGTTGTTGGTCTGTTGGTCTGTTGGTTATTGTCTGTTGGTTATTGGCCTGTTGGTTATTGGTCTGTTGGTTATTGGTCTGTTGGTTGTTGGTCTGTTGGTTATTGGTCTGTTGGTTATTGGTTGTTGGTCTGTTGGTCTGTTGGTTATTGGTCTGTTGGTTATTGGTTGTTGGTCTGTTGGTTGTTGGTCTGATGGTTGTTGGTCTGTTGGTTGTTGGTCTGTTGGTCTGTTGGTTATTGGTCTGTTGGTTATTGGTCTGTTGGTCTGTTGGTTATTGGTCTGTTGGTCTGTTGATTGTTGGTTGTTGGTCTGTTGGTTGTTGGTCTGTTGGTCTGTTGGTTATTGTCTGTTGGTTATTGGCCTGTTGGTTATTGGTCTGTTGGTTGTTGGTCTGTTGGTTATTGGTTGTTGGTTGTTGGTCTGTTGGTTGTTGGTCTGTTGGTTGTTGGTCTGTTGGTTATTGGTCTGTTGGTCTGTTGGTTATTGGTTGTTGGTCTGTTGGTTATTGGTCTGTTGGTCTGTTGGTTATTGGTCTGTTGGTTATTGGTCTGTTGGTCTGTTGATTGTTGGTTATTGGTCTGTTGGTTATTGGTCTGTTGGTCTGTTGGTTGTTGGTCTGTTGGTTGTTGGTCTGTTGGTCTGTTGGTCTGTTGGTCTGTTGGTTATTGGTCTGTTGGTCTGTTGATTGTTGGTTGTTGGTCTGTTGGTTGTTGGTCTGTTGGTCTGTTGGTTATTGTCTGTTGGTTATTGGCCTGTTGGTTATTGGTCTGTTGGTTGTTGGTCTGTTGCTTATTGGTCTGTTGGTCTGTTGGTCTGTTGGTCTGTTGGTTGTTGGTCTGTTGGTTATTGGTTGTTGGTCTGTTGGTTGTTGGTCTGTTGGTCGTTTAAATGGTTGGTCGTTTAAATGGTTGGTCGGTCTGTTGGTTGTTGGTCTGTTGGTTATTGGTTGTTGGTCTGTTGGTTGTTGGTCTGTTGGTTATTGGTCTGATGGTTGTTGGTCTGATGGTTGTTGGTCTGTTGGTTATTGGTCTGTTGGTTGTTGGTCTGTTGGTCTGTTGGTTATTGTCTGTTGGTTATTGGCCTGTTGGTTATTGGTCTGTTGGTTATTGGTTGTTGGTCTGTTGGTTGTTGGTCTGTTGGTTATTGGTCTGATGGTTGTTGGTCTGATGGTTGTTGGTCTGTTGGTTATTGGTCTGTTGGTTGTTGGTCTGTTGGTTTGTTGGTTATTGTCTGTTGGTTATTGGCCTGTTGGTTATTGGTCTGTTGGTTGTTGGTTATTGGTCTGTTGGTTATTGGTCTGTTGGTTATTGGTTGTTGGTCTGTTGGTTATTGGTCTGTTGGTTATTGGTCTGTTGGTTATTGGTCTGTTGGTTATTGGTCTGTTGGTCTGTTGATTGTTGGTTATTGGTCTGTTGGTTATTGGTCTGTTGGTCTGTTGGTTGTTGGTCTGTTGGTTGTTGGTCTGTTGGTCTGTTGGTTATTGGTCTGTTGGTCTGTTGGTTATTGGTCTGTTGGTTATTGGTCTGTTGGTCTGTTGATTGTTGGTTATTGGTCTGTTGGTTATTGGTCTGTTGGTCTGTTGGTTGTTGGTCTGTTGGTTGTTGGTCTGTTGGTTGTTGGTCTGTTGGTTGTTGGTCTGTTGGTTGTTGGTCTGTTGGTTATTGGTCTGTTGGTCTGTTGGTTGTTGGTCTGTTGGTTGTTGGTCTGTTGGTTATTGGTCTGTTGGTCTGTTGGTTATTGGTCTGTTGGTTATTGGTCTGTTGGTTGTTGGTCTGTTGGTTATTGGTCTGTTGGTTATTGGTCTGTTGGTCTGTTGGTTATTGGTTATTGGTCTGTTGGTTATTGATCTGTTGGTTATTGGTCTGTTGGTTATTGGTCTGTTGGTTATTGGTCTGTTGGTTATTGGTCTGTTGGTTGTTGGTCTGTTGGTTATTGGTTGTTGGTTGTTGGTCTGTTGGTCTGTTGGTTGTTGGTCTGTTGGTTGTTGGTCTGTTGGTCTGTTGGTCTGTTGGTTATTGGTCTGTTGGTTATTGGTTGTTGGTTGTTGGTCTGTTGGTCTGTTGGTTATTGGTCTGTTGGTTGTTGGTCTGTTGGTCTGTTGGTTGTTGGTCTGTTGGTTGTTGGTCTGTTGGTTATTGGTTGTTGGTTATTGGTCTGTTGGTCTGTTGGTTGTTGGTCTGTTGGTTATTGGTTGTTGGTCTGTTGGTTGTTGGTCTGTTGGTTGTTGGTCTGTTGGTTGTTGGTCTGTTGGTCTGTTGGTCTGTTGGTTGTTGGTCTGTTGGTTATTGGTCTGTTGGTTGTTGGTCTGTTGGTTATTGGTCTGTTGGTTATTGGTTGTTGGTCTGTTGGTCTGTTGGTTTTTGGTCTTTTGGTCTGTTGGTTATTGGTCTGTTGGTTATTGGTCTGTTGGTTGTTGGTCTGTTGGTCTGTTGGTTATTGGTTGTTGGTCTGTTGGTTATTGGTCTGTTGGTCTGTTGGTTATTGGTCTGTTGGTTATTGGTCTGTTGGTCTGTTGATTGTTGGTTATTGGTCTGTTGGTTATTGGTCTGTTGGTCTGTTGGTTGTTGGTCTGTTGGTTGTTGGTCTGTTGGTCTGTTGGTTATTGGTCTGTTGGTCTGTTGGTTATTTGTCTGTTGGTCTGTTGATTGTTGGTTGTTAGTCTGTTGGTTATTGGTCTGTTGGTCTGTTGGTTATTGGTCTGTTGGTTGTTGGTCTGTTGGTTGTTGGTCTGTTGGTCTGTTGGTTATTGGTCTGTTGGTCTGTTGGTTATTGGTCTGTTGGTTATTGGTCTGTTGGTTGTTGGTCTGTTGGTCTGTTGGTTATTGGTCTGTTGGTTATTGGTCTGTTGGTCTGTTGGTTATTGGTCTGTTGGTTATTGGTCTGTTGGTTGTTGGTCTGTTGGTCTGTTGGTTATTGGTCTGTTGGTTATTGGTCTGTTGGTTATTGGTCTGTTGGTTGTTGGTTGTTGGTCTGTTGGTCTGTTGGTTATTGGTCTGTTGGTTGTTGGTCTGTTGGTCTGTTGGTTTTTGGTCTGTTGGTTGTTGGTCTGTTGGTCTGTTGATTGTTGGTTATTGGTCTGTTGGTTGTTGGTCTGTTGGTTATTGGTCTGTTGGTTATTGGTTGTTGGTCTGTTGGTTGTTGGTCTGTTGGTTGTTGGTCTGTTGGTTATTGGTCTGTTGATTATTGGTTGTTGGTCTGTTGGTCTGTTGGTCTGTTGATTATTGGTCTGTTGGTCTGTTGGTCTGTTGGTCTGTTGGTTGTTGGTCTGTTGGTTATTGGTTGTTGGTCTGTTGGTTGTTGGTCTGTTGGTCGTTTAAATGGTTGGTCGTTTAAATGGTTGGTCGGTCTGTTGGTTGTTGGTCTGATGGTTGTTGGTCTGTTGGTTGTTGGTCTGTTGGTTATTGGTCTGATGGTTGTTGGTCTGATGGTTGTTGGTCTGTTGGTTATTGGTCTGTTGGTTGTTGGTCTGTTGGTCTGTTGGTTATTGTCTGTTGGTTATTGGCCTGTTGGTTATTGGTCTGTTGGTTGTTGGTTATTGGTCTGTTGGTTGTTGGTCTGTTGGTTATTGGTTGTTGGTCTGTTGGTTATTGGTCTGTTGGTTATTGGTCTGTTGGTTATTGGTCTGTTGGTTATTGGTCTGTTGGTTATTGGTCTGTTGGTCTGTTGATTGTTGGTTATTGGTCTGTTGGTTATTGGTCTGTTGGTCTGTTGGTTGTTGGTCTGTTGGTTGTTGGTCTGTTGGTCTGTTGGTTATTGGTCTGTTGGTCTGTTGGTTATTGGTCTGTTGGTTATTGGTCTGTTGGTCTGTTGATTGTTGGTTATTGGTCTGTTGGTTATTGGTCTGTTGGTTATTGGTTGTTGGTCTGTTGGTTGTTGGTCTGTTGGTCGTTTAAATGGTTGGTCGTTTAAATGGTTGGTCGGTCTGTTGGTTGTTGGTCTGATGGTTGTTGGTCTGTTGGTTGTTGGTCTGTTGGTTATTGGTCTGTTGGTTATTGGTTGTTGGTCTGTTGGTTATTGGTCTGTTGGTTATTGGTCTGTTGGTTATTGGTCTGTTGGTTATTGGTCTGTTGGTTATTGGTCTGTTGGTCTGTTGATTGTTGGTTATTGGTCTGTTGGTTATTGGTCTGTTGGTCTGTTGGTTGTTGGTCTGTTGGTTGTTGGTCTGTTCGTCTGTTGGTTATTGGTCTGTTGGTCTGTTGGTTATTGGTCTGTTGGTTATTGGTCTGTTGGTCTGTTGATTGTTGGTTATTGGTCTGTTGGTTATTGGTCTGTTGGTCTGTTGGTTGTTGGTCTGTTGGTTGTTGGTCTGTTGGTTGTTGGTCTGTTGGTTGTTGGTCTGTTGGTCTGTTGGTTGTTGGTCTGTTGGTTGTTGGTCTGTTGGTTATTGGTCTGTTGGTCTGTTGGTTATTGGTCTGTTGGTTATTGGTCTGTTGGTTGTTGGTCTGTTGGTTATTGGTCTGTTGGTCTGTTGGTTATTGGTTATTGGTCTGTTGGTTATTGATCTGTTGGTTATTGGTCTGTTGGTTATTGGTCTGTTGGTTATTGGTCTGTTGGTTATTGGTCTGTTGGTTGTTGGTCTGTTGGTTATTGGTTGTTGGTTGTTGGTCTGTTGGTCTGTTGGTTGTTGGTCTGTTGGTTGTTGGTCTGTTGGTCTGTTGGTCTGTTGGTTATTGGTCTGTTGGTTATTGGTTGTTGGTTGTTGGTCTGTTGGTCTGTTGGTTATTGGTCTGTTGGTTGTTGGTCTGTTGGTCTGTTGGTTGTTGGTCTGTTGGTTGTTGGTCTGTTGGTTATTGGTTGTTGGTTATTGGTCTGTTGGTCTGTTGGTTGTTGGTCTGTTGGTTATTGGTTGTTGGTCTGTTGGTTGTTGGTCTGTTGGTTGTTGGTCTGTTGGTTGTTGGTCTGTTGGTCTGTTGGTCTGTTGGTTGTTGGTCTGTTGGTTGTTGGTCTGTTGGTTGTTGGTCTGTTGGTTGTTGGTCTGTTGGTTATTGGTCTGTTGGTCTGTTGGTTGTTGGTCTGTTGGTTGTTGGTCTGTTGGTTATTGGTCTGTTGGTCTGTTGGTTATTGGTCTGTTGGTTATTGGTCTGTTGGTTGTTGGTCTGTTGGTTATTGGTCTGTTGGTTATTGGTCTGTTGGTCTGTTGGTTATTGGTTATTGGTCTGTTGGTTATTGATCTGTTGGTTATTGGTCTGTTGGTTATTGGTCTGTTGGTTATTGGTCTGTTGGTTATTGGTCTGTTGGTTGTTGGTCTGTTGGTTATTGGTTGTTGGTTGTTGGTCTGTTGGTCTGTTGGTTGTTGGTCTGTTGGTTGTTGGTCTGTTGGTCTGTTGGTCTGTTGGTCTGTTGGTTATTGGTCTGTTGGTTATTGGTTGTTGGTTGTTGGTCTGTTGGTCTGTTGGTTATTGGTCTGTTGGTTGTTGGTCTGTTGGTCTGTTGGTTGTTGGTCTGTTGGTTGTTGGTCTGTTGGTTATTGGTTGTTGGTTATTGGTCTGTTGGTCTGTTGGTTGTTGGTCTGTTGGTTATTGGTCTGTTGGTTGTTGGTCTGTTGGTTATTGGTCGGTTGGTTATTGGTTGTTGGTCTGTTGGTCTGTTGGTTTTTGGTCTTTTGGTCTGTTGGTTATTGGTCTGTTGGTTATTGGTCTGTTGGTTATTGGTCTGTTGGTTTTTGGTCTGTTGGTTTTTGGTCTGTTGGTTATTGTTCTGTTGGTTATTGGTCTGTTGGTCTGTTGGTTGTTGGTTGTTGGTCTGTTGGTCATTTGAATGGTTGGTTAAAAGGCAGTTGTTCTTACCAGTCCAGGGAGCTCACAGCACTTGTCTCGACTGGCCCAGGACGTGCTGCAGATAATGTCAAACATCTGGATCTGGAACTATACACACACAGAGAACAAATACACAGAGAAAGAGTTCATATTGGCATGACATTGCAACACACTTACGGTATACAGATTTCTACACTACTTCTACCCTGTGGTCTACACCGTGTTCTACACTGTGTTTTACACTACGTTCTACCCTGTGGTCTACACCGTGGTCTACACAATGTTCTACACCGTGGTCTACACCATGTTCTACACCATGTTCTACACCGTGTTCTACACCGTGTTCTACACCGTGATCTACACCGTGATCTACACAATATTATAAACCATGTTCTACACTGTGTTCTACACAATGTTCTACACCATGTTCTACACCATGTTATAAACCATGTTCTACACTGTGGTCTACACAATGTTCTACACCATGTTCTACACCATGTTATAAACAATGTTCTACACTGTGGTCTACACAATGTTCTACACCATGTTCTACACCATGTTCTACACAATGTTATAAACCATGTTCTACACTGTGGTCTACACAATGTTCTACACCATGTTCTACACAATGTTCTACACCATGTTCTGCACCATGTTCTACACCATGTTCTACACAATGTTATAAACCATGTTCTACACTGTGGTCTACACAATGTTCTACACCATGTTCTACACAATGTTCTACACCATGTTCTGCACCATGTTCTACACTGTGGTCTACATCGTGGTCTGCACAATGTTATACACCAAGTTCTACACCGTGGTCTACACCGTAGTCTACACAATGTTCTAAACCATGTTCTACACTGTGGTCTACACAATGTTCTACACAATGTTCTACACCATGTTCTACACCATGTTCTACACCATGTTCTACACTGTGGTCTACACTGTGGTCTACACAATGTTCTAAACCATGTTCTATGTTGTACACCGTGGTCTACGTTGTACACCGTGGTCTACACCATGCTCTATGTTCTACACCGTGGTCTACACCGTGTTCTACATCGTGTTCTACATGCTTCAGAGAAATATCCAAATATGGGTTGTGAGGTTTGATGGTGACTCTGTCTGATCAACAGGCTGTTTGATGGTGACTCTGTCTGATCAACAGGCTGTTTAATGGTGACTGTCTGCTCAACAGGCTGTTTAATGGTGACTGTCTGCTCAACAGGCTGTTTAATGGTGACTGTCTGATCAACAGGCTGTTTGATGGTGACTCTGTCTGATCAACAGGCTGTTTAATGGTGACTGTCTGATCAACAGGCTGTTTAATGGTGACTGTCTGCTCAACAGGCTGTTTGATGGTGACTCTGTCTGCTCAACAGGCTGTTTAATGGTGACTGTCTGCTCAACAGGCTGTTTGATGGTGACTCTGTCTGATCAACAGGCTGTTTAATGGTGACTGTTTGATCAACAGGCTGTTTGATGGTGACTGTCTGCTCAACAGGCTGTTTGATGGTGACTCTGTCTGCTCAACAGGCTGTTTGATGGTGACTCTGTCTGCTCAACAGGCTGTTTAATGATGACTCTGTCTGATCAACAGGCTGTTTGATGGTGACTCTGTCTGCTCAACAGGCTGTTTGATGGTGACTGTCTGCTCAACAGGCTGTTTGATGGTGACTCTGTCTGCTCAACAGGCTGTTTAATGGTGACTGTCTGCTCAACAGGCTGTTTGATGGTGACTCTGTCTGATCAACAGGCTGTTTGATGGTGACTGTCTGCTCAACAGGCTGTTTGATGGTGACTGTCTGCTCAACAGGCTGTTTAATGGTGACTGTCTGCTCAACAGGCTGTTTAATGGTGACTCTGTCTGCTCAACAGGCTGTTTAATGGTGACTGTTTGATCAACAGGCTGTTTGATGGTGACTCTGTCTGATCAACAGGCTGTTTAATGGTGACTGTCTGCTCAACAGGCTGTTTAATGGTGACTGTCTGCTCAACAGGCTGTTTAATGGTGACTCTGTCTGCTCAACAGGCTGTTTAATGGTGACTGTTTGATCAACAGGCTGTTTAATGGTGACTGTCTGATCACAGGCTGTTTGATGGTGACTCTGTCTGCTCAACAGGCTGTTTAATGGTGACTGTCTGATCAACAGGCTGTTTGATGGTGACTCTGTCTGATCAACAGGCTGTTTGATGGTGACTGTCTGCTCAACAGGCTGTTTGATGGTGACTCTGTCTGCTCAACAGGCTGTTTAATGGTGACTGTCTGCTCAACAGGCTGTTTGATGGTGACTGTCTGATCAACAGGCTGTTTGATGGTGACTCTGTCTGCTCAACAGGCTGTTTGATGGTGACTGTCTGCTCAACAGGCTGTTTAATGGTGACTGTCTGCTCAACAGGCTGTTTAATGGTGACTCTGTCTGCTCAACAGGCTGTTTAATGGTGACTGTTTGATCAACAGGCTGTTTAATGATGACTCTGTCTGCTCAACAGGCTGTTTAATGGTGACTGCTCAACAGGCTGTTTAATGGTGACTGTTTGATCAACAGGCTGTTTGATGGTGACTCTGTCTGCTCAACAGGCTGTTTAATGGTGACTGTCTGCTCAACAGGCTGTTTGATGGTGACTGTCTGCTCAACAGGCTGTTTAATGGTGACTCTGTCTGATCAACAGGCTGTTTAATGGTGACTCTTTCTGCTCAACAGGCTGTTTGATGGTGACTCTGTCTGATCAACAGGCTGTTTGATGGTGACTCTGTCTGCTCAACAGGCTGTTTAATGGTGACTCTGTCTGATCAACAGGCTGTTTAATGGTGACTCTGTCTGATCAACAGGCTGTTTGATGGTGACTCTGTCTGATCAACAGGCTGTTTAATGGTGACTGTCTGATCAACAGGCTGTTTGATGGTGACTCTGTCTGATCAACAGGCTGTTTAATGGTGACTGTCTGCTCAACAGGCTGTTTGATGGTGACTCTGTCTGATCAACAGGCTGTTTAATGGTGACTGTCTGATCAACAGGCTGTTTGATGGTGACTCTGTCTGCTCAACAGGCTGTTTAATGGTGACTCTGTCTGATCAACAGGCTGTTTAATGGTGACTGTCTGCTCAACAGGCTGTTTGATGGTGACTCTGTCTGATCAACAGGCTGTTTAATGGTGACTGTCTGATCAACAGGCTGTTTAATGGTGACTGTCTGCTCAACAGGCTGTTTGATGGTGACTCTGTCTGATCACAGGCTGTTTAATGGTGACTGTCTGATCAACAGGCTGTTTAATGGTGACTGTCTGATCACAGGCTGTTTGATGGTGACTCTGTCTGATCAACAGGCTGTTTGATGGTGACTGTCTGATCAACAGGCTGTTTAATGGTGACTGTCTGCTCAACAGGCTGTTTGATGGTGACTCTGTCTGATCAACAGGCTGTTTAATGGTGACTGTTTGATCAACAGTCTGTTTGATGGTGACTCTGTCTGATCAACAGGCTGTTTAATGGTGACTCTGTCTGCTCAACAGGCTGTTTAATGGTGACTCTGTCTGATCAACAGGCTGTTTGATGGTGACTCTGTCTGCTCAATAGGCTGTTTAATGGTGACTGTCTGCTCAACAGGCTGTTTAATGGTGACTCTGTCTGATCAACAGGCTGTTTAATGGTGACTCTGTCTGATCAACAGGCTGTTTGATGGTGACTGTCTGATCAACAGGCTGTTTAATGGTGACTCTGTCTGCTCAACAGGCTGTTTAATGGTGACTGTCTGCTCAACAGGCTGTTTGATGGTGACTGTCTGATCAACAGGCTGTTTAATGGTGACTGTCTGATCAACAGGCTGTTTGATGGTGACTCTGTCTGCTCAACAGGCTGTTTGATGGTGACTGTCTGCTCAACAGGCTGTTTGATGGTGACTCTGTCTGATCAACAGGCTGTTTGATGGTGACTGTCTGCTCAACAGGCTGTTTAATGGTGACTCTGTCTGATCAACAGGCTGTTTAATGGTGACTGTCTGCTCAACAGGCTGTTTAATGGTGACTGTCTGCTCAACAGGCTGTTTGATGGTGACTTTGTCTGCTCAACAGGCTGTTTAATGGTGACTCTGTCTGATCAACAGGCTGTTTGATGGTGACTGTCTGCTCAACAGGCTGTTTAATGGTGACTGTCTGATCAACACTGTTTAATGGTGACTCTGTCTGATCAACAGGCTGTTTAATGGTGACTGTCTGATCAACAGGCTGTTTGATGGTGACTCTGTCTGATCAACAGGCTGTTTGATGGTGACTGTCTGATCACAGGCTGTTTGATGGTGACTCTGTCTGATCAACAGGCTGTTTAATGGTGACTGTCTGATCAACAGGCTGTTTGATGGTGACTCTGTCTGATCAACAGGCTGTTTAATGGTGACTGTCTGATCAACAGGCTGTTTAATGGTGACTGTCTGCTCAACAGGCTGTTTGATGGTGACTGTCTGCTCAACAGGCTGTTTGATGGTGACTGTCTGATCACAGGCTGTTTGATGGTGACTCTGTCTGCTCAACAGGCTGTTTAATGGTGACTGTCTGCTCAACAGGCTGTTTGATGGTGACTGTCTGATCACAGGCTGTTTGATGGTGACTCTGTCTGATCAACAGGCTGTTTGATGGTGACTGTCTGATCAACAGGCTGTTTAATGGTGACTCTGTCTGATCAACAGGCTGTTTGATGGTGACTGTCTGATCACCAGGCTGTTTAATGGTGACTGTCTGATCAACAGGCTGTTTAATGGTGACTGTCTGATCAACAGGCTGTTTAATGGTGACTCTGTCTGATCAACAGGCTGTTTGATGGTGACTGTCTGATCACAGGCTGTTTAATGGTGACTGTCTGATCAACAGGCTGTTTAACGGTGACTGTCTGATCAACAGGCTGTTTAATGGTGACTGTCTGCTCAACAGGCTGTTTAATGGTGACTGTCTGATCAACAGGCTGTTTAATGGTGACTGTCTGCTCAACAGGCTGTTTAATGGTGACTGTCTGCTCAACAGGCTGTTTAATGGTGACTGTCTGATCAACAGGCTGTTTGATGGTGACTCTGTCTGCTCAACAGGCTGTTTAATCTTGACTGTCTGATCAACAGGCTGTTTGATGGTGACTCTGTCTGCTCAACAGGCTGTTTGATGGTGACTCTGTCTGATCAACAGGCTGTTTGATGGTGACTGTCTGATCAACAGGCTGTTTGATGGTGACTGTCTGCTCAACAGGCTGTTTAATGGTGACTCTGTCTGATCAACAGGCTGTTTAATGGTGACTGTCTGCTCAACAGGCTGTTTAATGGTGACTGTCTGCTCAACAGGCTGTTTGATGGTGACTCTGTCTGCTCAACAGGCTGTTTGATGGTGACTCTGTCTGATCAACAGGCTGTTTAATGGTGACTGTCTGCTCAACAGGCTGTTTAATGGTGACTGTCTGATCAACAGGCTGTTTGATGGTGACTGTCTGTCTGCTCAATGATGGTGAACTGAATGACCTAAATGTACATACACACAACCCACTGGGCACACACTGGCTGAATCAACATTGTTTCCATGTCATTTCAATGAAATTACGTTGAACCAATGTGGAATAGACGTTGAATTGACGTCTGTGCCCAGTGGGAATGAACTTTCACTGAGAGTGAATCACTTTAAACACTAGGTTAAAATAAATTAAATGTATTTCTTATGAGATTACACATTGATAAGATGAAACTGCTGAGGAAATATGAAAGCCTCACCACTTTAAAGGACAATAAAGTCAGAATTAATTGTAAAACATCTCGGGGGACATTTCTTTCTTTCCACCAATTCCCTCAAAATGCTGTACAAAGCAATTTCTTTTCATCAGACTGTCTCCAGAAATAATAAAATAATACAGTCTCACATAGTTGCAAAGCAGTCCATTCATCTACCCTCAGAGCTGCACAGAAATCATCACAACTATTATGCATCTAACAAAGACTGCTCCTCATCTTATTTCCTGTCCTGACATCTTGGGTCACATAGAGGATGTATGGTGTTATAGAGGCTGTAGGGTGTTGTTGTGGTGTTATAGAGGCTGTAGGGTGTTGTGGTGGTGTTGTAGAGACTGTAGGGTGTTGTGGTGGTGTTATAGAGGCTGTAGGATGTTGTGGTGGTGTTATAGAGGCTGTAGGGTGTTGTGGTGGTATTATAGAGGCTGTAGGGTGTTGTGGTGGTGTTATAGAGGCTGTAGGGTGTTGTGGTGGTGTTATAGAGGTGTAGGATGTTGTGGTGGTGTTGTAGAGACTGTAGGGTGTTGTGGTGGTATTATAGAGGATGTAGGGTGTTGTGGTGGTGTTATAGAGACTGTAGGGTGTTGTTGTGGTGTTATAGAGACTGTAGGGTGTTGTTGTGGTGTTATAGAGGCGGTAGAATGTTGTGGTGGTGTTATAGAGGCTGTAGGGTGTTGTGGTGGTGTTATAGGGTGTTGTGGTGGTGTTATAGAGGCTGTAGGATGTTGTGGTGGTGTTATAGAGACTGTAGGGTGTTGTGGTGGTGTTATAGGGTGTTGTGGTGGTGTTATAGAGGCTGTAGGGTGTTGTTGTGGTATTATAGAGGCTGTAGGGTGTTGTTGTGGTGTTATAGAGAATGTAGGGTGTTGTGGTGGTATTATAGAGGCTGTAGGGTGTTGTGGTGGTGTTATAGAGGCTGTAGGATGTTGTGGTGGTGTTATAGAGGCTGTAGGATGTTGTGGTGGTGTTATAGAGAATGTAGGGTGTTGTGGTGGTATTATAGAGGCTGTAGGGTGTTGTGGTGGTATTATAGAGGCTGTATGGTGTTGTGGTGGTGTTATAGAGGCTGTATGGTGTTGTTATGGAGGATGTAGAGTGTTGTGGTGGTGTTATAGAGGCTACAGGGTGTTGTGGTGGTGTTATAGAGGCTGTTGGGAGCTGTGGTGGTATTATAGAGGCTGTATGGTGTTGTGGTGGTATTATAGAGGCTGTATGGTGTTGTGGTGGTGTTATAGAGGCTGTATGGTGTTGTGGTGGTGTTATAGAGACTGTAGGGTGTTGTTATGGAGGATGTAGATTTTTTTGGTGGTGTTATAGAGATTGTAGGATGTTGTGGTGGTATTATAGAGGCTGTAGGGTGTTGTTGTGGTGTTATAGAGAATGTAGGGTGTTGTGGTGGTGTTATAGAGGCTGTATGGTGTTGTTATGGAGGATGTAGAGTGTTGTGGTGGTGTTATAGAGGCTGTTGGGAGCTGTGGTATTATAGAGTCTGTAGGGTGTTGTTGTGGGACTATAAAGGCTGCAGGATGTTGCGGTGGTGTTATAGAGATGTATGGTGTTGTTATGGAGGATGTAGGGTGTTATAGAGGCTGTAGAGTGTTGTGGTGGTGTTATAGAGGCTGTAGGGTGTTGTTGTGGGACTATAGAGACTGTAGGGTGTTGTTGTGGTGTTATAGAGGCTGTAGGGTGTTGTTGTGGGACTATAGAGACTGTAGGGTGTTGTTGTGGTGTTATAGAGGCTGTAGGGTGTTGTTGTGGTGTTATAGAGTCTGTAGGGTGTTGTGGTGGTGTTATAGAGGTTATATGGTGTTGTGGTGGTGTTATAGAGGCTCTAGCGTGTTGTTGTGGTGTTATAGAGGCTGTGGGGTGTTGTTATAGAGATTGTAGGGTGTTGTTATGGTGTTATAGAGGCTGTACGGTGTTGTGGTGGTGTTATAGAGCCTGTAGGGTGTTGTTATAGAGGCTGTAGGGTGTTGTTATAGAGACTGTAGGGTGTTGTTATAGAGGCTGTAGGTGTTGTGGTGCTGTTATAGAGGCTGTAGGGTGTTGTTATAGAGGCTGTAGGGTGTTGTTGTGGGGTTATAGAGGCTGCACGGTGTTGTTGTGGTATTATAGAGGATGCATGGTGTTGTTGTGGTGTTATAGAGGCTGCATGGTGTTGTGGTGGTGTTATAGAGCCTGTAGGATGTTGTTGTGGGTCTATAGAGGCTGTAGGGTGTTGTGGTGGTATTATAGAGGCTGTAGGATGTTGTTGTGGGTCTATAGAGGCTGTAGGGTGTTGTGGTGGTATTATAGAGCCTGTAGGGTGTTGTTGTGGATCTATAGAGGCTGTAGGGTGTTGTGGTGGTATTATAGAGGCTGTAGGATGTTGTTGTGGGTCTATACAGGCTGTAGGGTGTTGTTGTGGTGTTATAGAGGCTGTAGGGTGTTGTTGTGGGACTATAGAGACTGTAGGGTGTTGTTGTGGTGTTATAGAGGCTGTAGGGTGTTGTGGTGGTATTATAGAGGCTGTAGGATGTTGTTGTGGGTCTATACAGGCTGTAGGGTGTTGTTCTGGTAATATAAAGGATGTATGGTGTGTGACTGAAAGCTGTAGGTCTATAGGACAGCCAGCTCAGAGAATGATGCAGAGACTGACAGACAGTACTCTGTGTTTCTCAAAATGAATACTACCGTGCTCCGAGCACACACCCCGTGCTCCGAGCAAATTGGAGCATGGGAGAGTCAGAGTATGGGTTGAATTCAAAGTATGTGAAATGAAGCTTCTGGAATGCAGTACTCTGTACATATTTTAAATCATTGATGCAAGCTTCAATGGAAAGTAGGCACAGAAATATGACGCAACCAGGTAAAAAAATTACGGGACATTTCTTGAAATCAACGGCGGCCATTATTTGAGTGAGAGAAAATAAACTTCAACTTCGGAATGAAATGTTGCCCATTCACATCTCACATGTAGCCTGACTACAATATGTTATCTTGATACGTTAATAATACATACATGGTGTGTTCATTTTGGCATGTATACCTGCCTACAATACACACTGAAGTGTGCGTAGATTGCAAGCCCACAGTAAATCGATAGGGCTAACTGCTGTTAGCTAGCCACGAAGAATTGACATCTACCTTGCATAACATTATTTTAAGTCATTTTTGCCTGTTAAACTATCTGGTTAGCTATATTATTACGCTTCACATATACAGTTGAAGTCGGAAGTTTACATACACTTAGGTTGGAGTCATTAAAACTCGTTTTTCAACCACTCCATACATTTCTTGTTAACAAACTATAGTTTTAGCAAGTCGGTTAGGACATCTACTTTGTGCATGACACAAGTAATTTTTCCAACAATTGTTTACAGACAGATTATGTCACTTATAATTTACTGTATCACAATTCCAGTGGGTCAGAAGTTTACATACACTAAGTTGGCTGTGCTTTTAAACAGCTTGGAAAATTCCAGAAAATGATGTTATGGCTTTAAAAGCTTCTGATAGGCCAATTGACATCATTTGAGTCAACTGGAGGTGTACCTGTGGATGTATTTCAAGGCCTACCTTCAAACTCAGTGCCTCTTTGCTTGACATCATGGGAAAATCAAAAGAAATCAGACAAGACCTCAGAAAAAAATTGTAGACCTCCACAAGTCTGGTTCATCCTTGGGAGCAATTTCCAAACGCCTGAAGGTACCACGTTCATCTGTACAAACAATAGTACGCAAGTATAAACACCATGGGACCACGCAGCCATCATACCGCTCAGGAAGGAGACGCATTCTGTCTCCTGGAGATGAACGTACTTTGGTGCGAAAAGTGCAAATCAACCCCAGAACTACAGCAAAGGACCTTGTGAAGATGCTGGAGGAAACTGCTACAAAAGTATCTATATCCACAGTAAAACGAGTCCTATATCAACATAACCTGAAAGGCCGCTCAGCAAGGAAGAAGCCACTGCTCCAAAACCGCCATAAAAAAGCCAGACTACGGTTTGCAACTGCACATGGGGACAAAGATCGTACTTTTTGGAGAAATGTCCTCTGGTCTGATGAAACAAAAATAGAACTGTTTGGCCATAATGACCATCCCCCTTTATGGAAATGGGGGATGCTTGCAAGACAAAGAATGCTTGCAACAGCATCATGTTGTGGGGGGTGCTTTGCTGCAGGAGGGACTGGTGCACTTCACAAAATAGATGGCATCATGAGGCAGGAAAATTATGTGGATATATTGAAGCAACATCTCTAGACATCAGTCAGGAAGTTAAAGCTTGGGTGCAAATGGGTCTTCCAAATGGACAATGACCCCAAGCAAACTTCCAAAGTTGTGGCAAAATGGCTTAAGGACAACAAAGTCAAGGTATTGGTAGCCATCACAAAGCCCTGACCTCAATCCTATAGAACATTTGTGGGCAGAACTGAAAAAGTGTGTGCGAGCAAGGAGGCCTACAAACCAGACTCAGTTACACCAGCACTGTCAGGAGGAATGGGACAAAATTTACCAAAATTATTGTAGGAAGCTTGTGGAAGGCTACCCGAAACAATTGACCCAAGTTAAACAATTTAAAGGCAATGCTTCCAAATACTGAGTGTATGTAAGCTTCTGACCCACTGGGAATGAGATGAAAGAAATAAAAGCTGAAATAAATCATTCTCTCTACTATTATTCTGACATTTCGCATTTTTAAAATAAAGTGGGGATCCTAACTGACCTAAGACAGGGAATTTGTACTGGGATTAAACGTCAGGAATTGTGAAAAAGTGAGTTGAAATGTATTTGGCTAAGGTGTATGTAACCTTCCCACTTCAACTGTAGCTAGCTGATAGTTATGAAGTAATGAAGATCCTCTGAGAATGCACTCGCAGCATGAGCGTGTGAAACACGGCAGTATGCATATTGAGAAATACCCCATGTCATGCTTTGAAAGTGAAATGTCTTGTACATCTAGAGGTTGCTTGTCTTGCAGGTGTGTTGAAGATGTCTAGTTAGGTTTAGGGTTAGGAGTAGTTTAAATGAAAAGAAACACCTGCAAACTATGCTTGTTTCTTGTCTTAACGTTTCATGCTTTTCAACCTTTGTAAAAACACAAACATTAACACCTTATGGTGATACTGTGTAAACTGCACAATGTGTGGTAGATTCCTCCATCATTCTTACCGGAGCTGAGTTGTCGCTCTTCCCTCTGGATCGTACCATGCGTCCCAGTACCTCCACCCCGTCTATACTGATGTTGCCAGCCGCGTTGATGGGCTTTCCTCCCACTACCTTACAGTCAACCACCACCCTGGCTGTGGTCTTACTGATCGCCATGTGGAGCTGTGGGAAGACGAGATGGAACACCATGTTTTAAACATACTGACACTAACCACAGTATTATCACTCTGTGGGGAGAGGAGATGGAACACCATGTTTTAAACATACTGACACTAACCACAGTATTATCAGTCTGTGGGGAGAGGAGATGGAACACCATGTTTTAAACATACTGACACTAACCACAGTATTATCAGTCTGTGGGGAGAGGAGATGGAACACCATGTTTTAAACATACTGACACTAACCACAGTATTATCAGTCTGTGGGGAGAGGAGATGGAACACCATGTTTTAAACATACTGACACTAACCACAGTATTATCAGTCTGTGGGGAGACGAGATGGAACACCATGTTTTAAACATACTGACACTAACCACAGTATTATCAGTCTGTGGGGAGAGGAGATGGAACACCATGTTTTAAACATACTGACACTAACCACAGTATTATCAGTCTGTGGGGAGAGGAGATGGAACACCATGTTTTAAACATACTGACACTAACCACAGTATTATCAGTCTGTGGGGAGAGGAGATGGAACACCATGTTTTAAACATACTGACACTAACCACAGTATTATCAGTCTGTGGGGAGAGGAGATGGAACACCATGTTTTAAACATACTGACACTAACCACAGTATTATCAGTCTGTGGGGAGAGGAGATGGAACACCATGTTTTAAACATACTGACACTAACCACAGTATTATCAGTCTGTGGGGAGAGGAGATGGAACACCATGTTTTAAACATACTGACACTAACCACAGTATTATCAGTCTGTGGGGAGAGGAGATGGAACACCATGTTTTAAACATACTGACACTAACCACAGTATTATCAGTCTGTGGGGAGAGGAGATGGAACACCATGTTTTAAACATACTGACACTAACCACAGTATTATCAGTCTGTGGGGAGAGGAGATGGAACACCATGTTTTAAACATACTGACACTAACCACAGTATTATCAGTCTGTGGGGAGAGGAGATGGAACACCATGTTTTAAACATACTGACACTAACCACAGTATTATCAGTCTGTGGGGAGAGGAGATGGAACACCATGTTTTAAACATACTGACACTAACCACAGTATTATCAGTCTGTGGGGAGACGAGATGGAACACCATGTTTTAAACATACTGACACTAACCACAGTATTATCAGTCTGTGGGGAGAGGAGATGGAACACCATGTTTTAAACATACTGACACTAACCACAGTATTATCAGTCTGTGGGGAGACGAGATGGAACACCATGTTTTAAACATACTGACACTAACCACAGTATTATCAGTCTGTGGGGAGAGGAGATGGAACACCATGTTTTAAACATACTGACACTAACCACAGTATTATCAGTCTGTGGGGAGAGGAGATGGAACACCATGTTTTAAACATACTGACACTAACCACAGTATTATCAGTCTGTGGGGAGAGGAGATGGAACACCATGTTTTAAACATACTGACACTAACCACAGTATTATCAGTCTGTGGGGAGAGGAGATGGAACACCATGTTTTAAACATACTGACACTAACCACAGTATTATCAGTCTGTGGGGAGAGGAGATGGAACACCATGTTTTAAACATACTGACACTAACCACAGTATTATCAGTCTGTGGGGAGAGGAGATGGAACACCATGTTTTAAACATACTGACACTAACCACAGTATTATCAGTCTGTGGGGAGAGGAGATGGAACACCATGTTTTAAACATACTGACACTAACCACAGTATTATCAGTCTGTGGGGAGAGGAGATGGAACACCATGTTTTAAACATACTGACACTAACCACAGTATTATCAGTCTGTGGGGAGAGGAGATGGAACACCATGTTTTAAACATACTGACACTAACCACAGTATTATCAGTCTGTGGGGAGAGGAGATGGAACACCATGTTTTAAACATACTGACACTAACCACAGTATTATCAGTCTGTGGGGAGAGGAGATGGAACACCATGTTTTAAACATACTGACACTAACCACAGTATTATCAGTCTGTGGGGAGAGGAGATGGAACACCATGTTTTAAACATACTGACACTAACCACAGTATTATCAGTCTGTGGGGAGAGGAGATGGAACACCATGTTTTAAACATACTGACACTAACCACAGTATTATCAGTCTGTGGGGAGAGGAGATGGAACACCATGTTTTAAACATACTGACACTAACCACAGTATTATCAGTCTGTGGGGAGAGGAGATGGAACACCATGTTTTAAACATACTGACACTAACCACAGTATTATCAGTCTGTGGGGAGAGGAGATGGAACACCATGTTTTAAACATACTGACACTAACCACAGTATTATCAGTCTGTGGGGAGAGGAGATGGAACACCATGTTTTAAACATACTGACACTAACCACAGTATTATCAGTCTGTGGGGAGACGAGATGGAACACCATGTTTTAAACATACTGACACTAACCACAGTATTATCAGTCTGTGGGGAGAGGAGATGGAACACCATGTTTTAAACATACTGACACTAACCACAGTATTATCAGTCTGTGGGGAGACGAGATGGAACACCATGTTTTAAACATACTGACACTAACCACAGTATTATCAGTCTGTGGGGAGAGGAGATGGAACACCATGTTTTAAACATACTGACACTAACCACAGTATTATCAGTCTGTGGGGAGAGGAGATGGAACACCATGTTTTAAACATACTGACACTAACCACAGTATTATCAGTCTGTGGGGAGAGGAGATGGAACACCATGTTTTAAACATACTGACACTAACCACAGTATTATCAGTCTGTGGGGAGAGGAGATGGAACACCATGTTTTAAACATACTGACACTAACCACAGTATTATCAGTCTGTGGGGAGAGGAGATGGAACACCATGTTTTAAACATACTGACACTAACCACAGTATTATCAGTCTGTGGGGAGAGGAGATGGAACACCATGTTTTAAACATACTGACACTAACCACAGTATTATCAGTCTGTGGGGAGAGGAGATGGAACACCATGTTTTAAACATACTGACACTAACCACAGTATTATCAGTCTGTGGGGAGACGAGATGGAACACCATGTTTTAAACATACTGACACTAACCACAGTATTATCAGTCTGTGGGGAGAGGAGATGGAACACCATGTTTTAAACATACTGACACTAACCACAGTATTATCAGTCTGTGGGGAGACGAGATGGAACACCATGTTTTAAACATACTGACACTAACCACAGTATTATCAGTCTGTGGGGAGAGGAGATGGAACACCATGTTTTAAACATACTGACACTAACCACAGTATTATCAGTCTGTGGGGAGAGGAGATGGAACACCATGTTTTAAACATACTGACACTAACCACAGTATTATCAGTCTGTGGGGAGAGGAGATGGAACACCATGTTTTAAACATACTGACACTAACCACAGTATTATCAGTCTGTGGGGAGAGGAGATGGAACACCATGTTTTAAACATACTGACACTAACCACAGTATTATCAGTCTGTGGGGAGAGGAGATGGAACACCATGTTTTAAACATACTGACACTAACCACAGTATTATCAGTCTGTGGGGAGAGGAGATGGAACACCATGTTTTAAACATACTGACACTAACCACAGTATTATCAGTCTGTGGGGAGAGGAGATGGAACACCATGTTTTAAACATACTGACACTAACCACAGTATTATCAGTCTGTGGGGAGACGAGATGGAACACCATGTTTTAAACATACTGACACTAACCACAGTATTATCAGTCTGTGGGGAGAGGAGATGGAACACCATGTTTTAAACATACTGACACTAACCACAGTATTATCAGTCTGTGGGGAGACGAGATGGAACACCATGTTTTAAACATACTGACACTAACCACAGTATTATCAGTCTGTGGGGAGAGGAGATGGAACACCATGTTTTAAACATACTGACACTAACCACAGTATTATCAGTCTGTGGGGAGAGGAGATGGAACACCATGTTTTAAACATACTGACACTAACCACAGTATTATCAGTCTGTGGGGAGAGGAGATGGAACACCATGTTTTAAACATACTGACACTAACCACAGTATTATCAGTCTGTGGGGAGAGGAGATGGAACACCATGTTTTAAACATACTGACACTAACCACAGTATTATCAGTCTGTGGGGAGAGGAGATGGAACACCATGTTTTAAACATACTGACACTAACCACAGTATTATCAGTCTGTGGGGAGAGGAGATGGAACACCATGTTTTAAACATACTGACACTAACCACAGTATTATCAGTCTGTGGGGAGAGGAGATGGAACACCATGTTTTAAACATACTGACACTAACCACAGTATTATCAGTCTGTGGGGAGAGGAGATGGAACACCATGTTTTAAACATACTGACACTAACCACAGTATTATCAGTCTGTGGGGAGAGGAGATGGAACACCATGTTTTAAACATACTGACACTAACCACAGTATTATCAGTCTGTGGGGAGAGGAGATGGAACACCATGTTTTAAACATACTGACACTAACCACAGTATTATCAGTCTGTGGGGAGACGAGATGGAACACCATGTTTTAAACATACTGACACTAACCACAGTATTATCAGTCTGTGGGGAGAGGAGATGGAACACCATGTTTTAAACATACTGACACTAACCACAGTATTATCAGTCTGTGGGGAGAGGAGATGGAACACCATGTTTTAAACATACTGACACTAACCACAGTATTATCAGTCTGTGGGGAGAGGAGATGGAACACCATGTTTTAAACATACTGACACTAACCACAGTATTATCAGTCTGTGGGGAGAGGAGATGGAACACCATGTTTTAAACATACTGACACTAACCACAGTATTATCAGTCTGTGGGGAGAGGAGATGGAACACCATGTTTTAAACATACTGACACTAACCACAGTATTATCAGTCTGTGGGGAGAGGAGATGGAACACCATGTTTTAAACATACTGACACTAACCACAGTATTATCAGTCTGTGGGGAGAGGAGATGGAACACCATGTTTTAAACATACTGACACTAACCACAGTATTATCAGTCTGTGGGGAGAGGAGATGGAACACCATGTTTTAAACATACTGACACTAACCACAGTATTATCAGTCTGTGGGGAGAGGAGATGGAACACCATGTTTTAAACATACTGACACTAACCACAGTATTATCAGTCTGTGGGGAGAGGAGATGGAACACCATGTTTTAAACATACTGACACTAACCACAGTATTATCAGTCTGTGGGGAGAGGAGATGGAACACCATGTTTTAAA
This sequence comes from Salmo salar, assembly GCF_965601325.2. Lineage (NCBI taxonomy): Eukaryota > Metazoa > Chordata > Actinopteri > Salmoniformes > Salmonidae > Salmo > Salmo salar. The sequence goes on from NC_138295.1 coordinate 90,307,399, forward strand.
CATACTGACACTAACCACAGTATTATCAGTCTGTGGGGAGAGGAGATGGAACACCATGTTTTAAACATACTGACACTAACCACAGTATTATCAGTCTGTGGGGAGAGGAGATGGAACACCATGTTTTAAACATACTGACACTAACCACAGTATTATCAGTCTGTGGGGAGAGGAGATGGAACACCATGTTTTAAACATACTGACACTAACCACAGTATTATCAGTCTGTGGGGAGACGAGATGGAACACCATGTTTTAAACATACTGACACTAACCACAGTATTATCAGTCTGTGGGGAGAGGAGATGGAACACCATGTTTTAAACATACTGACACTAACCACAGTATTATCAGTCTGTGGGGAGACGAGATGGAACACCATGTTTTAAACATACTGACACTAACCACAGTATTATCAGTCTGTGGGGAGAGGAGATGGAACACCATGTTTTAAACATACTGACACTAACCACAGTATTATCAGTCTGTGGGGAGAGGAGATGGAACACCATGTTTTAAACATACTGACACTAACCACAGTATTATCAGTCTGTGGGGAGAGGAGATGGAACACCATGTTTTAAACATACTGACACTAACCACAGTATTATCAGTCTGTGGGGAGAGGAGATGGAACACCATGTTTTAAACATACTGACACTAACCACAGTATTATCAGTCTGTGGGGAGAGGAGATGGAACACCATGTTTTAAACATACTGACACTAACCACAGTATTATCAGTCTGTGGGGAGAGGAGATGGAACACCATGTTTTAAACATACTGACACTAACCACAGTATTATCAGTCTGTGGGGAGAGGAGATGGAACACCATGTTTTAAACATACTGACACTAACCACAGTATTATCAGTCTGTGGGGAGACGAGATGGAACACCATGTTTTAAACATACTGACACTAACCACAGTATTATCAGTCTGTGGGGAGAGGAGATGGAACACCATGTTTTAAACATACTGACACTAACCACAGTATTATCAGTCTGTGGGGAGACGAGATGGAACACCATGTTTTAAACATACTGACACTAACCACAGTATTATCAGTCTGTGGGGAGAGGAGATGGAACACCATGTTTTAAACATACTGACACTAACCACAGTATTATCAGTCTGTGGGGAGAGGAGATGGAACACCATGTTTTAAACATACTGACACTAACCACAGTATTATCAGTCTGTGGGGAGAGGAGATGGAACACCATGTTTTAAACATACTGACACTAACCACAGTATTATCAGTCTGTGGGGAGAGGAGATGGAACACCATGTTTTAAACATACTGACACTAACCACAGTATTATCAGTCTGTGGGGAGAGGAGATGGAACACCATGTTTTAAACATACTGACACTAACCACAGTATTATCAGTCTGTGGGGAGAGGAGATGGAACACCATGTTTTAAACATACTGACACTAACCACAGTATTATCAGTCTGTGGGGAGAGGAGATGGAACACCATGTTTTAAACATACTGACACTAACCACAGTATTATCAGTCTGTGGGGAGAGGAGATGGAACACCATGTTTTAAACATACTGACACTAACCACAGTATTATCAGTCTGTGGGGAGAGGAGATGGAACACCATGTTTTAAACATACTGACACTAACCACAGTATTATCAGTCTGTGGGGAGACGAGATGGAACACCATGTTTTAAACATACTGACACTAACCACAGTATTATCAGTCTGTGGGGAGAGGAGATGGAACACCATGTTTTAAACATACTGACACTAACCACAGTATTATCAGTCTGTGGGGAGAGGAGATGGAACACCATGTTTTAAACATACTGACACTAACCACAGTATTATCAGTCTGTGGGGAGAGGAGATGGAACACCATGTTTTAAACATACTGACACTAACCACAGTATTATCAGTCTGTGGGGAGAGGAGATGGAACACCATGTTTTAAACATACTGACACTAACCACAGTATTATCAGTCTGTGGGGAGAGGAGATGGAACACCATGTTTTAAACATACTGACACTAACCACAGTATTATCAGTCTGTGGGGAGAGGAGATGGAACACCATGTTTTAAACATACTGACACTAACCACAGTATTATCAGTCTGTGGGGAGAGGAGATGGAACACCATGTTTTAAACATACTGACACTAACCACAGTATTATCAGTCTGTGGGGAGAGGAGATGGAACACCATGTTTTAAACATACTGACACTAACCACAGTATTATCAGTCTGTGGGGAGACGAGATGGAACACCATGTTTTAAACATACTGACACTAACCACAGTATTATCAGTCTGTGGGGAGAGGAGATGGAACACCATGTTTTAAACATACTGACACTAACCACAGTATTATCAGTCTGTGGGGAGAGGAGATGGAACACCATGTTTTAAACATACTGACACTAACCACAGTATTATCAGTCTGTGGGGAGAGGAGATGGAACACCATGTTTTAAACATACTGACACTAACCACAGTATTATCAGTCTGTGGGGAGAGGAGATGGAACACCATGTTTTAAACATACTGACACTAACCACAGTATTATCAGACACACTTTAAATAAAGTATATTTTATACAAAGCCTACATACATGCTTCATAAATCATCTATAAGCCAATGTCATGCAAGCATACTGTATAAGGGTCCTATAACGGGTCCTTGGATGTGGTATAACTATCATCCAGAGAGTAAATGCTGTCTCCTAACAGTCAGTCATTGGACAATATAGCAGGCGTATCAAGTCCTCAGCACTTTCATTAAAATAAACATTCAGTCATTGGACAATATAGCAGGCGTATCAAGTCCTCAGCACTTTCATCAAAATAAACATTCAGTCATTGGACAATATAGCAGGCGTATCAAGTCCTCAGCACTTTCATCAAAATAAACATTCAGTCATTGGACAATATAGCAGGCGTATCAAATCATCAGCACTTTCATCAAAATAAATTGTAGTCCATTGTATTAACTCAGTGTTATAAAACTAACAGTGAATCCAACTCTGACCCATTCTCTGGCTTCAAAGTCCAAACTCTGGCGGTAGTTCAATGGTAAACCCGTCCATAGGTGTACTCCATCTAGTCACAACCTTATCAATTGGCTGTGAGCAGGGCCAACCAAAGAGAACTATTGCCCGTAATAAACAGTAAAGGTCCATTTTGACCTTTACTGTCCATTTTGAGTGAAATCTCTGGGTTGAGTCACCTTAGACCATTGATCAAGAAATTGTTTCTCAAGAAATACACTACCGGTCAAAAGTTTTAGAACACCTACTCATTCAAGGGTGAAGACATCAAAACTATGAGATAACACATGTTGAATCGTGTAGGAACCAAAAAAAGTGTTAAACAAATCAAAATATATTTGATATTCTTCAAAGTAGCCACCCTTTGCCTTGATGACAGCTTTGCACACTCTTGGCATTTTCTCAACCAGCTTCACCTGGAATGCGTTTCCAACAGTCTTATTGGAGTTCCCACATATGCTGAGCACTTGTTGGCTGCTTTTCCTTCACTTTGCGGTCCGACTCATCCCAAACCATCTCAATTTGGTTGAGGTCGGGTGATTGTAGAGGCCAGGTCATCTGATGCAGCACTCCATCACCCTCCTTCATGGTCAAATAGCCCTTACACAGCCTGGAGGTGTGTTGGGTCATTGTCCTGTTGAAAAACAAATGATAGTCCCACTAAGCCCAAACCAGATGGGATGGTGTATCGCTGCAGAATGCTGTGGTAGCCATGCTGGTTAAGTTTGCCTTGACCTCTAAAGAAATCACAGACAGTGTCACCAGCAAAGCACCCCCACACCATAACACCTCCTCCTCCATGCTTTACGGTGGGAAATACACGCAGAGATCATCCGTTCACCCACATTGTGTCTTACAGAGACATGACGCTTGGAACCAAAAATCTCAAATTTGGACTCCAGACCAAAGGACAGATTTCCACCGGTCTAACGTCCATTGTTCGTGTTTCTTGGCCCAAGCAAGTTTTCTTCTTATTGGTGTCCTTTAGTAGTGGTTTCCTTGCAGCAAATTGACCATGAAGGCCTGATTCACGCAGTCTTCTCTGAACAATTGATGTTGAGATGTGTCTGTTACTGAACTCTATGAAGTATTTATTTGGGCTGCAATTTCTGAGGCTGGTAACTCTAATGAACTTATCCTCTGCAGCAGAGGTAACTCTGGGTCTTCCATTCCTGTGGCGGTCCTCATGAGAGACAGTTTCATCATATCGCTTGATGGTTTTTGTGACTGCATTTGAAGAAACTTTCAAAGTTCTTGACATTTTCCGTACTGACTGACCTTCATGTCTTAAAGTAACGGATTGTCGTTTCTCTTTGCTTATTTGAGCTTTTATTGCCATAATATGGACTTGGTCTTTTACCAAATAGGGCTATCTTCTGTATACCCCCCTATTTTGTCACAACACAACTGATTGGCTCAGACGCATTAAGAAGGAAATAAATTCCACAAATTGTCTTTTAAGAAAGCACACCTGTTAATTGAAATGCATTCCAGGTGAGTACCTAATGAAGCTGGTTGAAAGAATGCCAAGAGTGTGCAAAGCTGTCATCAAGGCAAAGGATGGCTATTTGAAGAATCTGAAATATTGTAAGGGCTGTCTTCAGGAAAGGACCAAAATGCAGCAGAGTTAGTATTCATCCTTCAATTTAATTGGAAAGAACACTATACAAAAACAAAAACAAGGAAACTGACAGCCAACAGTGCTGTCAGGTGCAACCACACTAAACAAGAAACAATTACCCACAAAACCCAAAGGAAAAACATACTCCTTATGTGTGACTCCCAATCAACCACAACCCTCTACAGCTGTGCTTGATTGGAAGTCACACGGCCAAAATCAATGAAACAATAAAAAACACACACTCCCTTCTGCCACGTCCTGACCCAACTACACCCTCTACTGGTCAGGACGTGACAAATATAAAATATATTTTGATTTGTTTAACACTTTTTTGGTTACTACATGATTCCATATGTGTTGTTTCATAGTTTTGATGTCTTCACTATTAATCTACAATGTAGAAAATAGTAAAAAATAAAGAAAAACCCTTGAATGAGTAGGTGTTCTAAAACTTTTGACCGGTAGGGTATCTCATAAATGACTTCAAGATTTACCTGCCATACGCAACTATCAACTTTCTCCTTGTCACAATGTATTGTAGCAATTCACAATAAATCACAGGTTTCCCAGACAGGCTCCTCTGCTGTTCAGGGGTACAAAGCTGAGTTACAACCGTAAGTCTGTCAGGTGAGAGAATTGCAATCATAATGGCCGCATCCCAAATGTTACCCTATTCCCTAAATAGTGCCCTACTTTTGACCACTACCTAATGGGCCCTGGTCAAAAGTAATGCACGACATAGGGAATAGGGTGCAATTTGAGATTCAAGCATAACATTTCCAGTGAAAAGTACATCTCAGCTCCCACAGTAACAAGGTGAGGCTAATCTGAAGTTAGACAGAGTTGATATTTGTGCGTCAGAAACAGAATCCATTTGGCCGGTCTGTGACGTGTGTAATACTCTTATACGGTCGTTTTAATGGCTTCTTGGAGTGAAACTATTTTCTCCAGTTCACTGGGTCTGGTTGTGTTTATATATGTCAGAGACTGTCAAAGCCTAGCTGCCTGCCTGCCTGTGTTGCACGGTTGGATCCAGGGTTCAGTTCCAAATGGCACCCTATGCCCTATATCGTGCACTACTTTTGACCAGAGCCCATTACACTATATAGGGAATAGGGTGCCATTTGGGACACTACCCAGGACTACTGTTGTGGGTTTAGAGACATACTTAACCCAACACACAGACAGCATATCAACCTCCTTCTCAGCTAAAGACAATTACAAGACCATTTTTCAAACCACCAATTGCCTGAACAAAAAATGTTTTGCCCGAACAACAAAAAGTTCAACAGTCTACCAACAACCACTGCATCCACAAGGCCTGGGATGCATCTGAAACAGTACCCTATTCCCTATATAGTGCAATGCTTTTGACCAGAGCCAATGAGGCTCTACATAGGGAACAGGGTGCTCATTTGGGACGAAGCCCATTAATCAAACAGTGTTTATTCACAGTCTGACCAGCGTCATGGGGACAGTATCTCTGCTGTGGATCTGTCTGTCTGTCTGTCTGTCTGTCTGAGAGTGTCTATGAATAGGGAGGGTAGTTTAAGGGATGAACCCCATGGCCTTGATGATGATATTCAGGACAGGGACGGAGGAGACGGTGAAGAGAGGAGAATAAGAAGTAGAGAGGAGAGATAGGAGAAGTGGAGAGGAGACACACACACACACTCTCTGTCCCGCGGGTCAGATGGGTCCTCTGATCAATTGTGTTATAATTCGAGTGCCAACATGATGTATTAGCCTATTTCATCCAGCGCGCTAGCTGTGTTTTTAATACGAACGGCAAGTGTCACTGACATCCCCTCCGTTCCTCCTCGCTCCTCTCTACTGCAATACGCAGCGGTTCATTTGTTTGCTTGCTTTTTCCATTTGAGATATCCCTGTTTTTCATCTCTGGATTTCTAACCGTGTGTGGACTGATGGGGTTTTCTATTACAGCAGATAGGCAGAGTGCATTTTGCATCCTCTTACAAAACAGCCTTCTCCACTTTATGGGACTGACAATAACTCACAGAGGAAAAAAACAGGAAACCGATGGAGTACAGTACGGTATCACTTCAGAGTGGTAGAAAACAATACCCTTCATTAGACTTCTTCAGTATGGTATCACTTCAGAGTGGTAGAAAACAATACCCTTCATTAGACTTCTTCAGTACGGTATCACTTCAGAGTGGTAGAAAACAATACCCTTCATTAGACTTCTTCAGTACGGTATCACTTCAGAGTGGTAGAAAACAATACCCTTCATTAGACTTCTTCAGTACGGTATCACTTCAGAGTGGTAGAAAACAATACCCTTCATTAGACTTCTTCAGTACGGTATCACTTCAGAGTGGTAGAAAACAATACCCTTCATTAGACTTCTTCAGTATGGTATCACTTCAGAGTGGTAGAAAACAATACCCTTCATTAGACTTCTTCAGTACGGTATCACTTCAGAGTGGTAGAAAACAATACCCTTCATTAGACTTCTTCAGTATGGTATCACTTCAGAGTGGTAGAAAACAATACCCTTCATTAGACTTCTTCAGTACGGTATCACTTCAGAGTGGTAGAAAACAATACCCTTCATTAGACTTCTTCAGTACGGTATCACTTCAGAGTGGTAGAAAACAATACCCTTCATTAGACTTCTTCAGTAGGGTATCACTTCAGAGTGGTAGAAAACAATACCCTTCATTAGACTTCTTCAGTATGGTATCACTTCAGAGTGGTAGAAAACAATATGATTCATTAGACTTCTTCAGTACGGTATCACTTCAGAGTGGTAGAAAACAATACCCTTCATTAGACTTCTTCAGTACGGTATCACTTCAGAGTGGTAGAAAACAATACCCTTCATTAGACTTCTTCAGTATGGTATCACTTCAGAGTGGTAGAAAACAATACCCTTCATTAGACTTCTTCAGTATGGTATCACTTCAGAGTGGTAGAAAACAATACCCTTCATTAGACTTCTTCAGTACGGTATCACTTCAGAGTGGTAGAAAACAATACCCTTCATTAGACTTCTTCAGTACGGTATCACTTCAGAGTGGTAGAAAACAATACCCTTCATTAGACTTCTTCAGTATGGTATCACTTCAGAGTGGTAGAAAACAATACCCTTCATTAGACTTCTTCAGTACGGTATCACTTCAGAGTGGTAGAAAACAATACCCTTCATTAGACTTCTTCAGTACGGTATCACTTCAGAGTGGTAGAAAACAATACCCTTCATTAGACTTCTTCAGTACGGTATCACTTCAGAGTGGTAGAAAACAATACCCTTCATTAGACTTCTTCAGTATGGTATCACTTCAGAGTGGTAGAAAACAATACCCTTCATTAGACTTCTTCAGTACGGTATCACTTCAGAGTGGTAGAAAACAATACCCTTCATTAGACTTCTTCAGTATGGTATCACTTCAGAGTGGTAGAAAACAATACCCTTCATTAGACTTCTTCAGTACGGTATCACTTCAGAGTGGTAGAAAACAATACCCTTCATTAGACTTCTTCAGTACGGTATCACTTCAGAGTGGTAGAAAACAATACCCTTCATTAGACTTCTTCAGTACGGTATCACTTCAGAGTGGTAGAAAACAATACCCTTCATTAGACTTCTTCAGTATGGTATCACTTCAGAGTGGTAGAAAACAATACCCTTCATTAGACTTCTTCAGTACGGTATCACTTCAGAGTGGTAGAAAACAATACCCTTCATTAGTCTTCTTCAGTACGATATCACTTCAGAGTGGTAGAAAACAATACCCTTCATTAGACTTCTTCAGTACGGTATCCCTTCAAAGTGGTAGAAAACAATACCCTTCATTAGACTTCTTCAGTACGGTATCACTTCAGAGTGGTAGAAAACAATATGATTCATTAGACTTCTTCAGTACAGTATCACTTCAGAGTGGTAGAAAACAATATGCTTCATTAGACTTCTTCACTACGGTATCAATTCAGAGTGGTAGAAAACAATACCCTTCATTAGACTTCTTCAGTACGGTATCCCTTCAGAGTGGTAGAAAACAATATGCTTCATTAGACTTCTTGTCTTAGAGACTAAATACAGACAGTCCAATATGAGAATCCCATCCACTCATCAACGGTGGCGTAGTCTACACAGGTTTTATTTCAGCATCCATCTCTTAAATGATTCTGCTTCAGCTAGTTTTATAGGATAATACCTCAACTATGTGTGATGTAAACTAGCCATGCTTTACTGTAATGTATGCTGGTATTAAAAGTGGTTGTATCAGCAGAATCCATCTCAATGTATTCTAAACATTGCCACCTTGACACCAAATGTTCTAGAAGAGAAATGCATGAAGGAGAGAGTTCTGAATCAGCACATTTTTTACTCCCCCCCATTAGCCATTTAAAGAGGATATGGAATACTTTAGCTGTTACCATAACACCAATTGGACCCCACCTCCACCCCCACACTACAATACTTAAAGGTGCAATCTGCAATAGTTACTGCTGTTCAAAGGTCATTTTAAAAGTCCTTGCATCCATTTCTTACATCTCAGTATTTGAGAGGGGTTACTTATTGTACATTTATCCAGTCCCATCCCTAAGATTTAGAGCAAAAGTGGCAGAGCTGCCATTAAAGTTGGCTGAGAACTGAATTACTGATTAACCCTATAAGTAAGGGCTGAGTTATACAATCTGCAGAAATCCCCAATAACCTTATTTCCTCAGACACATGTTATCAGAAAGAGAGAGAGAGAGAGAGAGAGAGAGAGAGACAGAGACAGAGAGAGAGAGACAGCGAGAGAGAGAGAGAGAGAGACAGCGAGAGAGAGATAGACACAGAGAGACAGAGACGGACACAGAGAGAGACACAGAGAGACAGAGACAGACACACACACACAGAGAGAGAGTAACTTTTGTGTGTAATGTGTAATGTTTACTGTTCATTTTTATTGTTTATTTCACTTTTGTTTATTATCTATTTCACTTGCTTTGACAATGTTTCCATGTAAATAAAGCTATTTGAATTGAATTGAATCGAGACAGAGAGAGAGAAAGAGAGAGAGAGGAGAGATAGAGAGAAACAGAGAGAGAGAAACAGAGAGAGAGAAACAGAGAGAGAAGAAACAGAGAGAGAGAAGACAGAGACAGAGAAACAGAGAGAGAAACAGAGAGAGAAACAGAGAGAGAGAAACAGAGAGAGAGAAACAGAGAGAGAGAAACAGAGAGAGAGAAACAGAGAGAGAGAAACAGAGAGAGAGAAACAGAGAGAGAGAAACAGAGAGAGAGAAACAGAGAGAGAAACAGAGAGAGAAACAGAGAGAGAGAAACAGAGAGAGAGAAACAGAGAGAGAGAAACAGAGAGAGAAACAGAGAGAGAAACAGAGAGAGAAACAGAGAGAGAGAAACAGAGAGAGAGAAACAGAGAGAGAGAACACGAGAGAGAAACAGAGAGAGAAACAGAGAGAGAGAAACAGAGAGAGAAACAGAGAGAGAAACAGAGAGAGAGAAACAGAGAGAGAAACAGAGAGAGAGAGAAACAGAGAGAGAGAAACAGAGAGAGAGAAACAGAGAGAGAGAAACAGAGAGAGAGAGAAACAGAGAGAGAAACAGAGAGAGAGAAACAGAGAGAGAAACAGAGAGAGAGAAACAGAGAGAGAAACAGAGAGAGAGAGAAACAGAGAGAGAGAAACAGAGAGAGAGAAACAGAGAGAGAGAAACAGAGAGAGAGAGAAACAGAGAGAGAGAAACAGAGAGAGAAACAGAGAGAGAGAAACAGAGAGAGAAACAGAGAGAGAGAAACAGAGAGAGAGAAACAGAGAGAGAGAAACAGAGAGAGAAACAGAGAGAGAGAAACAGAGAGAGAGAAACAGAGAGAGAAACAGAGAGAGAGAAACAGAGAGAGAGAAACAGAGAGAGAGAAACGAGAGAGAGAAACAGAGAGAGAGAAACAGAGAGAGAGAAACAGAGAGAGAGAAACAGAGATAGAGAAACAGAGAGAGAGAAACAGAGAGAGAAACAGAGAGAGAGAAACAGAGAGAGGGAAACAGAGAGAGAAACAGAGAGAGAGAGAAACAGAGAGAGAAACAGAGAGAGAGAAACAGAGAGAGGGAAACAGAGATAGAGAAACAGAGAGAGAGAAACAGAGAGAGAGAAACAGAGAGAGAGAGAAACAGAGAGAGAGAGAAACAGAGAGAGAGAAACAGAGAGAGAGAGAAACAGAGAGAGAGAGAAACAGAGAGAGAGAAACACAGAGAGAGAGAAACAGAGAGAGAGAGAAACAGAGAGAGAGAAACAGAGAGAGAGAAACAGAGAGAGGGCTTAGTTTAAAAACTGTAATAACTACCCAGGACATTATTTCTGGGGTCAGCAATATTCAGAGTGGCAATTCTCTGTCCCAGTGGATTTAGATTGTGTAAATGAGTTTCAGATGGAGGGAAGGCAGGCAGATAAACACTAAGACCCCGGCTGCCTTGCCTTACCAGCCACAGCAGCAGACTGAGAAATGTGGTCCCTAATACCAGTTACCAAATCAAACACTACATAGACCCTGCCTCTGCCTCAGAAACACTGGGAGACTGAACAAAGCATTTTTATGCTAATAAACTAGAAACTAGAAGCTAGAAATTTAACCCACATAATACAGAAATAAAATCATAATGTCACAGACACTCAGGACAGCACATCATCCCCATCACCCTCAGATAGATATCACAGTTCAGTCTGTTACATTACTGTAGTCTGGATATAACATCACCCTCAGATAGATATCACAGTTCAGTCTGTTACATTACTGTAGTCTGGATATAACATCACCCTCAGATAGATATCACAGTTCAGTCTGTTACATTACTGTAGTCTGGATATAACATCACCCTCAGATAGATATCACAGTTCAGTCTGGTACATTACTGTAGTCTGGATATAACATCACCCTCAGATAGATATCACAGTTCAGTCTGTTACATTACTGTAGTCTGGATATAACATCACCCTCAGATAGATATCACAGTTCAGTCTGTTACATTACTGTAGTCTGGATATAACATCACCCTCAGATAGATATCACAGTTCAGTCTGTTACATTACTGTAGTCTGGATATAACATCACCCTCAGATAGATATCACAGTTCAGTCTGTTACATTACTGTAGTCTGGATATAACATCACCCTCAGATAGATATCACAGTTCAGTCTGTTACATTACTGTAGTCTGGATATAACATCACCCTCAGATAGATATCACAGTTCAGTCTGTTACATTACTGTAGTCTGGATATAACATCACCCTCAGATAGATATCACAGTTCAGTCTGTTACATTACTGTAGTCTGGATATAACATCACCCTCAGATAGATATCACAGTTCAGTCTGTTACATTACTGTAGTCTGGATATAACATCACCCTCAGATAGATATCACAGTTCAGTCTGTTACATTACTGTAGTCTGGATATAACATCACCCTCAGATAGATATCACAGTTCAGTCTGTTACATTACTGTAGTCTGGATATAACATCACCCTCAGATAGATATCACAGTTCAGTCTGTTACATTACTGTAGTCTGGATATAACATCACCCTCAGATAGATATCACAGTTCAGTCTGTTACATTACTGTAGTCTGGATATAACATCACCCTCAGATAGATATCACAGTTCAGTCTGTTACATTACTGTAGTCTGGATATAACATCACCCTCAGATAGATATCACAGTTCAGTCTGTTACATTACTGTAGTCTGGATATAACATCACCCTCAGATAGATATCACAGTTCAGTCTGTTACATTACTGTAGTCTGGATATAACATCACCCTCAGATAGATATCACAGTTCAGTCTGTTACATTACTGTAGTCTGGATATAACATCACCCTCAGATAGATATCACAGTTCAGTCTGTTACATTACTGTAGTCTGGATATAACATCACCCTCAGATAGATATCACAGTTCAGTCTGTTACATTACTGTAGTCTGGATATAACATCACCCTCAGATAGATATCACAGTTCAGTCTGTTACATTACTGTAGTCTGGATATAACATCACCCTCAGATAGATATCACAGTTCAGTCTGTTACATTACTGTAGTCTGGATATAACATCACCCTCAGATAGATATCACAGTTCAGTCTGTTACATTACTGTAGTCTGGATATAACATCACCCTCAGATAGATATCACAGTTCAGTCTGTTACATTACTGTAGTCTGGATATAACATCACCCTCAGATAGATATCACAGTTCAGTCTGTTACATTACTGTAGTCTGGATATAACATCACCCTCAGATAGATATCACAGTTCAGTCTGTTACATTACTGTAGTCTGGATATAACATCACCCTCAGATAGATATCACAGTTCAGTCTGTTACATTACTGTAGTCTGGATATAACATCACCCTCAGATAGATATCACAGTTCAGTCTGTTACATTACTGTAGTCTGGATATAACATCACCCTCAGATAGATATCACAGTTCAGTCTGTTACATTACTGTAGTCTGGATATAACATCACCCTCAGATAGATATCACAGTTCAGTCTGTTACATTACTGTAGTCTGGATATAACATCACCCTCAGATAGATATCACAGTTCAGTCTGTTACATTACTGTAGTCTGGATATAACATCACCCTCAGATAGATATCACAGTTCAGTCTGTTACATTACTGTAGTCTGGATATAACATCACCCTCAGATAGATATCACAGTTCAGTCTGTTACATTACTGTAGTCTGGATATAACATCACCCTCAGATAGATATCACAGTTCAGTCTGTTACATTACTGTAGTCTGGATATAACATCACCCTCAGATAGATATCACAGTTCAGTCTGTTACATTACTGTAGTCTGGATATAACATCACCCTCAGATAGATATCACAGTTCAGTCTGTTACATTACTGTAGTCTGGATATAACATCACCCTCAGATAGATATCACAGTTCAGTCTGTTACATTACTGTAGTCTGGATATAACATCACCCTCAGATAGATATCACAGTTCAGTCTGTTACATTACTGTAGTCTGGATATAACATCACCCTCAGATAGATATCACAGTTCAGTCTGTTACATTACTGTAGTCTGGATATAACATCACCCTCAGATAGATATCACAGTTCAGTCTGTTACATTACTGTAGTCTGGATATAACATCACCCTCAGATAGATATCACAGTTCAGTCTGTTACATTACTGTAGTCTGGATATAACATCACCCTCAGATAGATATCACAGTTCAGTCTGTTACATTACTGTAGTCTGGATATAACATCACCCTCAGATAGATATCACAGTTCAGTCTGTTACATTACTGTAGTCTGGATATAACATCACCCTCAGATAGATATCACAGTTCAGTCTGTTACATTACTGTAGTCTGGATATAACATCACCCTCAGATAGATATCACAGTTCAGTCTGTTACATTACTGTAGTCTGGATATAACATCACCCTCAGATAGATATCACAGTTCAGTCTGGTACATTACTGTAGTCTGGATATAACATCACCCTCAGATAGATATCACAGTTCAGTCTGTTACATTACTGTAGTCTGGATATAACATCACCCTCAGATAGATATCACAGTTCAGTCTGTTACATTACTGTAGTCTGGATATAACATCACCCTCAGATAGATATCACAGTTCAGTCTGTTACATTACTGTAGTCTGGATATAACATCACCCTCAGATAGATATCACAGTTCAGTCTGTTACATTACTGTAGTCTGGATATAACATCACCCTCAGATAGATATCACAGTTCAGTCTGTTACATTACTGTAGTCTGGATATAACATCACCCTCAGATAGATATCACAGTTCAGTCTGTTACATTACTGTAGTCTGGATATAACATCACCCTCAGATAGATATCACAGTTCAGTCTGTTACATTACTGTAGTCTGGATATAACATCACCCTCAGATAGATATCACAGTTCAGTCTGTTACATTACTGTAGTCTGGATATAACATCACCCTCAGATAGATATCACAGTTCAGTCTGGTACATTACTGTAGTCTGGATATAACATCACCCTCAGATAGATATCACAGTTCAGTCTGTTACATTACTGTAGTCTGGATATAACATCACCCTCAGATAGATATCACAGTTCAGTCTGTTACATTACTGTAGTCTGGATATAACATCACCCTCAGATAGATATCACAGTTCAGTCTGTTACATTACTGTAGTCTGGATATAACATCACCCTCAGATAGATATCACAGTTCAGTCTGTTACATTACTGTAGTCTGGATATAACATCACCCTCAGATAGATATCACAGTTCAGTCTGTTACATTACTGTAGTCTGGATATAACATCACCCTCAGATAGATATCACAGTTCAGTCTGTTACATTACTGTAGTCTGGATATAACATCACCCTCAGATAGATATCACAGTTCAGTCTGTTACATTACTGTAGTCTGGATATAACATCACCCTCAGATAGATATCACAGTTCAGTCTGTTACATTACTGTAGTCTGGATATAACATCACCCTCAGATAGATATCACAGTTCAGTCTGTTACATTACTGTAGTCTGGATATAACATCACCCTCAGATAGATATCACAGTTCAGTCTGTTACATTACTGTAGTCTGGATATAACATCACCCTCAGATAGATATCACAGTTCAGTCTGTTACATTACTGTAGTCTGGATATAACATCACCCTCAGATAGATATCACAGTTCAGTCTGTTACATTACTGTAGTCTGGATATAACATCACTCTCAGATAGATATCACAGTTCAGTCTGTTACATTACTGTAGTCTGGATATAACATCACCCTCAGATAGATATCACAGTTCAGTCTGTTACATTACTGTAGTCTGGATATAACATCACCCTCAGATAGATATCACAGTTCAGTCTGTTACATTACTGTAGTCTGGATATAACATCACCCTCAGATAGATATCACAGTTCAGTCTGTTACATTACTGTAGTCTGGATATAACATCACCCTCAGATAGATATCACAGTTCAGTCTGTTACATTACTGTAGTCTGGATATAACATCACCCTCAGATAGATATCACAGTTCAGTCTGTTACATTACTGTAGTCTGGATATAACATCACCCTCAGATAGATATCACAGTTCAGTCTGTTACATTACTGTAGTCTGGATATAACATCACCCTCAGATAGATATCACAGTTCAGTCTGTTACATTACTGTAGTCTGGATATAACATCACCCTCAGATAGATATCACAGTTCAGTCTGTTACATTACTGTAGTCTGGATATAACATCACCCTCAGATAGATATCACAGTTCAGTCTGTTACATTACTGTAGTCTGGATATAACATCACCCTCAGATAGATATCACAGTTCAGTCTGTTACATTACTGTAGTCTGGATATAACATCACTCTCAGATAGATATCACAGTTCAGTCTGTTGCATTACTGTAGTCTGGATATAACATCACCCTCAGATAGATATCACAGTTCAGTCTGTTACATTACTGTAGTCTGGATATAACATCACCCTCGAGATATCACAGTTCAGTCTGTTACTGTATCCAAGCTGACAGGAAGTAGCACCATTCAGAAACATATGTCCACTTTTCCTCCATAATGACAGGGGATCCTCTGTGTGAGACGGTGGCATAGGGATGACCATGTGAAGACACCTGGAGTGAAGTGAGGACAATCCAGCAGGACATGTCTGTTGCTGCACAATACACCTGTCATCCAGTCTGAGGGGAGACCGTGACCGCGTGTGTGTGTGTGTGTGTGTGTGTGGTGTGTGTGTGTGTGTGTGTGTGTGTGTGTGTGTGTGTGTGTGTGTGTGTGTGTGTGTGTGTGTGTGTGTGTGTGTGTGTGTGTGTGTGTGTGTGTGTGTGTGTGTGTGCGCGTGTGTGTGTGTGTGTGTGTGTGTGAGGTGAGGATAAAGTCCTTGGGTTTACAGCATTATAACCATATATATATACTGCAGGGAGGCAGACAGCCTCTGAATACATTAACACTATAACCAGAATGTACTGAGGGAGGAGACAGCCTCTGAACACATTAACACTATAACCAGATATGTACTGTAGGGAGGCAGACAGCCTCTGAAACATTAACACTATAACCAGATATGTACTGTAGGGAGGAGACAGCCTCTGAACACATTAACACTATAACCAGATATGTACTGTAGGGAGGCAGACAGCCTCTGAACACATTAACACTATAACCAGATATGTACTGTAGGGAGGTAGACAGCCTCTGAACACATTAACACTATAACCAGATATGTACTGTAGGGAGGCAGACAGCCTCTGAACACATTAACACTATAACCAGATATGTACTGCAGGGAGGCAGACAGCCTCTGAACACATTAACACTATAACCAGATATGTACTGTAGGGAGGCAGACAGCCTCTGAACACATTAACACTATAACCAGATATGTACTGTAGGGAGGCAGACAGCCTCTGAACACCAGAAATGTACTGCAGGGAGGTAGACAGCCTCTGAACACATTAACACTATAACCAGATATGTACTGTAGGGAGGCAGACAGCCTCTGAACACATTAACACTATAACCAGATATGTACTGTAGGGAGGCAGACAGCCTCTGAACACATTAACACTATAACCGGATATGTACTGTAGGGAGGCAGACAGCCTCTGAACACATTAACACTATAACCAGATATGTACTGTAGATATGTACTGATACAGTTGAAGTCGGAAGTTTACATACACTTAGGTTGGAGTCATTAAAACTCGTTTTTCAACCACTACACAAATTTCTTGTTAACAAACTATAGTTTTGGCAAGTCGGTTAGGACATCTACTTTGTGCATGACACAGGTCATTTTTCAACAATTGTTTACAGACACATTATGTCACTTATAATTCACTGTATCACAATTCCAGTGGGTCAGAAGTTTACATACACTAAGTTGACTGTGCCTTTAAACAGCTTGGAAAATTCCAGAAAATGATGTCATGGCTTTAGAAGCTTCTGATAGGCTAATTGACGTCATTTGAGTCAATTGGAGGTGTACCTGTGGATGTATTTCAAGGCCTACCTTCAAACTCAGTGCCTCTTTGCTTGACATCATGGGAAAATCAAAAGAAATCAGCCAAGACCTCAGAAAAACAATTGTAGACCTCCAATTGGGAGCAATTTCCAAATGCCTTAAGGTACCACGTTCATCTGTACAAACAATAGTACGCAAGTATAAACACCATGGGACCACACAGCTGTCATACCGCTCAGGAAGGAGACGCATTCTGTCTCCTGGAGATTAATGTACTTTGCTGCGAAAAGTGCAAATCAATCCCAGAACAACAGCAAAGGACCTTGTGAAGATGCTGGAGGAAACTGCTACAAAAGTATCTATATCCACAGTAAAACGAGTCCTATATAGACATAACCTGAAAGGCCGCTCAGCAAGGAAGAAGCCACTGCTCCAAAACCGCCATAAAAAAGCCAGACTACGATTTGCAACTGCACACAGGGACAAAGATCGTACTTTTTGGAGAAATGTCCTCTGGTCTGATGAAACAAAAATAGAACTGTTTGGCCATAATGACCATCGTTATGTTTGGAGGAAAAAAGGGGGAGGCTTGCAAGCCGAAAAACACCATCCCAACCATGAAGCACGGGGGTGGCAGCATCATGTTGTGGGGGTGCTTTGCTGCTGGGGGGACTGGTGCACTTCACAAAATAGATGACATCATGAGGAACGAAAATTATGTGGATATATTGAAGCATCTCAAGACATCTGTCAGGAAGTTAAAGCTTGGCAAATGGGTCTTCCAAATGGACAATGACCCCAAGCATACTTCCAAAGTTGTGGCAAAATGGCTTAAGGACAACAAAGTCAAGGTATTGGAGTGGTCATCACAAAGCCCTGACCTCAATCCTATAGAATATTTGTGGGCAGAACTGAAAAAGCGTGTGCGAGCAAGGAGGCCTACAAACCTGACTCAGTTTCACCAGCTTTGTCAGGAGGAATGGGCCAATATTCACCCAACTTACTGTGGGAAGCTTGTAGAAGGCTACCCGAAACGTTTGACCCAAGTTAAACAATTTAAAGGCAATGCTACCAAATACTAATTGAGTGTATGTAAACTTCTGACCCACTAGGAATGTGATGAAAGAAATAAAATCAGAAATAAATCATTCTCTCTACTATTATTCTGACATTTCACATTCTTAAAATAAAGTGGTGATCTAACTGACCTAAGACAGGGAATTTTTACTAGGATTAAATATCAGGAATTGTGAAAAACTGAGTTTAAATGTATTTGGCTAAGGTGTATGTAAACTTCCGACTTCAACTGTAGGTATTTAATTGACCTGTCAAAGGTGTTCGACACTGTTGCTCATTCTGTTTTACTGAAGAAGTTATCAAGAATAGGCCTGGGATATACAGCCTGTTTATGATTTCAGAATTATCTGAGCAGCAGAACTCAGGCCATCTTAACAGATTGGGTTAAATCTGAATTATTTTAGCAACAGAACTCAGGCCATCTTAACAGATGGGGTTAAATCTGAATTATTTTAGCAACAGAACTCAGGCCATCTTAACAGATGGGGTTAAATCTGAATTATTTTAGCAACAGAACTCAGGCCATCTTAACAGATGGGGTTAAATCTGAATTATCTTAGTGACAGAACTCTGGCCATCTTAACAGATGGGGTTAAATCTGAATTTCTTGAGATTCAAAAAGGTGTTCTTCAGGGTTTGATTTTAGGTCCATTATTGTTCACCTATATTAATGACATAGGAAACACTGTTAATACTTGTAACATTCATCTCTATGCAGATGACACAGTTTTGTATTCCTGTGCCGCCTCAGGGCAGAACGCCATTCATGAACTTTAGCACGACTTTGATTCAATTCAGAAATCCCTTACAGATCCTAAATTAGTGTTAAATTCAAGTAAGACCAAGCTCATGCTGTTCTGTAGGTCATGAAATGTTGACCCTGAGGACCTGCATATTTGCGCTACAAATGGAGCCCAAATTGAACTTGTTTCTCAATATAAGTACCTGGGTGTCTGGATTGATGACAAGTTGTCCTTCGTAACGCATTTAGAAAATCTGACTAAGCAGCTAAGATCCAAGATTGTTTTTTTTAATCAAAATAAATCAATAAATCATGAAAATAGGAGAAAAATTCTCCCTGTAATGGATTCTGGTGATATTGTTTACATGCATGCGGCAACCTCTGTTTTGAAACCCTTGGACGCCGTCTACCATTCAGCAATACATTTTATCACAGGGGACCATTTTAGGACTCATCATTGTAGTCTGTATGAAATGTGGGATGGACCTCTCTGTCTGTAAGAAGAGAGCTACATTCTCTTTGATTTATTTACAAAGCAATCTGACAGAAACTCCCTTCATATGTAACTTCATTCATTAAATTAAGAATCCTCAGTTACCAAACCTGTTCTCAGGAATGGATAACACCAGTCTCCATAGATTTGGGAAAATCTGCGTTTAGTGTTTTTGCTACTCATTTGTGGAACAATCTGCAGAGTTCACCACAGTTAGATGTGCTGGTGCCACTCAGACAGTTTCCATTACTAACTGAGGACCTTGAATGTGATTGTTTTTATTAAATAGGTTTATTTTGTTATTGTGTGCTGAATTCTACTGTTTTATACACGTGTATGTTTTATTAGGGTCATGGTCAGGGTCAGGGGCAGGGTCAGGATTAGGATTAGGATTAGGGTCATGGTCAGGGTCAGGGTCAGGATTAGGATTAGGGTCAGGGTCAGGATTAGGATTAGGGTCAGGGTTAGGATTAGGGTCAGGGTCAGGGTTAGGATTAGGGTCAGGGTCAGGGTCAGGATTAGGATTAGGGTCAGGGTTAGGATTAGGGTCAGGGTCAGGGTCAGGATTAGGGTCAGGGTTAGGATTAGGGTCAGGGTTAGGATTAGGGTCAGGGTCAGGGTCAGGGTCAGGGTTAGGATTAGGGTCAGGGTTAGGATTAGGGTCAGGGTCAGGGTTAGGATTAGGGTCAGGGTCAGGGTTACATTAAGACTCAGAACAACCAGGCACACAATGCCTATGAGAAGAGAGTCTGATGGACGGCCTCTCACACTCTCTTTGACTACTGCGACAGAGGGTGTCTGTGTGTGTGTGCTCTCTCTTTGACTGTTGCGACAAAGGGTGTGTGGTGTGTGTGTGTGTGTGTGTGTGTGTGTGTGTGTGTGTGTGTGTGTGTGTGTGTGTGTGTGTGTGTGTGTGTGTGTGTGTGTGTGTGTGTGTGTGTGTGCGTGCTCTCTCTTTGACTACTGTGATGGAGGGGGGGGGGTTGGGTTGTTTCTCCATTCATTCTCTGGGATCATTTTCTGACAAGACTTCTAATAAATTCTCTATTTGAGTAGTCGGCATGCAACATCTTTATTATACAGATGGAGGGCCTGAAGTTTGAGGGTACGTCCCAAATGGCACCCTAGTCCCTATATAGTGCACTACTTTAGACCAGAGGCCATGGATGATCTAGGGGAAGAACTAGGCTGCTGACCTTGTGGAAACTGCCATAGAACATCTTCTTGATGTCAGGCCCGTCAAAAGTGACTGTCTGGAAGTCTCCCGTGTAGTCGTAGTTGAAGAACGTCAGAGTCTTCCCACCATCTGACAGAGACAAAAACAGAGACAGGCAAACAGAGAGAGAATTAGGGACAGCACATTCTACACAAACCCACAAGCCCACATCCCAGAGTCCACTGCCTTGGTCTTCTGTTCTGTGTGTTCAGTCTATATCTCTCTCACACAAAAGCTGGAAACTAACCCTGCAGCCCACACACTTTTGTAAACCACAGACCTCAATTGCAGAGTATGTGATATGCAGGTTAACCTTAACCCGAACTCAAACCACAGGGACAGCGTTCAGGAAGTGATGAGGAACAGACTGTACGTACTGTCCAGGATGACCCCCACCAGGGGTTCATTGTCTTTGTTGAGGATCTCCCACAATGCAAAGGGCTCCTGGGGGGTGTCTGGTAGCAGGCGGAACAGGAAGGTGATGGTGTAGTCAGAGGGCAGACCTTCTGGGTGGAGGTACCTGAGACACAGACAGACAGACAGACAGACAGACAGACAGACAGACAGACAGACAGACAGACAGACAGACAGACAGACAGACAGACAGACAGACAGACAGACAGACAGACAGACAGACAGACAGACAGACAGACAGACAGACAGACAGACAGACAGACAGACAGACAGACAGACAGACAGACAGGGTTACTTAATTGGCAGCCAGATAATGTGAATGGTTCAAGATGGCAGTTGGCAAATCCTATGCCTACACTGTAATGGGAAACTGTAATTCAAACAGTCATATCAGTGTAACCCCAACCCTAAACCTCTCCAGTGTAACCTTAACCCTAACGCTCTCCAGTCTAACCCTAAACCTTTCCAGTGTACTCCTAACCCTCTCCAGTGTAATCTTAACACTCTCCAGTGTAATCTTAACCCTCTCCAGTCTAACCCTAAACCTTTCCAGTGTACTCCTAACCCTCTCCAGTGTAATCTTAACACTCTCCAGTGTAATCTTAACCCTCTCCAGTCTAACCCTAA
Organism: Salmo salar; assembly: GCF_965601325.2. Classification (NCBI taxonomy): domain Eukaryota; kingdom Metazoa; phylum Chordata; class Actinopteri; order Salmoniformes; family Salmonidae; genus Salmo; species Salmo salar. Next base: position 90,329,630 of record NC_138295.1, read on the forward strand.
CCCTCTCCAGTGTAACCCTAAAACTCTCCAGTGTAATCCTAACCCTCTCCAGTGTAATCCTAACCCTCTCCAGTGTAATCCTAACCCTCTCCAGTGTAATCCTAACCCTCTCCAGTGCTAACCCCCCGCTACCCAACCCTTTCCAGTGTAATCCTAACCCTCTCCAGTGTAATCTTAACCCTCTCCAGTGTAACCCTAACCCTCTCCAGTCTAACCCTAACCCTCTCCAGTGTAACCCTAAAACTCTCCAGTGTAATCCTAACCCTCTCCAGTGTAATCCTAACCCTCTCCAGTGTAACCCTAACCTTCTCCAGTGTAATCCTAACCCTCTCCAGTGTAATCCTAACCCTCTCCAGTGTAATCCTAACCCTCTCCAGTGTAATCCTAACCCTCTCCAGTGTAATCTTAACCCTCTCCAGTCTAACCCTAACCCTTTCCAGTGTAATCCTAACCCTCTCCAGTGTAATCTTAACCCTCTCCAGTCTAACCCTAAACCTTTCCAGTGTAACCCTAACCCTCTCCAGTCTAACCCTAACCCTCTCCAGTGTAACCCTAAACCTTTCCAGTGTAACCCTAACCCTCTCCAGTCTAATCCTAACCCTCTCCAATGTAATCCTAACCTTCTCCAGTGTAATCCTAACCCTCTCCAATGTAATCCTAACCCTCTCCAGTGTAACCCTAACCCTCTCCAGTGTAACCCTAACCCTCTCCAGTGTAATCCTAACCCTCTCCAGTGTAATCCTAACCCTCTCCAGTGTAATCCTAACCCTCTCCAGTGTAACCCTAACCCTCTCCAGTGTAACCCTAACCCTAACCCTCTCCAATCAGGAATCCTAACCTTCAGGTAATAAGTCCTGATACCCGATGCAGAGTAATGGGAAGTCCTGATACCTTATGCAGAGTAATGGGAAGTCCTGATATCTGATATCTAATATAAAGTAATGGGAAGTTCTGATACCTGATGCAGAGTAATGGGAAGTCCTGATATCTGATATCTGATGCAGAGTAATGGGAAGTCCTGATACCTGATGCAGAGTAATGGGAAGTCCTGATACCCGATGCAGAGTAATGGGAAGTCCTGATACCTGATGCAGAGTAATGGGAAGTCCTGATATCTGATACAGAGTAATGGGAAGTCCTTATACCTGATATCTGATACAGAATAATAGGAAGTCATGATATCTGATGCAGAGTAATGGGAAGTCCTGATATCTGATGCAGAGTAATGGGAAGTCCTGATACCTGATGCAGAGTAATGGGAAGTCCTGATATCTGATGCAGAGTAATGGGAAGTCCTGATATCTGATATCTGAGACAGGGTAATGGGAAGTCCTGATACCTGATGCAGAGTAATGGGAAGTCCTGATACCTAATGCAGGGTAATGGGAAGTCCTGATATCTGATATCTGATGCAGGGTAATGGGAAGTCCTGATATCTGATACCTAATGCAGGGTAATGGGAAGTCCTGATACCTGATGCAGTGTAATGGGAAGTCCTGATATCTGATGCAGGGTAATGGGAAGTCCTGATATCTGATACCTAATGCAGGGTAATGGGAAGTCCTGATACCTGATGCAGTGTAATGGGAAGTCCTGATATCTGATGCAGGGTAATGGGAAGTCCTGATATCTGATACCTAATGCAGGGTAATGGGAAGTCCTGATATCTGATGCAGGGTAATGGGAAGTCCTGATATCTGATACCTAATGCAGGGTAATGGGAAGTCCTGATATCTGATACCTAATGCAGGGTAATGGGAAGTCCTGATACCTGATGCAGTGTAATGGGAAGTCCTGATACCTGATGCAGGGTAATGGGAAGTCCTTATATCTGATATCTGATACAGAGTAATGGGAAGTCCTGATATCTGATACCTAATGCAGGGTAATGGGAAGTCCTGATACCTGATGCAGTGTAATGGGAAGTCCTGATATCTGATGCAGGGTAATGGGAAGTCCTGATATCTGATACCTAATGCAGGGTAATGGGAAGTCCTGATATCTGATGCAGGGTAATGGGAAGTCCTGATATCTGATACCTAATGCAGGGTAATGGGAAGTCCTGATATCTGATACCTAATGCAGAGTAATGGGAAGTCCTGATATCTGATGCAGGGTAATGGGAAGTCCTGATATCTGATGCAGGGTAATGGGAAGTCCTGATATCTGATACCTAATGCAGGGTAATGGGAAGTCCTGATACCTGATGCAGTGTAATGGGAAGTCCTGATACCTGATGCAGGGTAATGGGAAGTCCTTATATCTGATATCTGATACAGAGTAATGGGAAGTCCTGTTACCTTATGCAGGGTAATGAGAAGTCCTGATATCTGATGTAGGGTAATGGGAAGTCCTGATACCTGATGCAGAGTAATGGGAAGTCCTGATACCTGATGCAGGGTAATGGGAAGTCCTGATACCTGATGCAGGGTAATGGAAAGTCCTGATACCTGATGCAGAGTAATGGGAAGTCCTGATATCTGATGCAGAGTAATGGGAAGTCCTGATATCTGATGCAGGGTAATGGGAAGTCCTGATATCTGATACCTGATGCAGAGTAATGGGAAGTCCTGATATCTGATGCAGAGTAATGGGAAGTCCTGGTATCTGATACCTGATGCAGAGTAATGGGAAGTCCTGATACCTGATGCAGAGTAATGGGAAGTCCTGATATCTGATATCTGATGCAGAGTAATGGGAAGTCCTGATATCGGATACCTGATGCAGAGTAATGGGAAGTCCTGATATCTGATACCTAATGCAGGGTAATGGGAAGTCCTGATACCTGATGCAGTGTAATGGGAAGTCCTGATATCTGATGCAGGGTAATGGGAAGTCCTGATATCTGATACCTAATGCAGGGTAATGGGAAGTCCTGATACCTGATGCAGTGTAATGGGAAGTCCTGATATCTGATGCAGGGTAATGGGAAGTCCTGATATCTGATACCTAATGCAGGGTAATGGGAAGTCCTGATATCTGATGCAGGGTAATGGGAAGTCCTGATATCTGATACCTAATGCAGGGTAATGGGAAGTCCTGATATCTGATACCTAATGCAGGGTAATGGGAAGTCCTGATACCTGATGCAGTGTAATGGGAAGTCCTGATACCTGATGCAGGGTAATGGGAAGTCCTTATATCTGATATCTGATACAGAGTAATGGGAAGTCCTGATATCTGATACCTAATGCAGGGTAATGGGAAGTCCTGATACCTGATGCAGTGTAATGGGAAGTCCTGATATCTGATGCAGGGTAATGGGAAGTCCTGATATCTGATACCTAATGCAGGGTAATGGGAAGTCCTGATATCTGATGCAGGGTAATGGGAAGTCCTGATATCTGATACCTAATGCAGGGTAATGGGAAGTCCTGATATCTGATACCTAATGCAGAGTAATGGGAAGTCCTGATATCTGATGCAGGGTAATGGGAAGTCCTGATATCTGATGCAGGGTAATGGGAAGTCCTGATATCTGATACCTAATGCAGGGTAATGGGAAGTCCTGATACCTGATGCAGTGTAATGGGAAGTCCTGATACCTGATGCAGGGTAATGGGAAGTCCTTATATCTGATATCTGATACCTAATGCAGGGTAATGGGAAGTCCTGATACCTGATGCAGTGTAATGGGAAGTCCTGATACCTAATGCAGGGTAATGGGAAGTCCTGATACCTGATGCAGTGTAATGGGAAGTCCTGATACCTGATGCAGGGTAATGGGAAGTCCTGATACCTGATGCAGGGTAATGGAAAGTCCTGATACCTGATGCAGAGTAATGGGAAGTCCTGATATCTGATGCAGAGTAATGGGAAGTCCTGATATCTGATGCAGGGTAATGGGAAGTCCTGATATCTGATACCTGATGCAGAGTAATGGGAAGTCCTGATATCTGATGCAGAGTAATGGGAAGTCCTGGTATCTGATACCTGATGCAGAGTAATGGGAAGTCCTGATACCTGATGCAGAGTAATGGGAAGTCCTGATATCTGATATCTGATGCAGAGTAATGGGAAGTCCTGATATCGGATACCTGATGCAGAGTAATGGGAAGTCCTGATATCTGATACAGAGTAATGGGAAGTCCTGATATCTGATACAGAGTAATGGGAAGTCCTGATACCTGATGCAGAGTAATGGGAAGTCCTGATATCTGATGCAGTGTAATGGGAAGTCCTGATATGTGATACCTGATGCAGAGTAATGGGAAGTCCTGATACCTGATGCAGAGTAATGGGAAGTCCTGATATCTGATGCAGAGTAATGGGAAGTCCTGATATCTGACCTACAGAGTAATGGGAAGTCCTGATATCTGATACAGAGTAATGGGAAGTCCTGATATGTGATACCTGATGCAGAGTAATGGGAAGTCCTGATATCTGATACCTGATGCAGAGTAATGGGAAGTTCATTTGGCTGGCTTATTTTACCTTCACACAACAAATGCCTTCTGATGACATTATATACTATATACATGATCAAGTATGTGACTGAGTGATGTTTGGATATGGGCCGTGGTGTTTGCAGGTCACCCTGAAGACATAATTTAGAGGTGCTGAGTCCCTCCAGTGCAAGAACACAATCCCCTCTGAACATGATGAAAGTAGAAGTCTAAACTAAATATTATCCTCAGCAGGAGTAGAGGTACATCTGTCAACACACACACACACACACACACACACACACACACACACACACACACACACACACACACACACACACACACACACACACACACACACACACACACACACACACACACACACACACACACACACACACACAAATCATCACCACTTCACATGTGATTAGATTCCTCTAAGTGATTTTCATTGGCCAAACTTTGTATTGTTTGAGGGACCTTGAAAATAACTGGCTGCTATTTCAAAGAGCTCTGGTGTTTGTCTCCGGCTAGCAAGCGGGGTTGACCCTTCCTTGACATTTTGAAGTACAAGTCTCCTACTAGCTACTGGGGTTGACCCTCCCTTGGCGTTTTAAAGTACAGCTCTCCTGCTAACGACTGGGTTTCACCCTCCCTTGGCGTTTTGAAGTACAAGTTTCCCATAGAGGATGAGGAAGGCCCCTCTAGGAAGAGGACAAGGACAGTTCAGGAACAACCTCTTCCTCCAGGCATAGGCACATCTGTATATCTGAAAGGATTGGATAGGTATAAGCGATTCTGTATAGCAAAACTTCCACCTGACCTATCAGAGGGAAACTCCCACCTGACCTATCAGAGGGAAACTTCCACCTGACCAATCAGAGAAAAACCTCCGCCTAACCAGAGGAAAACTCCCACCTGACCTATCAGAGGGAAACTCCCACCTGACCTATCAGAGGGAAACTTCCACCTGACCTATCAGAGGGAAACTTCCACCTGACCTATCAGAGGGAAACTTCCACCTGACCTATCAGAGGGAAACTCCCACCTGACCTATCAGAGGGAAACTTCCACCTGACCTATCAGAGGGAAACTTCCACCTGACCTATCAGAGGGAAACTCCCACCTGACCTATCAGAGGGAAACTTCCACCTGACCTATCAGAGGGAAACTTCCACCTAACAGAGGAAAAATCCCCCCTGACCTATCAGAGGGAAACTTACAACTAACAGAGGAAAAATCCCCCCTGACCTATCAGAGGGAAACTTACAACTAACAGAGGAAAAATCCCCCCTGACCTATCAGAGGGAAACTTCCACCTGACCTATCAGAGGGAAACTTCCACCTGACCTATCAGAGGGAAACTTCCACCTGAACTATCAGAGGAAAAATCCCCCCTGACCTATCAGAGGGAAACTTCCACCTAACAGAGGAAAAATCCCCCCTGACCTATCAGAGGGAAACTTACAACTAACAGAGGAAAAATCCCCCCTGACCTATCAGAGGGAAACTTCCACCTGACCTATCAGAGGGAAACTTCCACCTGAACTATCAGAGGGAAACTTCCACCTGACCTATCAGAGGGAAACTTCCACCTAATCTATCAGAGGGACGCTTCCGCCTAACCTATCAGAGGGAAGCTTCCGCCTAACCTATCATTTGGGGAAGCTGTTGGAGTATATTCCAGGAATAATATGCCAAGAGTGGACACTGGAGGAGAGAGGTGGAGCTCAGTGAGCTCAGTGTGGACCCTAGCTGATCTTCTACCTCTCATCGCCATGACAACCACACTGACAAAACACAGAACCTAGTAGAACCTACTTGGTGGGTTGTGAGACCAGGGCGTCTTTGTGCAGTCTGTAGCAGGGGAAGCTGTTGAAGGAGCCTGGTTCCAGGGACACTCCCTCTACGTTACTGTACTCCTTCTCTACCAGGCCAAACATGTCCATCATCCTGAAGCCTAAGGAGGGAAGGAGCAGAGCACACATCTATGCTATAACCACTCCATAGAGAACCATAGAGAACAACAGAGAATCATAGAAAACAACAGAGAAATCAGAGAACAACAGAGAACAACAGAGAACAACAGAGAATCATAGAAAACAACAGAGAAATCAGAGAACAACAGAGAACAACAGAGAACAACAGAGAATCATAGAGAACAACAGAGAAATCAGAGAACAACAGAGAACAACAGAGAATCATAGAGAACAACAGATAAATCAGAGAACAACAGAGAACAACAGAGAACAACAGAGAATCATAGAGAACAACAGAGAATCATAGAGAACAACAGAGAAATCAGAGAACAACAGAGAAATCAGAGAACAACAGAGAACAACAGAGAATCATAGAGAACCATAGAGAACCATTGAGAACCATTGAGAACCATAGAGAACCATACAGATGAACCATAGAGAACCATATAGAGAACCATAGAGAACCATAGAGAACTAACAGAGAACCATAAAGAACAACAGAGAACCATAGAGAACCATAGAGAATCATAGAGAACCATTGAGAACCATAGAGAACCATAGAGAACCATGAGAACCATGAGAACCATAGAGAACCATAGAGAACCATTGAGAACCATAGAGATACTAGAATACTAGAATAAAATGGTACACATTTTATCTTCAAGCAACAAAATGTGCCATGGTAGTAAATAGTGTTTAGGTGCTGGATATATACATAGTAATAATCATGTCATTCTGTCAACCACTCTCCCTCTGGATAGTATTTCCTATTCCCCACCCGGCGAAGGAAAGGCGCCCTGTGTAAAAAATCCTAGGAGAAACAGTGACATTCACTCTGAATAACCTAAAATGATGAATTCCATATTGGTCTTTCACAGTCAGGCCAACCCAAGCTGTACTGTTCATATTGGTCTTTCACAGTCAGGCCAACCCAAGCTGTACTGTTCATATTGGTCTTTCACAGTCAGGCCAACCCAAGCTGTACTGTTCATATTGGTCTTTCACAGTCAGGCCAACCCAAGCTGTACTGTTCATATTGGTCTTTCACAGTCAGGCCAACCCAAGCTGTACTGTTCATATTGGTCTTTCACAGTCAGGCCAACCCAAGCTGTACTGTTCATATTGGTCTTTCACAGTCAGGCCAACCCAAGCTGTACTGTTCATATTGGTCTTTCACAGTCAGGCCAACCCAAGCTGTACTGTTCATATTGGTCTTTCACAGTCAGGCCAACCCAAGCTGTACTGTTCATATTGGTCTTTCACTGTACTGTTCATATTGGTCTTTCAGTCGGGCCAACCCAAGCTGTACTGTTCATATTGGTCTTTCAGTCAGGCCAACCCAAGCTGTACTGTTCATATTGGTCTTTCACAGTCAGGCCAACCCAAGCTGTACTGTTCATATTGGTCTTTCACAGTCAGGCCAACCCAAGCTGTACTGTTCATATTGGTCTTTCACAGTCAGGCCAACCCAAGCTGTACTGTTCATATTGGTCTTTCAGTCAGGCCAACCCAAGCTGTACTGTTCATATTGGTCTTTCACAGTCAGGCCAACCCAAGCTGTACTGTTCATATTGGTCTTTCAGTCAGGCCAACCCAAGCTGTACTGTTCATATTGGTCTTTCAGTCAGGCCAACCCAAGCTGTACTGTTCATATTGGTCTTTCACAGTCAGGCCAACCCAAGCTGTACTGTTCATATTGGTCTTTCAGTCAGGCCAACCCAAGCTGTACTGTTCATATTGGTCTTTCACAGTCAGGCCAACCCAAGCTGTACTGTTCATATTGGTCTTTCACAGTCGGGCCAACCCAAGCTGTACTGTTCATATTGGTCTTTCAGTCAGGCCAACCCAAGCTGTACTGTTCATATTGGTATTTCACAGTCAGGCCAACCCAAGCTGTACTGTTCATATTGGTCTTTCACAGTCAGGCCAACCCAAGCTGTACTGTTCATATTGGTCTTTCACAGTCAGGCCAACCCAAGCTGTACTGTTCATATTGGTCTTTCAGTCAGGCCAACCCAAGCTGTACTGTTCATATTGGTCTTTCAGTCAGGCCAACCCAAGCTGTACTGTTCATATTGGTCTTTCACAGTCGGGCCAACCCAAGCTGTACTGTTCATATTGGTCTTTCAGTCAGGCCAACCCAAGCTGTACTGTTCATATTGGTCTTTCACAGTCAGGCCAACCCAAGCTGTACTGTTCATATTGGTCTTTCACAGTCAGGCCAACCCAAGCTGTACTGTTCATATTGGTCTTTCAGTCAGGCCAACCCAAGCTGTACTGTTCATATTGGTCTTTCACAGTCAGGCCAACCCAAGCTGTACTGTTCATATTGGTCTTTCACAGTCAGGCCAACCCAAGCTGTACTGTTCATATTGGTCTTTCAGTCAGGCCAACCCAAGCTGTACTGTTCATATTGGTCTTTCAGTCAGGCCAACCCAAGCTGTACTGTTCATATTGGTCTTTCAGTCAGGCCAACCCAAGCTGTACTGTTCATATTGGTCTTTCACAGTCAGGCCAACCCAAGCTGTACTGTTCATATTGGTCTTTCAGTCAGGCCAACCCAAGCTGTACTGTTCATATTGGTCTTTCACAGTCAGGCCAACCCAAGCTGTACTGTTCATATTGGTCTTTCACAGTCAGGCCAACCCAAGCTGTACTGTTCATATTGGTCTTTCAGTCAGGCCAACCCAAGCTGTACTGTTCATATTGGTCTTTCAGTCAGGCCAACCCAAGCTGTACTGTTCATATTGGTCTTTCAGTCAGGCCAACCCAAGCTGTACTGTTCATATTGGTCTTTCAGTCAGGCCAACCCAAGCTGTACTGTTCATATTGGTCTTTCACAGTCGGGCCAACCCAAGCTGTACTGTTCATATTGGTCTTTCCAGTCAGGCCAACCCAAGCTGTACTGTTCATATTGGTCTTTCACAGTCAGGCCAACCCAAGCTGTACTGTTCATATTGGTCTTTCACAGTCAGGCCAACCCAAGCTGTACTGTTCATATTGGTCTTTCAGTCAGGCCAACCCAAGCTGTACTGTTCATATTGGTCTTTCAGTCAGGCCAACCCAAGCTGTACTGTTCATATTGGTCTTTCCAGTCAGGCCAACCCAAGCTGTACTGTTCATATTGGTCTTTCACAGTCAGGCCAACCCAAGCTGTACTGTTCATATTGGTCTTTCACAGTCGGGCCAACCCAAGCTGTACTGTTCATATTGGTCTTTCACAGGCCAACCCAAGCTGTACTGTTCATATTGGTCTTTCAGTCAGGCCAACCCAAGCTGTACTGTTCATATTGGTCTTTCAGTCAGGCCAACCCAAGCTGTACTGTTCATATTGGTCTTTCACAGTCAGGCCAACCCAAGCTGTACTGTTCATATTGGTCTTTCAGTCAGGCCAACCCAAGCTGTACTGTTCATATTGGTCTTTCAGTCAGGCCAACCCAAGCTGTACTGTTCATATTGGTCTTTCAGTCAGGCCAACCCAAGCTGTACTGTTCATATTGGTCTTTCAGTCAGGCCAACCCAAGCTGTACTGTTCATATTGGTCTTTCAGTCAGGCCAACCCAAGCTGTACTGTTCATATTGGTCTTTCAGTCAGGCCAACCCAAGCTGTACTGTTCATATTGGTCTTTCACAGTCAGGCCAACCCAAGCTGTACTGTTCATATTGGTCTTTCAGTCAGGCCAACCCAAGCTGTACTGTTCATATTGGTCTTTCAGTCAGGCCAACCCAAGCTGTACTGTTCATATTGGTCTTTCACAGTCAGGCCAACCCAAGCTGTACTGTTCATATTGGTCTTTCAGTCAGGCCAACCCAAGCTGTACTGTTCATATTGGTCTTTCAGTCAGGCCAACCCAAGCTGTACTGTTCATATTGGTCTTTCAGTCAGGCCAACCCAAGCTGTACTGTTCATATTGGTCTTTCAGTCGGGCCAACCCAAGCTGTACTGTTCATATTGGTCTTTCACAGTCGGGCCAACCCAAGCTGTACTGTTCATATTGGTCTTTCACAGTCAGGCCAACCCAAGCTGTACTGTTCATATTGGTCTTTCAGTCAGGCCAACCCAAGCTGTACTGTTCATATTGGTCTTTCAGGCCAACCCAAGCTGTACTGTTCATATTGGTCTTTCAGTCAGGCCAACCCAAGCTGTACTGTTCATATTGGTCTTTCAGTCAGGCCAACCCAAGCTGTACTGTTCATATTGGTCTTTCAGTCAGGCCAACCCAAGCTGTACTGTTCATATTGGTCTTTCACAGTCAGGCCAACCCAAGCTGTACTGTTCATATTGGTCTTTCAGTCAGGCCAACCCAAGCTGTACTGTTCATATTGGTCTTTCAGTCAGGCCAACCCAAGCTGTACTGTTCATATTGGTCTTTCAGTCAGGCCAACCCAAGCTGTACTGTTCATATTGGTCTTTCACAGTCAGGCCAACCCAAGCTGTACTGTTCATATTGGTCTTTCAGTCAGGCCAACCCAAGCTGTACTGTTCATATTGGTCTTTCACAGTCAGGCCAACCCAAGCTGTACTGTTCATATTGGTCTTTCAGTCAGGCCAACCCAAGCTGTACTGTTCATATTGGTCTTTCAGTCAGGCCAACCCAAGCTGTACTGTTCATATTGGTCTTTCAGTCAGGCCAACCCAAGCTGTACTGTTCATATTGGTCTTTCACAGTCAGGCCAACCCAAGCTGTACTGTTCATATTGGTCTTTCACAGTCAGGCCAACCCAAGCTGTACTGTTCATATTGGTCTTTCACAGTCAGGCCAACCCAAGCTGTACTGTTCATATTGGTCTTTCAGTCAGGCCAACCCAAGCTGTACTGTTCAGTAGGCTAATCGTAGGTCTACTATTGAAACAGATAAATGAGGCTGTCAACTGAGTCAGGAATTCACAGGTTTCAGATCTTTTTTTTCTCCTTCAGGTTTTCGCTCTTAAAGTCACACTTTCTTAATATAAAAACAACAGAATTGGATGTTCTAAGCCCATAACAATGCTTAAACCACATCAGGAGACCGCTTTTGAGGTCTGAGAAAAATGTGTGTTTCTACAGCACATGAGATGGGTGTTTGCCAAACAAATGGCCACTGGATTGATGTAAATAATCCTGATATCATTCTGCCAGGTAGACATAGGCTGCTTTGTAGCAGGTAACATTTAATTGAGATGGTTTTTGGCAAAGCCTTACCATCTATCAGAAGATGGTTAGGCCTGTCATTAGCGTCGCTATATTTTTCCTGTTCCTTAACTGTTTAAAACTGGACCTTTTACTTCATATCATGAGGCATGTCTTGCCTCCCTTTAAAGCAGCTTAAAGCCTAAAATAGGAAGAAATTTAAGTTGATCAACATTTGAAGCTAAACATTCTGATGTGTTCCATCAGCCTTATTGATACGGCGTATACCTCCACCACACTACTATGATACGCATCGTAGGGATTAACAAGTGAGTATACACAATGCCCAGTGTAAAATACGGTGGTACACGGCGTATACCTCCACTACACTACTATGATACGCATCGTAGGGATTAACAAGTGAGTATACACAATGCCCAGTGTAAAATACGGTGGTACACGGCGTATATCTCCACCACACTACTATGATACGCATCGTAGGGATTAACAAGTGAGTATACACAATGCCCAGTGTAAAATACGGTGGTACACGGCGTATACCTCCACTACACTACTATGATACGCATCGTAGGGATTAACAAGTGAGTATACACAATGCCCAGTGTAAAATACGGTGGTACACGGCGTTTACCTCCACTACACTACTATGATACGCATCGTAGGGATTAACAAGTGAGTATACACAATGCCCAGTGTAAAATACGGTGGTACACGGCGTTTACCTCCACTACACTACTATGATACGCATCGTAGGGATTAACAAGTGAGTATACACAATGCCCAGTGTAAAATACGGTGGTACACGGCGTATACCTCCACTACACTACTATGATACGCATCGTAGGGATTAACAAGTGAGTATACACAATGCCCAGTGTAAAATACGGTGGTACACGGCGTATACCTCCACTACACTACTATGATACGCATCGTAGGGATTAACAAGTGAGTATACACAATGCCCAGTGTAAAATACGGTGGTAAACGGCGTATACCTCCACTACACCCTGGACTGTATGTAACTTTATCTGACTGGATTTGAACTAGAATCACATGGCAGACTACATGCTGCTCCTGACATTAGCCAGGGACACTGAGTCTCTCCTGTGAATGACTAAGTGGGATCAGACAATCAATATTGGCTGTAGATTGAGAGGGGTTTATCTCAATATGGATACACATTCTATGACTATAAAGCAGTAACAAGCTGTATGTGTTTTACATAGTTTACCTGCCATAGTGTTGCCACTCATCAGAACCGATGGACAAGCTAAAATAAGATGGAGGAAAGGGTTAGTTAAATAATGACTAGGATATGAATCACTGTCATTTCATCATGAATCAAGATCCTCTTATTAAGATTGATTTAAATGTGGATGAATCCTCTGCTTTGTAATAATAACTATTCCATTAAACCACATGACCAACCTACCATCTGTCTCTATTCTACAGTAGATTATATCAGTTCTGGAAACCACATGACCAACCTACCATCTGTCTCTATTCTACAGTAGATTATATCAGTTCTGGAACATTCTTCCAATGGCAGCTACTTCAGTTCTGGCAGTACTTACTGGCAGTGGCAGCCTCACACACAAAAGTGATCAGCTGCTCCTCAATTTTTTTGACAGCGTCCAAATCGTCCACAAAGAAGACGTGTCTGTCGCTGGGTTTGCTGGCGATGTTCACCAACTCTCCGTAGTCCGCATCAGCAAAGCCAATGGCAAAGATGATGTAGCCTTCAAAGACATCCATTGTTAAGATTTTAAAACAATATTTTGTTTTTCTTCAGCAATAAAGCAAAACAATTCCAAGGAAACTATTTGATTGGCCTATCTTATCACTCTCTGACTTGCTAAGTGACCCTCCTACCACTAACATATTTCTCTCTAAGTTTTGTTTTGGTATGATAGCCATGAATAGTTCTGTTACAACAATATAATACAATGGAATAGTGTACTGTCCTCAGAGGAAGAAACATGGGTTTTATCCAAAATAACACCCTATTCCCACACTACTTTTGGCCAGAGTAGTGCACTATACAGTACAGAGAATAGGGCACTATTTGGGACTCACACTATGCCACTCACCTTCCATCTGCATCTCCTTGGAGACCTTGTTGACGTCGTCTTGGGAACGGCCATCGGTGAGGACCACCAGAACCTTAGGAACCCCCCTCCTCACTCCTCCCTCTGAGGTGAAGATAGATTCCTTCACATGCTTAATGGCCCGGCCTGGATGGATAGGGACAGAGTTATATTTCTATGGATAGGAATGACACAGATCATATCTACACATCACAGTCTGTTGTTAATGTATGGATGACTATCAGACCATATCTACAGTCTGTTGTTAATGTATGGATGAATATCAGACCATATCTATACAGCCTGTTGTTAATGTATGGATGAATATATCTATACAGCCTGTTGTTAATGTATAGATTCATATATATATATATATATATATACAGCCTGTTGTTAATGTATGGATGACTATCAGACCATATCTATACAGCCTGTTGTTAATGTATGAATGACTATCAGACCATATCTATACAGCCTGTTGTTAATGTGTGGATGACTATCAGACCATATCTATACAGCCTGTTGTTAATGTATGGATGAATATATCTATACAGCCTGTTGTTAATGTATGGATGACTATCAGACCATATCTATACAGCCTGTTGTTAATGTATGGATGAATATATCTACACAGCCTGTTGTTAATGTGTGGATGAATATATCTATACAGTCTGTTGTTAATGTATGGATGACTATCAGACCATATCTATACAGCCTGTTGTTAATGTATGGATGACTATCAGACCATATCTATACAGCCTGTTGTTAATGTATGGATGAATATATCTATACAGCCTGTTGTTAATGTGTGGATGACTATATCTATACAGCCTGTTGTTAATGTATGGATGACTATATCTACACAGCCTGTTGTTAATGTGTGGATGACTATCAGACCATATCTATACTGCCTGTTGTTAATGTATGGATGAATATATCTATACAGCCTGTTGTTCATGTATGGATGAATATATCTATACAGCCTGTTGTTCATGTATGGATGACTATCAGACCATATCTATACAGCCTGTTGTTAATGTATGGATGACTATCAGACCATATCTATACAGCCTGTTGTTAATGTATGGATGAATATCAGACCATATCTATACAGCCTGTTGTTAATGTATGGATGACTATCAGACCATATCTATACAGCCTGTTGTTAATGTATGGATGAATATATCTATACAGCCTGTTGTTAATGTATGGATGACTATCAGACCATATATGTGGATGGATAGGGAAGACAGGCACATCAGGGGCAATAAATAATAATAATAAGATGAATAATAATAGTATGAATAACAATAATAATAACATGAATAATAACATGAATAATAATATAATTAATAATAATAACAATAATAATAATATTATTAATAATAGTAACAATAACATGAATAATAATACCACTAATATTAGTATGAATAACAATACTAATAACAATAATAATAATAGTATTAATATTAGTAATAATAACATTAATAATACAAATACAAATAATAACCATAAATAATAATATTAATAATAACAATAATAATAATAATAATAATAGTAGTAATAATAATAATAGTATTAATAATAACAATACTAATAGTAATAATAATGACAATAATAATAACAATACTAATGATAGTAATAATAATAACAACAATAATAATATAACAATACTAGTAATAATAATAATAATAACAATAATAATAATAGTTATAATAATAATAATAGTAACAATAATAACATGAATAATAATAATAATATATCTATCATAACTCATCTAGCTAGACTG
>NC_138295.1:90350000-90635000 GCF_965601325.2 Salmo salar
GTCCCCTTAGGAATCTATCCCTGTCCCTCCTCTTCCCTCAATGTCCCGCTTCCCTTCTCACTGTCCTTATGTCCCCTTAGGAATCTATCCCTGTCCCTCCTCTTCCCTCAATGTCCCGCTTCCCTTCTCACTCTCCTTATGTCTGTTTTTCTATTTGTCTGTCTGACAGCCTAACTACTGTAGCCAGGACCGTCTGCACCTCAGCTCAGATTCCTCCATTACCCATCAGCCCCTAATACAGTAGTAAGGGGATACGGAGGACTTTAGTAATGCAGCCTTGTGTCAATAACCCACCAATTCCTCAGTAATGGGCTGTGAACTGTCTGAAAGAGGGGGCTTGATAAAGATCTATGGGCCTCTGTTTGTAATGTCTAGACACCAGTCTATTCCAACATAATGGTCTCTCCCTTGGGACCTGGTTTAGATGTGGGTCTGTTTGTAATGTCTAGACACCAGTCTATTCCAACATAATGGTCTCTCCCTTGGGACCTGGTTTAGATGTGGCTCTGTTTGTAATGTCTAGACACCAGTCTATTCCAACATAATGGTCTCTCCCTTGGGACCTGGTTTAGATGTGGCTCTGTTTGTAATGTCTAGACACCAGTCTATTCCAACATAATGGTCTCTCCCTTGGGACCTGGTTTAGATGTGGGTCTGTTTGTAATGTCTAGACACCAGTCTATTCCAACATAATGGTCTCTCCCTTGGGACCTGGTTTAGATGTGGCTCTGTTTGTAATGTCTAGACACCAGTCTATTCCAACATAATGGTCTCTCCCTTGGGACCTGGTTTAGATTTGGCTCTGTTTGGTGATGTTGGCACAGGCTTTATCTAAACCTAAGTTCACCCTGACCCTTGACCCTAACCTCACCCTGGTCTGTGACCCTAACCTGTGACCCTAACCTCACCTTGACCTGTGAACCTAACCTCACCCTGACCTGTGACCCTAACCTCACCCTGACCTGTGAACCTAACCTCACCCTGACCTGTGAACCTAACCTCACCCTGACCTGTGACCCTAACCTCACCCTGACCTGTGAACCTAACCTCACCCTGACCTGTGACCCTAACCTCACCCTGACCTGTGAACCTAACCTCACCCTGACCTGTGAACCTAACCTCACCCTGACCTGTGACCCTAACCTCACCCTGACCTGTGAACCTAACCTCACCCTGACCTGTGAACCTAACCTCACCCTGACCTGTGACCCTAACCTCACCCTGACCTGTGAACCTAACCTCACCCTGACCTGTGTGTACTGGACTAGACCAGCCATTGGTCTTTTAGACCAGCGAGTTGTCATTGGTCTTACCTGTGTGCCGTCAGGACCAATCAGATCCAGAGCTCCCATCGTACTGTACAGGAAGCGGATAATCTTCTGGAAGTTGTCGTCTCCGATGCTCCAAGAGCCGTCCACCAAGAAGACCAGGTCAGCTTTGGCTGCTTTACAGACTGGGGGAGGGGGGAGGGAGGGAGGGAGGGAGGGAGGGAGGGAGGCAGGGAGGGAGGGAGGGAGGGAGGCAGGGAGGGAGGGACGCAGGGATGCAGGGAGGGAGGGAGGCAGGGAGGGACGCAGGGAGGGAAGGAAGGAGGGAGGGAGGGAGGGAGGGAGGCAGGCAGGCAGGGAGGGAGGGAGGGAGGGAGGGAGGGAGGGAGGGAGGGAGGGAGAGGGAGGGAGGGAGGGAGGGAGGGAGGCAGGCAGGCAGGGAGGGAGGGAGGCAGGGAGGGAGGGACGCAGGGATGCAGGGAGGGAGGGAGGCAGGGAGGGACGCAGGGAGGGAAGGAAGGAGGGAGGGAGGCAGGCAGGCAGGCAGGCAGGCAGGCAGGCAGGCAGGCAGGCAGGCAGGCAGGCAGGCAGGCAGGCAGGGAGGGAGGTAGGGAGGGAGGTAGGGAGGGAAGGAGGGAGGGATGCAGGGAGGGAAGGAGGGAGGGAGGGAGGGAGGGAGGGAGGGAGGCAGGCAGGCAGGCAGGCAGGCAGGCAGGCAGGCAGGCAGGCAGGCAGGCAGGCAGCCAGGCAGCCAGGCAGGCAGGCAGGCAGGGAGGGAGGGAGGGAGGGAGGGAGGGAGGGAGGGAGGGAGGGAGGGAGGGAGGGAGGGAGGAGGGAGGGAGGGAGGGAGGGAGGGAGGGAGGGAGGGGAGGGAGGGAGGCAGGGAGGCAGGGAGAGAGGGAAGGAAGGAGGGAAATGAGATATGGAACTAGGTTAGAGAAGAATTCCAAACACAGAAACAGAAGCCTCAACTCTTCAGTCTCAATACAACAGGCCAGCTGGTAAGCCTCAACTCTTCAGACTCAATACAACAGGCCAGCTGGTAAGCCTCAACTCTTCAGTCTCAATACAACAGGCCAGCTGGTAAGCCTCAACTCTTCAGTCTCAATACAACAGGCCAGCTGGTAAGCCTCAACTCTTCAGTCACAATACAACAGGCCAGCTGGTAAGCCTCAACTCTTCAGTCTCAATACAACAGGCCAGCTGGTAAGCCGCAACTCTTCAGTCTCATTACAACAGGCCAGCTAGTAAGCCTCAACTATCCAGTCTCATTACAACAGGCCAGCTGGTAAGCCTCAACTCTTCAGTCTCAATACAACAGGCCAGCTGGTAAGCCTCAACACTTCAGTCTCAATACAACAGGCCAGCTGGTAAGCCTCAACTCTCCAGTCTCAATACAACAGGCCAGCTGGTAAGCCTCAACACTTCAGTCTCAGTACAACAGGCCAGCTGGTAAGCCTCAACTCTTCAGTCTCAATACAACAGGCCAGCTGGTAAGCCTCAACCCTTCATTCTCATTACAACAGGCTAGCTGGTAAGTCTCAACTCTTTAGTCTCAATACAACAGGCCAGCTGGTAAGCCTCAACTCTTCAGTCTCAATACAACAGGCCAGCTGGTAAGCCTCAACTCTTCAGTCTCATTACAACAGGCCAGCTGGTAAGCCTCAACTCTTCAGTCTCAATACAACAGGCCAGCTGGTAAGCCTCAACTCTCCAGTCTCAATACAACAGGCCAGCTGGTAAGCCTCAACTCTTCAGTCTCAATACAACAGGCCAGCTGGTAAGCCTCAACTCTCCAGTCTCATTACAATAGGCCAGCTGGTAAGCCTCAACACTTCAGTCTCAGTACAACAGGCCAGCTGGTAATGCTCAACACTTCAGTCTCAGTACAACAGGCCAGCTGGTAAGCCTCAACTCTCCCGTCTCATTACAACAGGCCAGCTGGTAAGCCTCAACCCTTCAGTCTCATTACAACAGGCCAGCTGGTGGTGAGTGGTGATGAACTATCTAACTATCTGTCTCCTCCAGAAGCTTTATCTACTTCCTACTACACAGAGACAGATAAGATCTTTCTTCGTGCTAATTAAAGGTCCAAAGCAGCCATTTTTATCTCAATATATCTGTCTGAGTGGCGAGAGGAAAACTGAAAACTACAGTAGTTGTTATTGGCAGAGAGGTTTGGAACACTCTTTCTTATTGGTCTATTAACGATGTCACCAGGCAGGCTAAAACTCTATCCCACCAAAACAGGCTGTCTGTTCAAACAGCTCTTACACTAAAATGGCTTTATCATCATTTTCACAATTTCACAGTATTATTCCAACCTCATAGTGTGGAAATATATATAACAAACTGGAAAATCAAATTTTTGACTGCGCTGTGCCTTTAATATTCAGTTAGTGTATTCTCCAGCTATATACAGACTTCAGTCAAACTGGGAGAAGATCGGTCTCTCAGAATGTGAGGAACGGTTAGAGCTGGCCGGTCTCTCAGAATGTGAGGAACGGTTAGAGCTGGCCGGTCTCTCAGAATGTGAGGAACGGTTAGAGCTGGCCGGTCTCTCAGAATGTGAGGAACGGTTAGAGCTGGCCGGTCTCTCAGAATGTGAGGAACGGTTAGAGCTGGCCGGTCTCTCAGAATGTGAGGAACGGTTAGAGCTGGTCGGTCTCTCAGAATGTGAGGAACGGTTAGAGCTGGCCGGTCTCTCAGAATGTGAGGAACGGTTAGAGCTGGCCGGTCTCTCAGAATGTGAGGAACGGTTAGAGCTGGCCGGTCTCTCAGAATGTGAGGAACGGTTAGAGCTGGCCGGTCTCTCAGAATGTGAGGAACGGTTAGAGCTGGCCGGTCTCTCAGAATGTGAGGAAGGGTTAGAGCTGGCCGGTCTCTCAGAATGTGAGGAACGGTTAGAGCTGGCCGGTCTCTCAGAATGTGAGGAACGGTTAGAGCTGGCCGGTCTCTCAGAATGTGAGGAACGGTTAGAGCTGGCCGGTCTCTCAGAATGTGAGGAACGGTTAGAGCTGGCCGGTCTCTCAGAATGTGAAGAACGGTTAGAGCTGGCCGGTCTCTCAGAATGTGAGGAACGGTTAGAGCTGGCCGGTCTCTCAGAATGTGAGGAACGGTTAGAGCTGGCCGGTTTCTCAGAATGTGAGGAACGGTTAGAGCTGGCCGGTCTCTCAGAATGTGAGGAACGGTTAGAGCTGGCCGGTCTCTCAGAATGTGAGGAACGGTTAGAGCTGGCCGGTCTCTCAGAATGTGAGGAACGGTTAGAGCTGGCCGGTCTCTCAGAATGTGAGGAACGGCTAGAGCTGGCCGGTCTCTCAGAATGTGAGGAAGGGTTAGAGCTGGCCGGTCTCTCAGAATGTGAGGAACGGTTAGAGCTGGCCGGTCTCTCAGACAGTAAGCTGACGCTGATTTAGCCAGTTCTCTAATGCTAGGAAGAAGTATAGCTTGCCGGTCCTTGGCACAAGAAGGACCATAGCTTGTCGGTGCCTGGTACAAAGAAGGTTGAGAAACACTGGGCTACACTTTTAGACAAAAGGGTTCCAAAAGGGTTCTTTGGCTGTCCCCATTGGAGAACCTTTTTTGGTTCCAGGTAGAACCCTTTTTGGTTCCAGGTAGAACCCTCTGTGAAAAGGGTTCTACATTGAACCCAAAAGTGTTCTACCTGGAACCAAAAGGGTTTTACTTGGAACCAAAAAGGTTCTACCTGGAACCAAAACGGGTTCTTTGGAGACAGCCGAAGAACTCTTTTAGGATCAAAGATAGGTCATTTTTTCTAAGAGTGTAGAGGAATGGCAAGAGGAATGTCTGGCCTGGTTGATCTTTGTTTAAACAAGCCAGAGAGTTAGAATTGTAACATTAAATTGACTGGTACAAACCTCTAGAGGTGGGACAAATGTGTTAAGTCTGAAGTGCTTAGAATTATAGCAGAGTTCTTAGAATAGTGGGAGAGATCTTAAGGGAAGGTTCTTATGGCAGGGTTCTAATCAAACCGGACAGGAAGTATCGACAGGATGGGAGGAAGGCTTGATACACAGCCAGGCAGCAGTGCACCATGGGGGGATAGAAGTGTGCAAGGCTCTTTCTCAATTTGTCTTTCATCGATTTAACCGATTCCTCCCACCCTCTATCCTCGCCTCATTCACAAAACGCATTGGAGAAGATCCAAGGTCCCGCCCATCGAACCTTCTCCTCCAATGCGATTGAGAAGAAGTTGAGTACTTCTGACTTCTACTATTATTAGGAGCTAGAGATAATATCCAAAATGCAATATTCAACTAATCCCCGCTGAAAAAACGACCTTGAGAACTTTGCTGTGAATACATTGATAAAAGCTAAAGATGTTTTCACTCTATTATGGTGCTGTAAAAACCACGTTCTTATTTCTCATTTATTTCAACCTGTGAAGAACTTATACTTATCACAAATCTGATGATTACAGTTCATTTAAAAATGGACCAGGACTTAAACCCCCAGGGGGCTGTCTGCCTATAATATTTGGTAGTGTGTATATGAAGGTCAGTAGAGGAGGGAGGAAGAAAAGCCTCAGCTAATGTAATAAGTAATGCATGCAGATGCTGTGTAAATATGTACAGACTGGAGCTGCTGCTTGTCTGAGCCGCACTGAAAATGTTTGATAAGATCCTGGATACTCCCCAAGAAAGAAGACTTAAAAAGCTGATAAGATACTGGATAATCCCCAAGAAAGAAGACTTAAAAAATGTATAAAATACTGGATACCCCTGAAGAAAGAAGACTTAAAAAGTTGATAAGATACTGGATACCCCCCAAGAAAGAAGACTTAAAAAGTTGATAAGATACTGGATACCCCCCAAGAAAGAAGACTTAAAGTTGATAAGATACTGGATACCCCCCAAGAAAGAAGACTTAAAAAGTTGATAAGATACTGGATACCCCTCAAGAAAGAAGACTTAAAGTTGATAAGATACTGGATACCCCTCAAGAAACAAGACTTAAAGTTGATAAGATACTGGATACCCCTCAAGAAAGAAGACTTAAAAAGTTGTATTTATCTCCAAAAACTCTTCCTCAGCTGAATAAATACCACCAAGTACCGGTACTTGTTTGGTGATTGTATAATGTGGTTCATCTGGTATAAAAGTTATATATATATTTTAATCTGTGGTACCTCAGTGTGCTGAAGTAAAGGTGAGCTGTCATCAGAGATGTAGTGTGGGTTTGAGAAAGGTCACACTATGGTGGGGACAGCAGGGGAGAGTGTGTGTGGCAGCTCTTCTCTCTTACCTTCCTTGGCGGGCGGTATGGTCGGTAGGGGGGGTGACGTGGGTGGTGGTGTCGGTGGCTGGGTGGGGACGGGGACTAGAATACACAGAGAGACAAGCACATAAATCATCACGGTACATCCATCATACCTCTCTATCCACACACACACACCTACCAGTGTCCACCTACCTCTCCCATGCTGTCCCTAAACAATGCCTCTCTTTTGGATAAGCCAGGGAGGTTTTTCTGTGGTGAGTGATAGCAGCAGTAGCAGCAGCTGCAGCAGCAGTGTAACCTCCTCCTGGGAGGAGAGCAGCTATCTGTATCCCTGGCAGCGAGTGAGCATCTCCTGTCCCTAAACAGACCAGTTCTCCCCACCTCATTGCCTTGCCAATGGCCTGCATCATTAGCCTACTATTGTTGCTTCTAAGTGACAGTCGTGCTGCAGGGGCTGACGACGTGTCCTAAATGACACCCTATCCCCCTTGTAAATGTAGGGAATAGGCTACCATTTGGGATGCAACCTAAAGGGAGGTGAAATGAGTTGTGGCTGGTGCTCAGCCCACAGGCAGAGAGCAGCTCTGGGGGGAAGGTTTCATTTACCAGACAAAAGGAGAGAAAGCATGCCTTGTCTTCACTGAGCTGAGCTGATCTATAGGCCAGTCAGTCGTAAGCCACAACAGCCATCCAAGGTAATTGGGGGGGGGGGGCTGGAGGCCTGCTCTGTGGCCTGGAGCAACACTGGAATGATTGGTTCTATGGTTTCTCACTGCTCTTCTGTTTCAATGTGTAACATACAGTATGACATGTCCTCTTCATTTCTACTGCCAATAAATCCAATGTTCATAGCTGGTAATTCTGTTCTACTCCCATAAGAGAGATTTGGAGTGAAGTTGACACCTAGGTGTTGTATCCATGATGAGAGTGTTGAGGTCAGTTGGTACATACGTGTTGTATCCATGATGAGAGTGTTGAGGTCAGTTGGTACATACGTGTTGTATCCATGATGAGAGTGTTGAGGTCAGTTGGTACATACGTGTTGTATCCATGATGAGAGTGTTGAGGTCAGTTGGTACATACGTGTTGTATCCATGATGAGAGTGTTGAGGTCAGTTGGTACATACGTGTTGTATCCATGATGAGAGTGTTGAGGTCAGTTGGTACATACGTGTTGTATCCATGATGAGAGTGTTGAGGTCAGTTGGTACATACGTGTTGTATCCATGATGAGAGTGTTGAGGTCAGTTGGTACATACGTGTTGTATCCATGATGAGAGTGTTGAGGTCAGTTGGTACATACGTGTTGTATCCATGATGAGAGTGTTGAGGTCAGTTGGTACATACGTGTTGTATCCATGATGAGAGTGTTGAGGTCAGTTGGTACATACGTGTTGTAGTGATGGTGGTGACGGCGGGCCCCTCCATGTCCTGTAGCTGGGTGGAAACGCTGATCTTATACTGGCTGTTAGGGGTCAGATCATAGAAACACTGTCTAGAAGCAGAGCCTCCAACACTCACTTCCTGTTTCTGGCCATCTGGAGAGACAACAACAATCAACAACAACAATCAACAATCAACATGTCAGAGAGGCATGTCTCTTCTTTTAATACATTTCTATCTGAACGTACCACAACCTACTGAACACAACCCTGGTGACACCTGATTACAAAACAAAACATCTGTTTAAATAGAGTTCTATGGAAGAACAGAGTTCTATGGAAGAACAGAGTTCTATGGAAGAACAGAGTTCTATGGAAGACCAGCGTTCTATGGAAGAACAGAGTTCTATGGAAGACCAGAGTTCTATGGAAGAACAGTGTTCTATGGAAGAACAGTGTTCTATGGAAGAACAGTGTTCTATGGAAGACCAGAGTTCTATGGAAGAACAGTGTTTTATGGAAGAACAGTGTTCTATGGAAGAACAGTGTTCTATGGAAGAACAGAGTTCTATGGAAGAACAGTGTTCTATGGAAGAACATAGTTCTCTGGTAGAACAGTGTGGACCTCTAATGTTAGCATCATTGAAGCCAAAGACAGAGTGAACTGGCACACACGAGACTAATGGTGTCCATTCATCAACTTCATTATTGCAATTATTTTCCAAAGGTGTCTTCTTGCCATTATAAATTAAATCGAGACTCTGCCACATTGGATGAAACCTCTTTTAGAAAAATGTTTTCAGCAGCTGAAACATCTTGAAGCAGCCAGTTGAGGCAAACACACACACGCCCCCACTCGCACACACACACACACACACACACACACACACACACACACACACACACACACACACACACACACACACACACACACACACACACACACACACACACACACACACACACACACACACCATTCCTATGTATTTAACATGATCTGTGGCTCCTGCAGTCAGATATCCTGGGCCACTGATCTGTACGTGACCCAGTCAGTCAGAATCAGAACAGAGGACAATAGATCTAAAGAATGTGGAACTCTGCCTTCTAGATGTTCTCTAGCTGCTCCTGCATTCTAAATTCTAATTCCTCAAATCTCTCCTTCCAGGGATTTCCTCCTCGCGTCTGTCTGTCTGTCTGGCAGGGACAGAGGCCGTACTTTATCTGCATCTCAAATGGCACCCTATTCCCTATATAGTGCACTACTTTAGATCAGAGCCCTATGAGCCCTGGTCTTAGCTAGCCGGAGCTGAATGACAAAAAGGATACACAGATTTGTATTTTCTTTCATTTCGAAAATAAATGCTAAACAGGAAGAATTAAAAAAATATATAATCATTTCTCAGAATTCTGTTATATTGGAAACAGATCAGGGATAATGTGTCTCTGCATCCCAGTTCCAGAAGGAGATTTACGAGGGTTCTCCTTTACAGTCTAGATGATTCCACGTAATAATGTCCAGGAATAGGGACCACAGAAACACTAATCCAATAACGGTATAAACCAAATATGTACCAGAGTCGTATGACTGCTGATTCCTGAGCTAAACAACTGGATGGGATGTTTTCACTGACAGAACCTTTTAAAACCCAGCTATGTGGAAGATGATCACACGTCTGGCTAAAACATCAACCCCCCCAACAAATACCACCCTCCTTATTATACACTCGGTCATTGATTTAACCAGTGGTTTTATTGTTTGTTGTCCAGTCACATATCTGGACAGAAAATAGAGATTTCCTCAATATTAACCAGTTGTCATGAAGTGTAAAACTGATCATTATTAGATAATTATTAGATGACTGTTACAACTGACTTCTTTACATCACATTCATTACAATTAGCTTGCTACACTCCTTATATACTTGAAATAGACTCCAGAGAGAATACACACACACACACACACACACACACACACACACACACACACACACACACACACACACACACACACACACACACACACACACACACACACACACACACACACACACACACACACACACACACACACACACACACACACCTGATCCTACAAACAGCAAACCCTTGTCAGACAGATGTTACAGTACAGGTAGCATGGATCCATAGTAGAACACGGGGTAAATAACATAATGGTTATTATGCTATGCTGTCACTAACCACACAGAGCTGAACACATCCTGCCATGCTGTCACTAACCACACAGAGCTGAACACAACCTGCCATGCTGTCACTAACCACACAGAGCTGAACACAACCTGCCATGCTGTCACTAACCACACAGAGCTGAACACAACCTGCCATGCTGTCACTAACCACACAGAGCTGAACACAACCTGCCATGCTGTCACTAACCACACAGAGCTGAACACAACCTGCCATGCTGTCACTAACCACACAGAGCTGAACACAACCTGCCATGCTGTCACTAACCACACAGAGCTGAACACAACCTGCCATGCTGTCACTAACCACACAGAGCTGAACACAACCTGCCATGCTGTCACTAACCACACAGAGCTGAACACAACCTGCCATGCTGTCACTAACCACACAGAGCTGAACACAACCTGCCATGCTGTCACTAACCACACAGAGCTGAACACAACCTGCCATGCTGTCACTAACCACACAGAGCTGAACACAACCTGCCATGCTGTCACTAACCACCCAGCACATTACTACTTTATACCTGCCTAGCAGTCAATCAACTGTGCTCCTACAATATCAGTGAGCTATGAGATAGAACTAATTCCAAAGAGACCCAGACAGAGCATGTTAAGGCATACGGAAGGAATAGAGGCAGGGACCCAGACGGAGCACGTTAAGGCATACGGAAGGAATAGAGGCAGAGACCCAGACGGAGCACGTTAAGGCATACGGAAGGAATAGAGACAGGGACCCAGACGGAGCACGTTAAGGCATACGGAAGGAATAGAGGCAGGGACCCAGACGGAGCACGTTAAGGCATACGGAAGGAATAGAGACAGGGACCCAGACGGAGCACGTTAAGGCATACGGAAGGAATAGAGACAGGGACCCAGACGGAGCACGTTAAGGCATACGGAAGGAATAGAGGCAGAGACCCAGACGGAGCACGTTAAGGCATACGGAAGGAATAGAGGCAGGGACCCAGACGGAGCACGTTAAGGCATATGGAAGGAATAGAGGCAGGGACCCAGACGGAGCACGTTAAGGCATATGGAAGGAATAGAGGCAGGGACCCAGACGGAGCACGTTAAGGTATACGGAAGGAATAGAGGCAGGGACCCAGACGGAGCACGTGAACTTCTTTGGGAATGGGGGGGCAGTATTGAGTAGCTTGGATGAATAAGGTGCCCAGAGTGAACTGCCTGCTACTCAGGCCCAGAAGCTAGAATATGCATATAATTAGTAGGTTTGGATAGAAAACAATCTAAAGTTTCCAAAACTGTTAAAATAATGTCTGTGAGTATAACATAACTCATATGGCAGGCAAAAACCTGAGAAAAATCCAACCAGGAAGTGGGAAATCTGAGGTTTGTAGATTTTTTTAAGTGATTGCCTATCCAATATACTGTGTTTATGGGGTCAGATTGCACTTCCTAAGGCTTCCAATAGATGTCAACAGTCTTTAGAACGTTGTTTCAGGCTTCTACTGTGAAAGGGGAGCAAATAAGAGCTGTTTGAACCAGGGGTCTGGCTGAAATCCTCGAGTTTTTTATCGTGAGCGGCCGTGGGCGCGAGCTCCGTTCCCTTTCCTTTCTAAAGACAAAGGACTTGTCCGGTTGGAATATAATTTAAGGTTTATGATAAAAAACATCCTAAAGATTGATTATATACATCATTTGACATGTTTCTACGAACTATAATGGAACTTTTTTGACTTTTCGTCTGGACTTTGTGAGCGCGCCTTGTGCATTTGGATTACTGGACTAAACGCACGAACAAAAAGGAGGTATTTGAACATAAAGATGAAGTTTATCGAACAAAACAAACATTTATTGTTTAACATGGAGACCTGGGAGTGCTATCAGATGAAGATCATCAAAGGTTAGTGATTCATTTTAATGCTATTTCTGACTTTTGTGACACCTCTCCTTGGTTGGAAAATGGCTGTATGGTTTTCTGTGGCTAGGCGCTGACCTAACATAATCGCATGGTGTGCTTTCACCATAAAGCCTTTTTGAAATCTGACACAGCGGTTGCATTAAGGAGAAGTTTATCTTTAATCGTATGTTAAACACTTGTATTTTTCATCAATGTTTATTTATGAGTATTTCTGTAATTTGATGTGGCTCTCTGCACTTTCACCGGATGTTTGTTTGAGACAATGCATTTCTGAACATAACGCGCCAATTTCAAATGAGATTTTTGGACATGAAGATGAACTTTATCGAACAAAACACACATTTATTGTCTAACATGGAGTCCTGGCGTCCCACGCTAGCGTCCCACGAATCCCAGAGAGGTTTAAGGCATATGGAAGAAATAGAGACAGGGACCCAGACGGAGCAAGTTAAGGCATACGGAAGGAATAGAGGCAGGATCTGGTTTTAATATTGGAACAGATCTCAAACCTCCTGTGTTTAGAGAGATAAACGGAGAGAGCAGGAGACAGAGACAGAGAGAGAGAGAGAGAGGGGGGAGAAGAGACAGAGAGAGAAAGGAAGAGAGAGAGAGAGAGAGACAGAGGGGGACAGAGAGAGGGGGAGGGAGAAAGAGAAAGAGAGAGAAAGGAAGAGAGAGAGAGAGAGAGACAGAGAGACAGAGAGAGGGGGGAGGGAGATAGAGAAAGGAAGAGAGAGAGACAGAAAGACAGAGGGGACAGAGAGAGGGGGGAGGGAGATAGAGAAAGAGAGAGAAAGGAAGAGCTGAGGATTTGGTGGATTTGAAGATAAGCTCCTGTGTGAGGTTTGGGGAGATGGAAATGGGCAATAAAAGAGAAAATAGAGAAAGTACTTAAAGCTTGATGCTAAGAAGTGGCAGCAACACTGTCAGAGCACGGGAGGAACATAACTACTCTAAGAAGTGACATAGCAACACTGTCAGAGCACAAGAGGAACATAACTACTCTAAGAAGTGACATAGCAACACTGTCAGAGGATGGGAGAAACACAACTACTCTAAGAAGTGACATAGCAACACTGTCAGAGCACAGGAGGAACACAACTACTCTAAGAAGTGACATAGCAACACTGTCAGAGGATGGGAGAAACACAACTACTCTAAGAAGTGACATAGCAACACTGTCAGAGCACGGGAGAAACACAACTACTCTAAGAAGTGACATAGCAACACTGTCAGAGCACAGGAGAAACACAACTACTCTAAGAAGTGGCATAGCAACACTGTCAGAGGACGGGAGGAACACAACTACTCTAAGAAGTGGCATAGCAATCACTGTCAGAGCACAGGAGAAACACAACTACTCTAAGAAGTGACATAGCAACACTGTCAGAGCACAAGAGGAACACAACTACTCTAAGAAGTGGCATAGCAACACTGTCAGAGCACAGGAGAAACACAACTACTCTAAGAAGTGACATAGCAACACTGTCAGAGCACAAGAGGAACATAACTACTCTAAGAAGTGGCATAACAACACTGTCAGAGCACAGGAGAAACACAACTACTCTAAGAAGTGACATAGCAACACTGTCAGAGGATGGGAGAAACACAACTACTCTAAGAAGTGACATAGCAACACTGTCAGAGCACAGGAGAAACACAACTACTCTAAGAAGTGACATAGCAACAATGTCAGAGCACAGGAGAAACACAACTACTCTAAGAAGTGACATAGCAACACTGTCAGAGCACAGGAGAAACACAACTACTCTAAGAAGTGACATAGCAACACTGTCAGAGGATGGGAGAAACACAACTACTCTAAGAAGTGACATAGCAACACTGTCAGAGGATGGGAGAAACACAACTACTCTAAGAAGTGACATAGCAACACTGTCAGAGGATGGGAGAAACACAACTACTCTAAGAAGTGACATAGCAACACTGTCAGAGCACAAGAGGAACATAACTACTCTAAGAAGTGACATAGCAACACTGTCAGAGGATGGGAGAAACACAACTACTCTAAGAAGTGACATAGCAACACTGTCAGAGGATGGGAGAAACACAACTACTCTAAGAAGTGACATAGCAACACTGTCAGAGCACAGGAGAAACACAACTACTCTAAGAAGTGACATAGCAACAATGTCAGAGCACAGGAGAAACACAACTACTCTAAGAAGTGACATAGCAACACTGTCAGAGCACGGGAGGAACACAACTACTCTAAGAAGTGACATAGCAACACTGTCAGAGCACGGGAGGAACACAACTACTCTTTATGTCCATGATAAGACCCTATGGCATTTAATGACTACACAACGGTTTCATCCTCTTCCTATGTCCAAGTCTAGGTGAAAGACATGTACATTAAACTATAACATGAAGGAGAAGGCCGAGTCAAAAACACATGGACATTCAGCTATAACATGAAGGAGAAGGCCTAGTTAAAAACACATGGACATTCAGCTATAACATGAAGGAGAAGACCTAGTTAAAAACACATGGACATTCAGCTATAACATGAAGGAGAAGACCTAGTTAAAAACACATGGACATTCAGCTATAACATGAAGGAGAAGGCCTAGTCAAAAACACATGGACATTCAGCTATAACATGAAGGAGAAGGCCTAGTTAAAAACACATGGACATTCAGCTATAACATGAAGGAGAAGGCCTAGTTAAAAACACATGGACATTCAGCTATAACATGAAGGAGAAGGCCTAGTTAAAAACACATGGACATTCAGCTATAACATGAAGGAGAAGGCCTAGTTAAAAACACATGGACATTCAGCTATAACATGAAGGAGAAGGCCTAGTTAAAAACACATGGACATTCAGCTATAACATGAAGGAGAAGGCCTAGTTAAAAACACATGGACATTCAGCTATAACATGAAGGAGAAGACCTAGTTAAAAACACATGGACATTCAGCTATAACATGAAGGAGAAGACCTAGTTAAAAACACATGGACATTCAGCTATAACATGAAGGAGAAGACCTAGTTAAAAACACATGGACATTCAGCTATAACATGAAGGAGAAGGCCTAGTTAAAAACACATGGACATTCAGCTATAACATGAAGGAGAAGGCCTAGTTAAAAACACATGGACATTCAGCTATAACATGAAGGAGAAGGCCTAGTTAAAAACACATGGACATTCAGCTATAACATGAAGGAGAAGGCCTAGTTAAAAACACATGGACATTCAGCTATAACATGAAGGAGAAGGCCTAGTTAAAAACACATGGACATTCAGCTATAACATGAAGGAGAAGGCCTAGTTAAAAACACATGGACATTCAGCTATAACATGAAGGAGAAGGCCTAGTTAAAAACACATGGACATTCAGCTATAACATGAAGGAGAAGGCCTAGTTAAAAACACATGGACATTCAGCTATAACATGAAGGAGAAGGCCTAGTTAAAAACACATGGACATTCAGCTATAACATGAAGGAGAAGGCCTAGTTAAAAACACATGGACATTCAGCTATAACATGAAGGAGAAGACCTAGTTAAAAACACATGGACATTCAGCTATAACATGAAGGAGAAGGCCTAGTTAAAAACACATGGACATTCAGCTATAACATGAAGGAGAAGGCCTAGTTAAAAACACATGGACATTCAGCTATAACATGAAGGAGAAGGCCTAGTCAAAAACACATGGACATTCAGCTATAACATGAAGGAGAAGGCCTAGTTAAAAACACATGGACATTCAGCTATAACATGAAGGAGAAGGCCTAGTTAAAAACACATGGACATTCAGCTATAACATGAAGGAGAAGGCCTAGTTAAAAACACATGGACATTCAGCTATAACATGAAGGAGAAGGCCTAGTTAAAAACACATGGACATTCAGCTATAACATGAAGGAGAAGGCCTAGTTAAAAACACATGGACATTCAGCTATAACATGAAGGAGAAGGCCTAGTTAAAAACACATGGACATTCAGCTATAACATGAAGGAGAAGGCCTAGTCAAAAACACATGGACATTCAGCTATAACATGAAGGAGAAGGCCTAGTTAAAAACACATGGACATTCAGCTATAACATGAAGGAGAAGGCCTAGTTAAAAACACATGGACATTCAGCTATAACATGAAGGAGAAGGCCTAGTTAAAAACACATGGACATTCAGCTATAACATGAAGGAGAAGACCTAGTTAAAAACACATGGACATTCAGCTATAACATGAAGGAGAAGGCCTAGTTAAAAACACATGGACATTCAGCTATAACATGAAGGAGAAGGCCTAGTTAAAAACACATGGACATTCAGCTATAACATGAAGGAGAAGGCCGAGTTAAAAACACATGGACATTCAGCTATAACATGAAGGAGAAGGCCTAGTTAAAAACACATGGACATTCAGCTATAACATGAAGGAGAAGGCCTAGTCAAAAACACATGGACATTCAGCTATAACATGAAGGAGAAGGCCTAGTTAAAAACACATGGACATTCAGCTATAACATGAAGGAGAAGGCCTAGTTAAAAACACATGGACATTCAGCTATAACATGAAGGAGAAGGCCTAGTTAAAAACACATGGACATTCAGCTATAACATGAAGGAGAAGGCCTAGTTAAAAACACATGGACATTCAGCTATAACATGAAGGAGAAGGCCTAGTTAAAAACACATGGACATTCAGCTATAACATGAAGGAGAAGGCCTAGTTAAAAACACATGGACATTCAGCTATAACATGAAGGAGAAGGCCTAGTTAAAAACACATGGAGTTGGTAAAGGAGAAGTGCTACTCACTGAGCAGAGACTCGATGACCACCCTGTAGAGGTCAGCCTGACGATGGGGCTGCCACTGGACACACATACTGGACCTCATCACCTGGTAGGTGTTCAGGTTGGTCACGCCCAGATACACTGAGGAGACAGAGACAGAGACAGAGACAGAGACAGAGAGAGAGACAGAGACAGAGAGACAGAGACAGAGAGACAGAGACAGAGAGACAGAGACAGAGAGACAGAGACAGAGACAGAGACAGAGACAGAGACAGAGACAGAGACAGAGAGTAGAGAGTAGAGAGTAGAGCGAGAGAGAGAGACAGAGAGAGAGAGAGAGAGAGAGAGAGAGAGAGAGAGAGAGAGAGAGAGAGGAAGAGAGAGAGTGAGAGAGAGAGAGAGAGAGAGAGAGAGAGAGAGAGAGATAATCACGATGACAGAATAACATCACTATTACCATTACAATCACATCAAATCACTATCACAATCACTATCACTATCACATCAAATCAATCACTATCACATCAAATCACAATCACATCACTATCACATCACAATCACTATCACATCAAATCACTATCACATCAAATAACAATCACATCAAATCACTATCACATCAAATCACTATCACATCACATCACTATCACATCAAATAACAATCACATCACATCAAATCACTATCAAATCACATCAAATCACGATCACATCAAATCACAATCACGATCACAATCATGACCCCACCACATCACTATGGACAGTAACATCATGAAGGAACTGAAGCCAACAGCTGACGGAGAATTGCAATCTTTCAACCTATCTATTGGTACTGATAGATAAAGACCAGGAAGCTGATAGTATTGATAAGGTGTCATAATGAAACACAATCAATCCAGCTGTGTAGGCATGTGTGTCTTTAAGGAATTCATTTCATCCACTCAAATAAATAACTCATTGTGATTTATGGGAAGAATCAATATGAACTAACGTCCAACTTCTGAGTCCTATCCAACGCGCATTTGTTATCAAAGAAAAGAAAGGCTATTAATCTTAGTGATTAAATAGTATATGACGTTTTGATAGAGAGCAATAAGTTCAAATCTATTCCCCAATCTTTATGAAAGCTATTAGGAACCGTAAACAGTTTATAGAGTGTAAACAGTCTCTAGAAACTTCTCTGTTCCGTACAACAAACATGTTCTGAAAAACAAAAGCTGCCACAACAAACTCATCTTTTTAAATTATTATTCATTGTTTCATTTTAGAGGAGCAGAAGTTGTTTCCATCTGATTTACACTATACACTTTTCAACGAAATTTCAATGAATCATACAGCTAAACAATCTGACAAAGTAACATATGAATTTCTAGAACAGAACGACAACATGTACCAGCCATAAAATCAAAGAGCTATGACACAGCTGTCATTAAGACACATCCTGTACACAGCGTATTCACATTCTACAACTACTATATCTATACACTTTGTTACCTGTCTTCCGAAAGGGAAAGTCATGAAAACACATGGCAGGTGGATTATCTTTCCTCCTTGTGAATAATGTATATGACAGCCTTTGGATTTGTCCTAAATAGCATCCTATTCCCTATAGAGTGCACTACTTTTGACCAGAGTCCTATGGGAGCACTATATGGGGAATAGGGAACCATTTGAGACCAGAGTCCTGCACTATATAGGGAATAGGGAACCGTTTGAGACCAGAGTCCTGCACTATATAGGGAATAGGGAACCATTTGAGACCAGAGTCCTATGGGAGCACTATATAGGGAATAGGGAACCGTTTGAGACCAGAGTCCTATGGGTGCACTATATAGGGAGTAGGGAACCGTTTGAGACCAGAGTCCTGCACTATATAGGGAATAGGGAACCGTTTGAGACCAGAGTCCTGCACTATATAGGGAATAGGGAACCGTTTGAGACCAGAGTCCTGCACTATATAGGGAATAGGGAACCGTTTGAGACCAGAGTCCTGCACTATATAGGGAATAGGGAACCGTTTGAGACCAGAGTCCTGCACTATATAGGGAATAGGGAACCGTTTGAGACCAGAGTCCTGCACTATATAGGGAATAGGGAACCGTTTGAGACCAGAGTCCTGCACTATATAGGGAATAGGGAACCGTTTGAGACCAGAGTCCTGCACTATATAGGGAATAGGGAACCGTTTGAGACCAGAGTCCTGCACTATATAGGGAATAGGGTGCAGTATGTGACGCAGTCTAACTTCCTTATACGACCCTTATTAATGAGCTGTATGTATGCATGGACAGACAGCCACTCTGCCGCACTGGGGGCACAAACCTATGGAAGACAAGAGTCAAAACCAGGTACAATTGAGCTATTTGTGCATTTCATTATTTAAAGGTCAAATTGACAAAGCATAAAATATTGATAGGAATCTTGGTGGTGCATATGCAGATATAATTATAAAGCCTGCGTGAGGAGATGAACTACTGTACAGTGTGTTTGGGGTGAAAGAGAGACTGCAACGCATCATAAGTCATTTGTGTCACGACTTAAATTCCTCTCTCTATAATGGAATAGCTGCCTTGTACAGCAGTGGGGGGGGGGGGGGGGGGGGGTCAACTTATAGCCACATAGAGATGTGCTGCATACATTTAATGCTCAGTATATATCAATTCATGCATTATTCATTAATTCAGTCAGCCATTCACTCATTAATTCAGTCAGCCATTCATTGTACATGTATAATATGTATCCAACTGTAGACATATTGGTCTCCCGAGGGGCGCAGCGGTCTAAGGCACTGCATCTCAGTGCAAGAGGTGTCACTACACTCCCTGGTTCGAATCCAGGCTGTATCACATCCGGCCATGATTGGGAGTCCCATAGGGTGGCTCACAATTGGCCGAGCTTAGTCCAGGTTTGGCCGGCCTAGGTCCTCATTGTAAATAAGAATTTGTTCTTAACTGACTTGTCTAGTTAAATAAAAATAATACATATATATATTACTCTGGGTTCAGCTTCCCATTATGGATTGGCAGTATGTCCTGGTTCTGCCAGTTATTATATCCGTATGTCTCCTGTCCCTGGAACATCTCATCTGACTGAGCTCCGATGAAAACGCAGCTCTTCTCAGGTAGTCACACAGCAGGATGCTGATGTGACGCTCTGCTGACAGCCAGAAGGACATTATGAAAAAGACAATCTATTTACTTTTGATGAGAAAAGCTCCAAAAAGCATGTATTACTTTACGATGCACCTGCTGATATCACATTTATATGCAAACGGGTGTAAATTTCCCCAACTGTCTCTCTGAATATTGATATTCTCAGCTGTCCGTCAGGGTGGTGAAATCCTCTTCAACAAACAAAGGGAATCTTATGTTATCAGCATAATGTAATGCAAACAGAATACAAAGCTATGTATTACACTTCCTTAAAGCTTAGTCTCCATGGGCTTTGCATTATGGGGATGAATCACATGTATCTTTACAAACTGGTTCAGAGGAGCAGACATACACTATACATACAAAAGTATGTGGACACCCCTTCAAATGAGTGGATTCTATTTTAGCCACACCCGTTGCTGACAGGTGTATAACATTCAGCACATGACCATGCAATCTCCATAGACAAACATTGGCAGTATAATGGCTTTACTGAAGAGCTCAGTGACTTTCAAAGTAGCACCGTCATAGGATGCCACTTTTCCAACAAGTCAGTTCATCAAATTTCTGCCCTGCTAGAGCTGCTCCGGGTCAACTGTAAGTGCTGTTATTGTGAAGTGGAAATGTCTAGGTGCAACAACGTCTCAGCCACAAAGTGGTAGGCTACACAAGCTCACAGAACGGGACCGCCGAGTGCTGAAGCGTGTAGCGCATAAAAATCGTCTGTCCTCGGTTGCAACACTCACTACCGAGTTCCAAACGGCCTCTGGAAGCAATGTCAGCACAAGAACTGTTCGTCAGGAGCTTCATGAAATGGGTTTCCATGGCCGAGCAGCCGCACACAAGCCAAAGATCCCCATGCGCAATGTCAAGCGTCGGCTGGAGTGTTGTAAAGCTCATCGCCATATATAAACAAGTATGTGCACATGCCCCAATGCATAGTGCCAACTGTAAAGTTTGGTGGAGGAGGACTATTGGTCTGGGGCTGTTCTTCATGGTTCGGGCTAGGCCTCTTAGTTGCTGTGAAGGGAAATATCAACGCTACAGCATACATTACATTCTAGATGATTCTGTGCTTCCAACTTTGTGGCAACTGTTTGGGGAAAGCCCTTTCCTGTTTCAGCATGACAATGCCCCCGTGCACAAAGCGAGGTCCATACAGAAATGGTTTGTCGAGGTCAGTGTGGAAGAACTTGACTGGCCTGCACAGAGCCCTGACCTTAACCCCATCGAACACCTTTAGGATTAATTGGAACGCCGACTGCGAGCCAGGCCTAATCGCCCAACATCAGCGCCCGACCTCACTAATGCTCTTGTGGCTGAATGGAAACAAGTCCCCGCAGCAATGTTCCAACATCTAGTGGAAAGCCTTCCCAGAAGAGTGGAGGCTGTTATATCAGCAAAAGGGGGAACCAACTCCATATTAATGTCCACGATTTTGGAATGAGATGTTCGACAAGCAGGTGTCCATATACTTTTGGTCATGTAGTGTACTACACTTTGAGAACAAACATTTAACATGTCATCCAAAGTGGCTGCTTGGTATTGGCAGTTGAAAGAGTCAATTCAAAAATGGACCCTAACCCTGAGGTCCCCTTTGTTGTGGTCTTGAATTGGAACTACAACCGGAGTCTACCTAAACTACCTAAACACCATTCACCAACCCTAACATGTATTAGTGGTGTGTGTGGGGGTTCGCTGGATCCTGTGGTGTAGGAGGTGATGACATACACACAGCGCCAGCAACACACACACACCACACACACACACACACACACACACACACACACACACACACACACACACACACACACACACACACACACACACACACACACACACACACACGATCAGCAACACACACACGCATACACACACACACGCATACACACACACACAACCTGACCAATAGAGCCAATGTATTACATGTCTTGGCGGTGCCCTGGAGTGGTTGGCTGGATCCCGTTGTGTAGGAAGAGATGACCTTCACAGTGTACTCAGTGTCACTCTGCAGGTTCAGGATCAGCATGGTGTTGACGTCGTCTCCCACAAAGGTCTCCAGAGCTGACCCCGGCACTGTAGGAAACACAGAGACTGGCTCAGCTACACACACACACACACACACAGAGACACACACACACACACACACACACACACACACACACACACACACACACACACACACACACACACACACACACACACACACACACACACACACACACACACACAGAGACACACAAACACAGAGACACACACACACACGCACACACACGCATGCACACATATCATGTTGAACCTAAAGTTCCAATCAAATGTATTTGAGGACAGTCTGGAAAATGAGGAATGGAGGCACTGTCAGAGAGAAGGGAAGAAGGGCATGGAACATGTATATTGTAGTGAGAGTAAGCACCTCTACACTAACAGACAGAGGCAGAGCCCCCTGTTCCTCTTGTTGTAGAAGGCATTCAATCTAGGTGGAGGACCCGTTTCTCTGGACCACAGGACAGGGTATTAAATCTAGGTGGAGGCACCCATTTCTCTGGACCACAGGACAGGGTATTAAATCTAGGTGGAGGCACCCATTTCTCTGGACCACAGGGCAGGGTATTAAATCTAGGTGGAGGCACCCATTTCTCTGGACCACAGGGCAGGGTATTAAATCTAGGTGGAGGACCCATTTCTCTGGACCACAGGGCAGGGTATTAAATCTAGTTGGAGGACCCATTTCTCTGGACCACAGGGCAGGGTATTAAATCTAGTTGGAGGACCCATTTCTCTGGACCACAGGGCAGGGTATTAAATCTAGGTGGAGGCACCCATTTCTCTGGACCACAGGGCAGGGTATTAAATCTAGGTGGAAGACCCATTTCTCTGAACCACAGGGCAGGGTATTAAATCTAGGTGGAGGACCCGTTTCTCTAGACCACAGGGCAGGGTATTAAATCTAGTTGGAGGACCCATTTCTCTGGACCACAGGGCAGGGTATTAAATCTAGTTGGAGGACCCATTTCTCTGGACCACAGGGCAGGGTATTAAATCTAGGTGGAGGCACCCATTTCTCTGGACCACAGGGCAGGGTATTAAATCTAGGTGGAAGACCCATTTCTCTGGACCACAGGGCAGGGTATTAAATCTAAGTGGAGGACCCATTTCTCTGGACCACAGGGCAGGGTATTAAATCTAGGTGGAAGACCCATTTCTCTGGACCACAGGGCAGGGTATTAAATCTAGGTGGAGGACCCATTTCTCTGGACCACAGGGCAGGGTATTACATCTAGTTGGAGGACCCATTTCTCTGAACCACAGGGCAGGGTATTAAATCTAGGTGGAAGACCCATTTCTCTGGACCACAGGGCAGGGTATTAAATCTAGGTGGAGGACCCATTTCTCTGAACCACAGGGCAGGGTATTAAATCTAGTTGGAGGACCCATTTCTCTGAACCACAGGGCAGGGTATTAAATCTAGGTGGAGGACCCATTTCTCTGAACCACAGGGCAGGGTATTAAATCTAGTTGGAGGACCCATTTCTCTGAACCACAGGGCAGGGTATTAAATCTAGTTGGAGGACCCATTTCTCTGAACCACAGGGCAGGGTATTAAATCTAGTTGGAGGACCCATTTCTCTGGACCACAGGGCAGGGTATTAAATCTAGGTGGAGGACCCATTTCTCTGGACCACAGGGCAGGGTATTAAATCTAGTTGGAGGACCCGTTTCTCTGGACCACAGGGCAGGGTATTAAATCTAGTTGGAGGACCCATTTCTCTGGACCACAGGGCAGGGTATTAAATCTAGGTGGAGGACCCATTTCTGTGGACCACAGGGCAGGGTATTAAATCTAGGTGGAGGACCCATTTCTCTGAACCAGGGTATTAAATCTAGTTGGAGGACCCATTTCTCTGAACCATAGGGCAGGGTATTAAATCTAGTTGGAGGACCCATTTCTCTGAACCACAGGGCAGGGTATTAAATCTAGTTGGAGGACCCATTTCTCTGGACCACAGGGCAGGGTATTAAATCTAGTTGGAGGACCCATTTCTCTGGACCACAGGGCAGGGTATTAAATCTAGTTGGAGGACCCATTTCTCTGAACCACAGGGCAGGGTATTAAATCTAGTTGGAGGACCCATTTCTCTGAACCACAGGGCAGTTTAAAGAGCTTCTAATAGAAAGCAGAGGCTCACACAGTCACAGGATGCAACCCTATGACAACCAATCCCCACTACTTTTGATCGGAGCCCTTTGGATCCTTGTCAAAAGTAGTGCACTATATAGGGAATAGGGTCCCCATAGGGCTCTGGTCAAAAGTAGTGCACTATATAGGGAATAGGGTCCCCATAGGGCTCTGGTCAAAAGTAGTGCACTACATAGGGGCCAGGTTTCCATTTGGAACATAACCACAGACTCTTTCTTCTTTCTGTTCTCATGTGGTTTCTCCATGTAGGAAACAAAGCTGAGGGATATTTCCCCACACTCTGTGTTACACCCACATCAAGCCTTCTGTTTACAATAGAAAAGACCAAGACGGTAGACAGAATAATGGTGTTTAAAAGACTGACTGAGACGGTAGACAGAATAATGGTGTTTAAAAGACTGTCAAGAACGGTAGACAGAATAATGGTGTTTAAAAGACTGTCTGGGACGGTAGACTGAATAATGGTGTTTAAAAGACCAAGACGGCAGACAGAATAATGGTGTTTAAAAGACTGTCTGGGACGGCAGACTGAATAATGGTGTTTAAAAGACTGTCTGAGACGGTAGACAGAATAATGGTGTTTAAAAGACAGTCAAGGACGGCAGACTGAATAATGGTGTTTAAAAGACTGTCTGAGACGGCAGACTGAATAATGGTGTTTAAAAGACTGTCTGAGACGGCAGACTGAATAATGGTGTTTAAAAGACTGTCAAGGACGGCAGACTGAATAATGGTGTTTAAAAGACTGTCTGAGAACGGCAGACTGAATAATGGTGTTTAAAAGACTGTCTGGGACGGCAGACTGAATAATGGTGTTTAAAAGACTGTCAGGGACGGCAGACTGAATAATGGTGTTTAAAAGACTGTCTGGGACGGCAGACTGAATAATGGTGTTTAAAAGACTGTCAGGGACGGCAGACTGAATAATGATGTTTAAAAGACTGACTGGGACGGCAGACTGAATAATGGGGGTTAAAAGACTGTCTGGGACGGCAGACTGAATAATGATGTTTAAAAGACAGTCTGGGACGGCAGACTGAATAATGGTGTTTAAAAGACAGTCTGGGACGGCAGACTGAATAATGGTGTTTAAAAGATTGAAACGTTAAAGAGAGGTGTGTATTGTAACGTGTGTATTGTAATACGTGTGTATTGCAACATGTGTATTGTAATATGTGTGTATTGTAGCCGGTGTGTATTGTAACCGGTGTGTATTGTAACCGGTGTGTATTGTAACAGTTGTGTATTGTAACCGGTGTGTATTGTAACCGGTGTGTATTGTAACAGGTGTGTATTGTAACAGGTGTGTACTGTAACAGGTGTGTATTGTAACAGGTGTGTATTGTAACCGGTGTGTATTGTAACCGGTGTGTATTGTAACCGGTGTGTATTGTAACCGGTGTGTACTGTAACCGGTGTGTACTGTAACCGGTGTGTATTGTAACAGTTGTGTATTGTAACCGGTGTGTATTGTAACAGGTGTGTATTGTAACAGGTGTGTACTGTAACAGGTGTGTATTGTAACAGGTGTGTATTGTAACAGGTGTGTATTGTAACCGGTGTGTATTGTAACCGGTGTGTATTGTAACCGGTGTGTATTGTAACAGGTGTGTATTGTAACAGGTGTGTATTGTAACAGGTGTGTATTGTAACAGGTGTGTATTGTAACAGGTGTGTATTGTAACAGGTGTGTACTGTAACAGGTGTGTATTGTAACAGGTGTGTATTGTAACAGGTGTGTATTGTAACAGGTGTGTACTGTAACAGGTGTGTATTGTAACAGGTGTGTACTGTAACAGGTGTGTATTGTAACAGGTGTGTATTGTAACAGGTGTGTATTGTAACCGGTGTGTATTGTAACAGGTGTGTACTGTAACAGGTGTGTACATACCAGATGTGGGTTGGTAGACTACCCTGAAGCCCAAGGTGGGAGAAGGAGGCGTGTCCCAGGTGATGCGGAAGCGGCTGAACCACTCCTCAGACACCCTCAGGTTGCTAGGCGCTGAGAGG
Organism: Salmo salar; assembly: GCF_965601325.2. NCBI lineage: Eukaryota > Metazoa > Chordata > Actinopteri > Salmoniformes > Salmonidae > Salmo > Salmo salar. Next base: position 90,376,105 of record NC_138295.1, read on the forward strand.
GGCACTGACAAAACAAGAGTAGTAGAGAAACTGTCACTTATACACTGTGGTTTACGGTACACTATTAGGCTGCAGTCAATTGTTATGGTATTGCACCAATATGCAAAACACAGATTCCATCCATCCAAAACATTGAAAGTTATTAAAGTCATATGTATGTGTGATTTATGATTTACTAATGGGTTTTTACAAGGTTTGGGGTTTCATTTGGAATACAAGCTAGCCAAAGCCAAAGGGACTGTACTCTCTCTGCTCTCTACTTTAAAAACATATTTGACATATATTCACTGTGGCATTTTCATAAAATGTTTAAAGAGGAGACAATCCTAGTCTGAAAAAGCACCCCTATCCCTATAGACTGCACTACTTTTGGTCTGAGCCTTATGGGCCGTGCAGCGGTACACAAGTACAATTTGAGACGGTCCAGTCACACAGATTTCTTAGGTGACAAAGATCCGGATGGATATTGTTATTTATCAGCGTAGTAACAAACCCCCCACCTCGCAACCCATGCAACCCTAAACAGTTCACACTGTTCACAACCTTCTTGTTGGCAGAGAGAAAACATTGCAGTTTTAAAAGTAATTTCCTGCATTTCTACACATTATGTCATGGAGTGAAGGGAAAATGTAGTAGTTTTAAAGCTAATTTCCTGCATTTCTACACATTATGCCATGGAGCGAAGGGAAAATGTAGTAGTTTTAAAGCAAATTTCCTGCATTTCTACACATTATGTCATGGAGTGAAGGGAAAATGTAGTAGTTTTAAAGCTAATTTCCTGCATTTCTACACATTATGTCATGGAGTGAAGGGAAAATGTAGTAGTTTTAAAGCTAATTTCCTGCATTTCTACACATTATGCCATGGAGTGAAGGGAAAATGTAGTAGTTTTAAAGCTAATTTCCTGCATTTCTACACATTATGTCATGGAGTGAAGGGAAAATGTAGTAGTTTTAAAGCTAATTTCCTGCATTTCTACACATTATGCCATGGAGCGAAGGGAAAATGTAGTAGTTTTAAAGCTCATTTCCTGCATTTCTACGCATTATGCCATGGAGCGAAGGGAAAATGTAGCAGTTTTAAAACTAATTTCCTGCATTTCTACGCATTATGTCATGGAGCGAAGAAGAAATGGAGCAGTTTTAAAGCTAATTTTCTGCATTTCTACACATTTTCCATGTCTTATGTGTGTTCATAATGAAACCAGGAGTCCAACCCCAACCAACATTTTTATTTCTTTATTTTTAGTCGGGGCCTCGGTCAGTATTGACTCCGTTCTGTATCCGGATCCGGCCCGCGGTCCACCTGTTGAGTATGACTGATGTAGTGAATAGGATACCATTTTGGATGCATCACCAGCTTGCTATTGGTAGAGTGTTTAATCATTCAGACAATGATGTTGAGCTGAGTGTATATAATCAATTACAGCATGAGGAAGTGTTTTAGTGGCTCATGACTGAGAACAGAATGACTGTGTGATTATGAATGGCTTTCATTAAGCTTATTAATGGACATGATCAATAATTGCTGGCTGTCCGTTTACACCGTCCTCAGCGGGTGACGACAGGGAACCGACACACTGGGAACATTTTCCACCTGCTGTAACTAGTCTAACAGAGATGGTTCAGTGGGATCTAGATGGATAACCCTCCTCAACCAAATGCCTACGATTTGATTTTGATTTGATTTATTTTATTACAGAGTCATGCATCATCAGGATGCCCCGCCCACATGGAGTCATGCATCTTCAGGATGCCCCGCCCACATGGAGTCATGCATCTTCAGGATGCCCCGCCCACATGGAGTCATGCATCATCAGGATGCCCCGCCCACATGGGCTTATAAGACATTGTATTTGCTGTGTCAAAATAAAATAATAATGTATATATATGCACACATCCACACACACACACACACACACACACACACACACACACACCACACACACACACACACACATATATATATATATATAAACAGTACCAGTCAAAAGTTTGGACACATCTACTCATCCAAGGGTTTTCATTGGTTTTACTATTTTCTACATTGTAGAATAATAGTAAAGACATCAAAACTATGAAATAACACATATGGAACCATGTAGTAACCAAAACATTTGAGTTTCTTCAAAGTGGCCACCCTTTGCCTTGATGACAGCTTTGCACACTCTTGGCATTCTCTCAACCAGCTTCATGAGGTAGTCACCTGGAATGCATTTCAATTAACAGGTGTGCCTTGTTAAAAGTTAATTTGTGGAATGTCTTTCCTTCTTATTAATGCATTTGAACCAATCAGTTGTGTTGTGACAAGGTAGGGGTGGTATACAGAAGATAGCCCTATTTGGTAAAAGACCAAGTCCATATTATGGCAAGAACAGCTCAAATAAGCAAATAGAAACGACAGTCCATCATTACTTTAAGACATGAAGGTCAGTCAATACGGAAAATGTCAAGAACTTTGAAAGTTTCTTCAAGTGCAGTCGCAAAAACCATCAAGCGCTATGATGAAACTGTCTCTCATGAGGACCACCACATGAGGACCACCACATGAGGACCGCAATATCAACTGTTCCTTTGAATAGAATGATGTTGAGATGTGTCTGTTACTTAAACTTTGTGGCTGGTAACTCCAATGAACTTTTCTTCTGAAGCAGAGGTAACTCTGGGTCTTCCTTTCCTGTGGCGGTCCTCATGAGAGACACTTTCATCATAGCGCTTGATGGTTTTTGCGACTGCACTTGAAGAAACTTTCAAAGTTCTTGACATTTTCCGTATTGACTGACCTTTATGTCTTAAAGTGATGATGGATGTCGTTTCTCTTTGCCTCATGAAGCTGGTTGAGAGAATGCCAAGAGTGTGCAAAGCTGTCATCAAGGCAAAGGGTGGCCACTTTGAAGAATCTCAAATACAAAATATATTTTGATTTGTTTAACACTTTTTTGGTTACTACATGATTCCATAGGTGATATATCATAGTTTTGATGTATATATAGAAATAGGTGACAGGAGCTCAATATAACATTTACCATACACCCCACACAATAGAGCCAGGTCTAAACCCCAGGCATTACACTAGCTACAAGACAAGCTTCATAGAACCATCCACAAGAAAGGCTGTACTCACATGTTCTGCCCACAGAAGACACACTGATGCCATCCTGCCCATCTGTGTAGACTGGGGTGACCGTCACCTTGTGCTCTGTGTCAGACAGCAGAGGCTGGAGAAGGACTGTGGTCTGCTGCCCAGGCACCAGAACCTGGCGGGTAGAGATTATACATAGTGTTACACAGAGTGTGTGTGTGTGTGTGTGTGTGTGTGTGTGTGTGTGTGTGTGTGTGTGTGTGTGTGTGTGTGTGTGTGTGTGTGTGTGTGTGTGTGTGTGTGTGTGTGTGTGTGAGAGAGAGCATAAGCGTGAGGGTTTCTCCTCAGAAATATATCTGACCTCCAAGTGTGTCTTATTTCACTGCTACCGACACATCGTTAATCAAACATATGGTAACGTCTCATCTAGCCTGTTGTTTGGCCAGTTCCCACAGTGGCCAGTGGCTGAACTGACACTTGGCTTTGGGTATGAGGCTGATACTTGGTTTGAAGTTCTTTCCAAACATTTTCACTGCTCTATTCTTCAATTTTTTTCTCATTAACAAAATTGGCCTCAATGACAAGACAGTTAAACCTGATATGTTGGTAATGACAAGAAGGATTAACATCTAATGAAAATCCCAAATCGCACCCTATTCCCTATTTAGTCCACTACTTTTGACCAGGGCCCATAGGGTTCCTGTTCCTAAAGTAGTGCACTATATAAGGAATAGGGTGCGATTTGGGACACAACCAAAGTTAGCCTGATATTACCTCTCTGCATAATCATTAACAGATTAGTTGAATCACGCTGTTGTGGTCGCCCATTAGACTCTTAGACCACAGTTAAAAATATGATATAAAAAGAAGTTCCCAAAGGATGTTACCAAGAAAAAGGTCTGAAATGGTAAAAAGTTCCCTGAGAAGGTACAACTATGTAAAATTAATAACATTTTAGTATCATTACTTGGAATAAGATTTCGTATTTCCATATAAACTATTTACACGTTCTCTATGATCCATCTTCCCTGGTTGGTCTGGGCTTTTTTTTATCCCATCTTGTGAACTGTCAAACCCCATACCCTGGAAATGGACTGTCCACCAGGCATGTGGTGTTTAAATCGGAACTGCCAAGTAGTTGGTCGAGCCCAAAGTGAACGTTCCTAAATGTCTTCTCTAAGAAGCCATATCCTCACATGGAGAGGAGTGAGAGGCTAAGCCCAAACCCCATCCCTATCCTCCATCCCATCCGCTGCCCTGTCAGACCCCACACCAGAGCTGGACTGTACTGACTCCTACACAACAACTCTGATTAGCGGAGCTGTCCAATAGACACGTGGTGCTGAAGCAGATTCTGCCAGGGGAGTTGGCTTGACTCAGCCAAAACTAAACGATCTGAAAGTCCCAACCGTTCTCTCTAAGGAGCATGTCCTCACAGGTCTCTACTTCAGTCTGTGGGGTAATTGGGATTCTTCAGGGGGGAAAAAAAAATCTCTCTATGGATGTGTCCCAAATGGCACCCTATTCCCTATATAGTGCACTACTTTTGACCAGAGCCCTATATAGGGAATAGGATGCCATATGGGGTGCAGCCAGTGTGTTCCATTCGTTCCTCAGTGACCTAAATGCTTGTTGAAAAGATAATGGAAGTTCTTCCATGTTGCTCCATCCCCTCTATCTTCCCCAACACAGCAGGAGCCAGGGAGACGCGAAGGTCCCAGGTGGAAATTAAAATACAAGTGAAGGAGAAAGAATAGATAGAGGGTTTAAGTGCTGAATCACTGTAGAGTCCCTTGGTCCCAAGGGCTCTGTGGAGGTTGGGGCAGAAAGGTGGAAGGGGCTCCAAACTAATAATTCTTCTCATCGTACAAATGAGTCAACACACTGTGATTCTATTGAACACACTGGATAATAAAATGGTGTGATTCTATTGAACACACTGGAGAATAAAATGGTATGATTCTATTGAACACACTGGAAAATAAAATGGTGTGATTCTATTGAACACACTGGATAATAAAATGGTGTGATTCTATTGAACACACTGGATAATAAAATTGTATGATTCTATTGAACACACTGGATAATAAAATGGTGTGATTCTATTGAACGCACTGGAGAATAAAATGGTGTGATTCTATTGAACACACTGGATAATAAAATGGTGTGATCCTATTGAACACACTGGAGAATAAAATTGTGTGATTCTATTGAACACACTGGAGAATAAAATTGTGTGATTCTATTGAACACACTGGAGAATAAAATGGTGTGATGCTATTGAACACACTGGAGAATAAAATGGTGTGATGCTATTGAACACACTGAACACACTGGACACACAATAGATATAGTCCTTGGTTCACTCCAGACCTGTCTGCCCTTGACCAGCACAAAAACATCCTGTGGCGTTCTGCATTAGCATCGAATAGCCCCCGTGATATGCAACTTTTCAGGGAAGTTAGGAACAAATATACACAGGCAGTTAGGAAAGCTAAGACTATATTTTTCAAACAGAAATTTGCATCCTGTAGTACTAACTCAAAAACGTTCTGGGACACTGTAAAGTCCATGGAGAATAAGAGGACCTCCTCCCAGCTGCCCACTGCTCTGAGGCTAGGAAACACTGTTACCACCGATAAATCCACTGTAATTGAGAATTTCAATAAGCATTTCTCTACGGCTGGCCATGCTTTCCACCTGGCTACCCCTACCCTGGTCAACTGCCCGGCACCCTCCACAGCAACGTGCCAAAGCCCCCACCATTTCTATTTCACCCAAATCCAGATAGCTGATGTTCTGAAAGAGCGGCAAAATCTGGACCCCTACAAATCAGCCGGGCTAGACAATCTGGACCCTCTCTTTCTAAAATTATCTGCCGAAATTGTTGCAACCCCTATTACTAGCCTGTTCAACCTCTCTTTCATATCGTCTGAGATTCCCAAAGATTGGAAAGCTGCCGCGGTCATCCCCCTCTTCAAAATGGAGTGACACTCTAGAACCAAACTGCTACAGACCTATATCTATCCTACCTGTCTTTCTAAGGTCTTCAAAAGCCAAGTTAACAAACAGATTACCGACCATTTCGAATCCCACCGTATCTTCTCCGCTATGCAATCTGGTTTCCGAGCTGGTCATGGGTGCACCTCAGCCACGCTCAAGGTCCTAAACGATATCATAACCGCCATCGATAAGAGACATTACTGTGCAGCCGTATTCATCGACCTGGCCAAGGCTTTCGACTCTGTTTCTCAAATGACTGCCTCGCCTGGTTTACCAACTACTTCTCTGATAGAGTTCAGTGTGTCAAATCGGAGGGCCTGCTGTCCGGACCTCTGGACCTCTGGCAGTCTCTATGGGGGTGCCACAGCATTCAATTCTCGGGCCGACTCTTTTCTCTGTATACATCAATGATGATGTTGCTCTTGCTGCTGGTGATTCTCTGATCCACCTCTATGCAGATGACACCATTCTGTATACTTCTGGCCCCTCTTTGGACACTGTGTTAACTAACCTCCAGACGAGCTTCAATGCCATACAACTCTCCTTCCGTGGCCTCCAACTGACCTCCAGACGAGCTTCAATGCCATACAACTCTCCTTCCGTGGCCTCCAACTGCTCTTAAACGCAAGTAAAACTAAATGCATGCCTGCTCGCATGCCTGCTCGCCCGTTCAGCATCACTACTCTGGACGGTTCTGACTTAGAATATGTGGACAACTACAAATACCTAGGTGTCTGGTTAGACTGTAAACCTTCCAGACTCACATTAAGCATCTCCAATCCAAAATTACATCTAGAATCGGCTTCCTATATCGCAACAAAGCATCCTTCACTCATGCTGCCAAACATACCCTCGTAAAACTGACCATCCTACCGATCCTCGACTTCGGTGATGTCATCTATAAAATAGCCTCAAACACTCTACTCAACAAATTGGATGCAGTCTATCACATTGCTATCCGTTTTGTCACCAAAGCCCCATACACTACCCACCATTGCGACCTGTACACTCTCGTTGGTTGGCCCTCGCTTCATACTCGTCGCCAAACCCACTGGCTACAGGTTATCTACAAGTCTCTGCTAGGTAAAGCCCCGCCTTATCTCAGCTCACTGGTCACCATAGCAGCACCCACTCGTAGCACGCGCTCCAGCAGGTATATCTCACTGGTCACCCCCAAAGCCAATTCCTCCTTTGGTCGTCTTTCCTTCCAGTTCTCTGCTGCCAATGACTGGAATGAACTGCAAAAATCTCTGAAGCTGGAGACTCATATCTCCCTCACTAGCTTTAAGCACCAGCTGTCAGAGCAGTTCACAGATCACTGCACCTGTACATAGCCCATCTGTAAACAGCCCATCTATCTACCTACCTCATCCCCATACTGTATTTATTTATCTTGCTCCTTTGCACCCCAGTATCTCTACTTGCACATTCATCTTCTGCACATCTACCATTCCAGTGTTTAATTGCTATATTGTAATTATTTCGCCACCATGGCCTATTTATTGCCTTATCTTACCTCATTTGCACTCACTGTATATAGACTTTTTGTTTTCTTTTGTTCTACTGTATTATTGACTATGTTTTGTTTATTCCATGTGTAACTCTGTGTTGTTGTATGTGTCGAATTGCTATGCTTTATCTTGGCCAGGTCGCAGTTGCAAATGAGAACTTGTTCTCAACTAGCCAACCTGGTTAAATAAAGGTGAAATAAAAATAAAATAAAAACTGGATAATAAAATGGTGTGATTCTATTGAACTCACTGGATAATAAAATGGTGTGATTCTATTGAACTCACTGGATAATAAAATGGTGTGATTCTATTGAATTCACTGGATAATAAAATGGTGTGATTCTATTGAACTCACTGGATAATAAAATGGTATGATTCTATTGAATTTGAGCTGGGAGATATAAAACTCCAGTCAGATGAAGGATATCTTACATATTAGGTGAAGAATACTTTGGCAAAGCTACCTACATTTTACTCATCTATCAGACGTTCTCATCCAGAGCGACTTACAGGAGCAATGAGGGTTAAGTGTCTTGCTCAAGGGCACATCGACAGATTCTTCACCTAGTTGGCTCTGGGATTTGAACCAGTAACCTTTCGGTTACTGGCACATGCTCTCAACTGCTAGGCTATCTGCCACCCCGTTCTTCGTTGTCTCCACACATATACTTCCCTATGTACCAGTCTACTGTTTCTATCAGTCTACCACCCATTCCTTGTCTATCCATTCTATCTATTGTCTACAAATAACATTTTTGTGAAGGGTATATACATAACAGAGAAGGGTTAAGTTGTCAATGCTTTGTCTGAAGAACAGCAAAAACCCAGGATTTACATTCCAAACGTATCTGTTCTTAATCGGAAACCCTTAGGATCAATAAAACAGGACAACTGAAAGGACAACAATGAGTTCCACCAGTTTTCAACCAGATTTCAAATTGGAGGTGTCTTTTCAGCAAGTATGACAGTACACTCTTAGACAAAAATATGCTATCTAGAACCTTAAAGGGTTCTTCGACTGTCCCCACAGAGAACCCTTTTGGCTCCAGGTAGAACCCTTTCTACAGAGGGGTCTACCTGGAACAAAAAGGGTTCTCCTATGGGAACAGTAGAAGAACCCTTTTCTCTAAGAGTGTAGATATTATGCCTCCATGCAGTATGTCAAACTAATCAGTGGATCGACATGTGTCTCAATTTCTGTGCCTTACAGGAATTAGTTCAGTGACTAAGCCACCATGATCAAATAATCAAAGACTTTCATTAGGTTCCAGAGACCCCAAAGGAGCATGGGTAATAATTTATCTGGTTCCTTTCAAACAGCACTGTGACTGTGTCAGCCAGTTAATTCCACAATGATACACAAATTAGACATGCTCAACAGTAATTACACATTTACATCAGGATTTAACCCCTGGATGGGTACAGCTACAGAATGTGTCCTGGCATCAGGATTTAACCCCTGGATGGGTACAGCTACATAACGTGTCCTGTCATCAGGATTTAACCCTTGGATGGGTACAGCTACAGAACGTGTCCTGTCATCAGGATTTAACCCCTGGATGGGTACAGCTACAGAATGTGTCCTGACATCAGGATTTAACCCCTGGATGGGTACAGCTACAGAACGTGTCCTGTCATCAGGATTTAACCCCTGGATGGGTACAGCTACAGAACGTGTCCTGTCATCAGGATTTAACCCCTGGATGGGTACAGCTACAGAACGTGTCCTGTCATCAGGATTTAACCCCTGGATGGGTACAGCTACAGAACGTGTCCTGTCATCAGGATTTAACCCCTGGATGGGTACAGCTACAGAACGTGTCCTGTCATCAGGATTTAACCCCTGGATGGGTACAGCTACAGAACGTGTCCTGTCATCAGGATTTAACCCCTGGATGGGTACAGCTACAGAACGTGTCCTGTCATCAGGATTTAACCCCTGGATGGGTACAGCTACAGAACGTGTCCTGTCATCAGGATTTAACCCCTGGATGGGTACAGCTACAGAATGTGTCCTGTCATCAGGATTTAACCCCTGGATGGGTACAGCTACAGAACGTGTCCTGTCATCAGGATCTAACCTCCCTGACATGATGATCAGTGTGGTGCCTGACAGGATGATCAGTGTGGTGCCTAACATGATGATCAGTGTGGTGCCTGACATGATGATCAGTGTGGTGTCAAACCATCAAAGCAAGATGCTTGGTTTCTGATCAGAGCTGAGTTACACAGAGTGATCTACCTACAACACACACATAGGAAAATGACCTCTGAACGTCCCCTCTGTGATACACTCCACATACAGTCTATGTCTGCCCATCTTTGGCCATATTCCCAAAGGGATGTAAGACGCCTGGTAACTCTGTGAGTTCTCTCTATACTGACTGACAACCTAGCGTACAACCAACGACACGGCTTCTAAGGTGCAGGACGGTGTGACCAGTGAGAATAAGGAGTGACTTACAATCAGTACACCACTTATCATGATCACTGCAAGTAAACCCTTCTTCAGAAATAGCCAGTCTCTGCCTCTAAACGAGCTCCAAACTCACTGACTCCTCGTTGCGGTCTCCTGTGAGGCTGACGTAGGTGACTCTGTACTGGTCCACCTTAGGATCCTCCAGCTGCCATGACACCTCCAGGCTGTAGGTGGTCTCCTCCTGGACCTGCAGGCCTCTCACCGCCTGACGTACCACTGGAGGGGACAGATAACACAGAGATATTAATGTATTGACTTATTGAATCCTTTTGACCAGGCCAGTTGGCTGATAACAGCTTGGACAAGAGACCTGATTGAGTTCTCATAACATGAAATGACTCACCATCAATATATGCAATCACAATCATGATATTCAGCACCATGTCATTTAACAACACAATGCAGTCAATAATCACATCTTTGTAAACAAGGATTAGTCTGTCACTTTATACCAGCGTGATCAAGTAACAAGTCATTCTAAAACCAAAGCAAAGCAACCCCTGCCGAAGAGATAACACTCCTGACCACATTACCTGACCAGGAATAACTCTCAGCCCTAGATATAAGACATAACCCAGGTACAGGAGACTACATGTCCACCAGGAATAACTCTGAGCCCTAGATATAAGATATAACCCAGGTAGAAGAGACTACATGTCCACCAGGAATAACTCTGAGCCCTAGATATAAGACATAACCCAGGTAGAAGAGACTAAATGTCCACCAGGAATAATTCTGAGCCCTAGATATAAGATATAACCCAGGTAGAAGAGACTAAATGTCCACCAGGAATAATTCTAAGCCGTAGCTATAAGACATAACCCAGGTACAAGAGACTAAATGTCCACCAGGAATAACTCTGAGCTCTAGCTATAAGATATAACCCAGGTAGAAGAGACTAAATGTCCACCAGGAATAATTCTAAGCCGTAGCTATGAGATATAACCCAGGTAGAAGAGACTAAATGTCCACCAGGAATAACTCTGAGCTCTAGCTATAAGATATAACCCAGGTAGAAGAGACTAAATGTCCACCAGGAATAATTCTAAGCCGTAGCTATGAGATATAACCCAGGTAGAAGAGACTAAATGTCCACCAGGAATAATTCTGAGCCGTAGCTATGAGATATAACCCAGGTAGAAGAGACTAAATGTCCACCAGGAATAATTCTGAGCCGTAGCTATGAGATATAACCCAGGTAGAAGAGACTAAATGTCCACCAGGAATAATTCTGAGCCGTAGCTATGAGATATAACCCATGTACAAGAGACTAAATGTCCACCAGGAATAACTCTGAGCTCTAGCTATAAGATATAACCCAGGTAGAAGAGAGTAAATGTCCACCAGGAATAACTCTGAGCCCTAGATATAAGATATAACCCAGGTAGAAGAGAATAAATGTCCACCAGGAATAACTCTGAGCCGTAGCTATGAGATTTAACCAAGGTAGAAGAGACTAAATGTCCACCAGGAATAATTCTGAGCCGTAGCTATGAGATATAACCAAGGTAGAAGAGACTAAATGTCCACCAGGAATAATTCTGAGCCGTAGCTATGGGATATAACCAAGGTAGAAGAGACTAAATGTCCACCAGGAATAACTCTGAGCTCTAGATATAAGACATAACCCAGGTACAAGAGTATAAATGACTTCAGACCTGAGAAATACGACAGTAGTTTAAAAGTAGTAAATCCTTGATGATTGAATTTGGAAACTCCAGTTTGGTCCCATATGGTACCATGTGGCTCTCGGCAGGACTATAATCGAGTCAGAGAGACTTGTGGGAGCAGAACGCTTGGTGACAACATGAAAAACAGCCTTTTCCATTCGACCAATAAGAACAATTTAAACAACAGTCAGAAAGTTCATTACCTGGCGTTGTAGTGGCAACCGTTGTTGTCCTGGCAACTGGAAACAATAGTGATGCAGTTAGTAAGACAAACAGAGAGAAATACAATACTAGAACTAAATCAAGTACTACAGTTTAGATTTGTCAACGTTGCATACCCAGTGTGGGTGCAGACTGCAGCTCCAGTCAAAGCAGTACCACATCTGATTCAACTCATTAAGTCTATTGGACAAAGTGATTAGTTCAATACTTGAATCTGGAGTCTTACTGATATGGCTGGAGTGAAAGCCTGGCCCTTTGTAGATAAGGTCTGATTTAAAGTCACGGTGTAAAACTGCAGAACTGCTGTATGGTGCATAGAGAATGAGTTGAGTTGCATTATTCTCTCACGTGTTGTCTCCACCACTAACACTGCATCACTCTCTGATTGGTCTTTGAAGATGGCTTGGAGCATCACTTCATACTCCGTGTTAGGGCTCAGTCCACTGAGGAGGAAGGAGTCCACATCACCACTTAGAACCATCTAGAATACAGAGAGAGAGATAGAGAGAGAGGTAGTGAGGAGAGAGAGAGAGAGAGAGAGAGAGAGAGAGAGAGAGAGAGAGAGAGAGAGAGAGACAGAGAGAGAGAGAGAGAGAGGTAGTGAGCGAGAGAGAGAGAGAGAGAGAGAGAGAGAGAGAGAGAGAGAGAGAGAGAGAGAGAGAGAGAGAGAGAGACAGAGAGAGAGAGAGAGAGAGGTAGTGAGCGAGAGAGAGAGAGAGAGAGAGAGAGAGAGAGAGAGAGAGAGGTAGTGAGAGAGAGAGACGAGAGATGAGAGAGAGAGAGAGAGAGAGAGAGAGAAACAGAAAGGATAAAATACACCTGCTATGATCAATATCATTATCATACACTGCTCTCTCATGGATTAACTCAACTAGTCTGCATTGGTGGGTTTTGTGGGAAAATCTCTCCACCACCCTACTTCATAGTCACAGCCTCACAGCTCTACAATCACAGCCTCACAGGCCTACAGTCACAGCCTCACAGGTCTACAGTCACAGCCTCACAGGTCTACAGTCACAGCCTCACAGCTCTACAGTCACAGCTCTAAAGTCACAGCCTCACAGGCCTACAGTCACAGCCTCACAGCTCTACAGTCACAGCTCTACAGTCACAGCCTCACAGCTCTACAGTCACAGCTCTACAGTCACAGCCTCACAGGCCTACAGTCACAGCTCTACAGTCACAGCCTCACAGGTCTAAAGTCACAGCCTCACAGCTCTACAGTCCCAGCCTCACAGGTCTAAAGTCCCAGCCTCACAGGTCTACAGTCACAGCCTCACAGCTCTACAGTCACAGCCTCACAGCTCTACAGTCACAGCCTTACAGCTCAACAGTCACAGCCTCACAGCTCTACAGTCACAGCTCTACAGTCCCAGCCTCACAGCTCTACAGTCACAGCCTCACAGCTCTACAGTCGCAGCCTCACAGCTCTACAGTCACAGCCTCACAGCTCTGCTACATAGGGCTCAGATCCAAAGTAATGCACTTTACAGGGAACAGGGTGCCATGAGAGACACAGACAGCGTATCTACTCCACAGTAACATTCCACCACCCTACCTCACAGACACAGACAGTGTATCGACTCCACAGTAACATTCCACCACCCTACCTCACAGACACAGACAGTGTATCTACTCCACAGTAACATTCCACCACCCTACCTCACAGACACACCCAGTGTATCTACTCCACAGTAACATTCCACCACCCTACCTCACAGACACACCCAGTGTATCTACTCCACAGTAACATTCCACCACCCTGCCTCACAGACACAGACAGTGTATCTACTCCACAGTAACATTCCACCACCCTACCTCACAGACACAGACAGTCTATCTACTCCACAGTAACATTCCACCACCCTACCTCACAGACACAGACAGTGTATCTACTCCACAGTAACATTCCACCACCCTACCTCACAGACACAGACAGTCTATCTACTCCACAGTAACATTCCACCACCCTACCTCACAGACACAGACAGTCTATCTACTCCACAGTAACATTCCACCACCCTACCTCACAGACACACCCAGTGTATCTACTCCACAGTAACATTCCACCACCCTACCTCACAGACACACCCAGTGTATCTACTCCACAGTAACATTCCACCACCCTACCTCACAGACACAGACAGTGTATCTACTCCACAGTAACATTCCACCACCCTACCTCACAGACACAGACAGTCTATCTACTCCACAGTAACATTCCACCACCCTACCTCACAGACACAGACAGCGTATCTACTCCACAGTAACATTCCACCACCCTACCTCACAGACACACCCAGTGTATCTACTCCACAGTAACATTCCACCACCCTACCTCACAGACACAGACAGTGTATCTACTCCACAGCGTCAGCAGTGTATTATTTTCTGCTGCGGTGACTCCCGGTAAACACACCGACCTGCTGACCTGCAGTGCTATCTGTAAAGACCAGCTAGCTACAGTAGTCAGTCAGGACCCAGGAATGAGGCTGGTCAGTCAGTTCAGAGAGCATATTTCACTAGCCTGGGGCCATAACAGTTTGTGCTTTATAGCCACCTCCAATGGCTGTTGTCATAGGAGTTGGCAAAACAGCAGAAACAGATCTGGGACCAGGCTAATGTTTCACCAGTTGGCTAGAGACTGGAGCATTGTGCCATTCTACAGCTGATGTTCTCTTGTTAAGGACAGATTATCAACACTTTGGATCTGAGCCAGGATCACAGTTATATCAGCCACTAAAAACCTAGTCAATCAGGCATCCAATCAAGTCAAGTATCTAACTTGGATTATGAGTATTGGAGTTTGCACTTTTGGGACTATTCCATGTATTATATTTTACCTGGCAAACTAAATTAAGAGCAGCAAGAGTCTCATGAAGCATTTGACAAATGTATTGATCCAGGTCTGGTTTCCCTTTTGGGTTATCCCAGTACCAACCTCCTTAGTGGGTTGTCCCAGTACCAACCTCCTTAGTGGATTGTCCCAGTACCAACCTCCTTAGTGGGTTGTCCCAGTACCAACCTCCTTAGTGGATTGTCCCAGTACCAACCTCCTTAGTGGATTGTCTCAGTACCAACCTCCTTAGTGGGTTGTCCCAGTACCAACCTCCTTAGTGGAATGTCCCAGTACCAACCTCCTTAGTGGGTTGTCTCAGTACCAACCTCCTTAGTGGATTGTCCCAGTACCAACCTCCTTAGTGGGTTATCCCAGTACCAACCTCCTTAGTGGGTTATCCCAGTACCAACCTCCTTAGTGGGTTGTCCCAGTACCAACCTCCTTAGTGGGTTGTCCCAGTACCAACCTCCTTAGTGGGTTGTCTCAATACCAACCTCCTTAGGGGGTTATCCCAGTACCAACCTCCTTAGTGGATTGTCCCAGTACCAACCTCCTTAGTGTCCCCTCCATCATAAGGAGCCCAGGTCAGTTTGTAGAGGACGATGCCCGGAGCAGAGTGACCCCAGCTGACCCGGAAGCTCTCTGCGGTGACCTCACTGGCCTGGAGGTCAAGAGGGCCTGGCACAGGGTCTATTAGAGAGATCAAACAGCATCATCAGAACAGGAAGATCAGATATAACATGAAGTAAAACACACATCACTTCTGACTGGAAGAACTCATACTACAGTCCTATTCTGACCTGGTTAGTACCAATAGGAAGAACTCATACTACAGTCCTATTCTGACCTGGTTAGTACCAATAGGAAGAACTCATACTACAGTCCTATTCTGACCTGGTTAGTACCAATAGGAAGAACTCATACTACAGTCCTATTCTGACCTGGTTAGTACCAATAGGAAGAACTCATACTACAGTCCTATTCTGACCTGGTTAGTACCAATAGGAAGAACTCATACTACAGTCCTATTCTGACCTGGTTAGTACCAATAGGAAGAACTCATACTACAGTCCTATTCTGACCTGGTTAGTACCAATAGGAAGAACTCATACTACAGTCCTATTCTGACCTGGTTAGCACCAATAGGAAGAACTCATACTACAGTCCTATTCTGACCTGGTTAGTACCAATAGGAAGAACTCATACTACAGTCCTATTCTGACCTGGTTAGTACCAATAGGAAGAACTCATACTACAGTCCTATTCTGACCTGGTTAGCACCAATAGGAAGAACTCATACTACAGTCCTATTCTGACCTGGTTAGTACCATTAGGAAGAACTCATACTACAGTCCTATTCTGACCTGGTTAGTACCAATAGGAAGAACTCATACTACAGTCCTATTCTGACCTGGTTAGTACCAATAGGAAGAACTCATACTACAGTCCTATTCTGACCTGGTTAGTACCAATAGGAAGAACTCATACTACAGTCCTATTCTGACCTGGTTAGCACCAATAGGAAGAACTCATACTACAGTCCTATTCTGACCTGGTTAGTACCAATAGGAAGAACTCATACTACAGTCCTATTCTGACCTGGTTAGCACCAATAGGAAGAACTCATACTACAGTCCTATTCTGACCTGGTTAGCACCAATAGGAAGAACTCATACTACAGTCCTATTCTGACCTGGTTAGTACCAATAGGAAGAACTCATACTACAGTCCTATTCTGACCTGGTTAGTACCAATAGGAAGAACTCATACTACAGTCCTATTCTGACCTGGTTAGTACCAATAGGAAGAACTCATACTACAGTCCTATTCTGACCTGGTTAGTACCAATAGGAAGAACTCATACTACAGTCCTATTCTGACCTGGTTAGTACCAATAGGAAGAACTCATACTACAGTCCTATTCTGACCTGGTTAGTACCAATAGGAAGAACTCATACTACAGTCCTATTCTGACCTGGTTAGTACCAATAGGAAGAACTCATACTACAGTCCTATTCTGACCTGGTTAGCACCAATAGGAAGAACTCATACTACAGTCCTATTCTGACCTGGTTAGTACCAATAGGAAGAACTCATACTACAGTCCTATTCTGACCTGGTTAGTACCAATAGGAAGAACTCATACTACAGTCCTATTCTGACCTGGTTAGTACCAATAGGAAGAACTCATACTACAGTCCTATTCTGACCTGGTTAGTACCAATAGGAAGAACTCATACTACAGTCCTATTCTGACCTGGTTAGTACCAATAGGAAGAACTCATACTACAGTCCTATTCTGACCTGGTTAGTACCAATAGGAAGAACTCATACTACAGTCCTATTCTGACCTGGTTAGTACCAATAGGAAGAACTCATACTACAGTCCTATTCTGACCTGGTTAGTACCAATAGGAAGAACTCATACTACAGTCCTATTCTGACCTGGTTAGTACCAATAGGAAGAACTCATACTACAGTCCTATTCTGACCTGGTTAGTACCAATAGGAAGAACTCATACTACAGTCCTATTCTGACCTGGTTAGTACCAATAGGAAGAACTCATACTACAGTCCTATTCTGACCTGGTTAGTACCAATAGGAAGAACTCATACTACAGTCCTATTCTGACCTGGTTAGTACCAATAGGAAGAACTCATACTACAGTCCTATTCTGACCTGGTTAGTACCAATAGGAAGAACTCATACTACAGTCCTATTCTGACCTGGTTAGTACCAATAGGAAGAACTCATACTACAGTCCTATTCTGACCTGGTTAGTACCAATAGGAAGAACTCATACTACAGTCCTATTCTGACCTGGTTAGTACCAATAGGAAGAACTCATACTACAGTCCTATTCTGACCTGGTTAGTACCATTAGTACCAATAAAATAGCTCCTAAAGTGCAAACCCTGCTCATCTGGCACTACTCTGAGAGACTCTGATTGGTTCTTACCGGTGGTGAAGCTGCCAGAGAGGGCTTCTGATTGGCCCTCGTCGTAGATCCCAAAGATGGCTACCTCATACTCCCTTGCAGACGTCAGGTCATTCAGAGTCCAGGACGTGACTGGACCCACATCCACCTAAGGGGAAACAGAGACACACAGTATTGACAGAAGAGAGAGAGACACACAGTAATGAGAGAAGAGAGAGAGAAGACACAGACAGACAGACAGACAGACAGACAGACAGACAGACAGACAGACAGACAGACAGACAGACAGACAGACAGACAGACAGACAGACAGACAGACAGACAGACAGACAGACAGACAGACAGACAGACAGACAGACAGACAGACAGACAGACAGACAGACAGAGAAGGAAGTCAGATGTAATATATGGGTAACTCTAGGTTAAATCCCCTAGTCTTGTTCTAGGTTAAATCCCCTAGTCTTGTTCTAGGTTAAATCCCCTAGTCTTGTTCTAGGTTAAATCCCCTAGTCTTGTTCTAGGTTAAATCCCCTAGTGTTGTCTCTCACCTCATCAGTCTTTAGCCCGTCAGTCTTGACGTACATGATGCGGTATCCTGTCACCTTCCTAGAGGCAGCTTCCCACGACAGTTTGGCTGAGTTGTGGTCCACCTCAGAGAACACAAGGTTCTTGGGAGGGCTCAGTGGTACTGCAGACACAAAAGGGTTAACTCAAAATGTCATGTTGTAGAGATCAATCAATCAATCAAATGTATTTACAGAGCCCTTTTTCCATCAGCAGTTGTCACTAAGTGCTATACAGCTACAACTTCTGAAGACACCATATCTGTCCTCAGGAAGACCTTCAGTATATCTGTCCTCAGGAAGACCTACAGTATATCTGTCCTCAGGAAGACCTTCAGTATATCTGTCCTCAGGAAGACCTACAGTATATCTGTCCTCAGGAAGACCTTCAGTATATCTGTCCTCAGGAAGACCTTCAGTATATCTGTCCTCAGGAAGACCTACAGTATATCTGTCCTCAGGAAGACCTTCAGTATATCTGTCCTCAGGAAGACCTACAGTATATCTGTCCTCAGGAAGACCTACAGTATATCTGTCCTCAGGAAGACCTACAGTATATCTGTCCTCAGGAAGACCTTCAGTATATCTGTCCTCAGGAAGACCTTCAGTATATCTGTCCTCAGGAAGACCTACAGTATATCTGTCCTCAGGAAGACCTTCAGTATATCTGTCCTCAGGAAAACCTGCAGTATATCTGTCCTCAGGAAGACCTACAGTATATCTGTCCTCAGGAAGACCTTCAGTATATCTGTCCTCAGGAAGACCTACAGTATATCTGTCCTCAGGAAGACCTACAGTATATCTGTCCTCAGGAAGACCTACAGTATATCTGTCCTCAGGAAGACCTACAGTATATCTGTCCTCAGGAAGACCTACAGTATATCTGTCCTCAGGAAGACCTTCAGTATATCTGTCCTCAGGAAGACCTACAGTATATCTGTCCTCAGGAAGACCTTCAGTATATCTGTCCTCAGGAAGACCTACAGTATATCTGTCCTCAGGAAGACCTACAGTATATCTGTCCTCAGGAAGACCTGCAGTATATCTGTCCTCAGGAAGACCTTCAGTATATCTGTCCTCAGGAAGACCTACAGTATATCTGTCCTCAGGAAGACCTACAGTATATCTGTCCTCAGGAAGACCTACAGTATATCTGTCCTCAGGAAGACCTACAGTATATCTGTCCTCAGGAAGACCTACAGTATATCTGTCCTCAGGAAGACCTTCAGTATATCTGACCTCAGGAAGACCTACAGTATATCTGTCCTCAGGAAGACCTACAGTATATCTGTCCTCAGGAAGACCTGCAGTATATCTGTCCTCAGGAAGACCTACAGTATATCTGTCCTCAGGAAGACCTACAGTATATCTGTCCTCAGGAAGACCTACAGTATATCTGTCCTCAGGAAGACCTGCAGTATATCTGTCCTCAGGAAGACCTTCAGTATATCTGTCCTCAGGAAGACCTTCAGTATATCTGTCCTCAGGAAGACCTACAGTATATCTGTCCTCAGGAAGACCTTCAGTATATCTGTCCTCAGGAAGACCTACAGTATATCTGTCCTCAGGAAGACCTACAGTATATCTGTCCTCAGGAAGACCTACAGTATATCTGTCCTCAGGAAGACCTTCAGTATATCTGTCCTCAGGAAGACCTACAGTATATCTGTCCTCAGGAAGACCTACAGTATATCTGTCCTCAGGAAGACCTACAGTATATCTGTCCTCAGGAAGACCTGCAGTATATCTGTCCTCAGGAAGACCTACAGTATATCTGTCCTTTATCTGAATTGTTGAATATTTTACAGTAGGTTTAAGAGGACACTTACAGGTGGTCTGCTGGCTAGTCATAGGATCGCTAGCTTCTTCTCCATACATGGCATAGACTGTCACAGTGTACTCCGTAGCAGGAGTCAAGTCCTCCAGCTCCAGATCAGTTACTGCATCTGACACCTTCATCTGTTGGTTTAAAGGGGGAAATGGGAAAGCATGGCATCAGTGAAGGTCCAGATGACACAGTGGTGTGAGTCCAAAATTACAACCTATTCCTTATATAGTGCACTACTTGCGTAGTGGACTAATGTAGTGGACTATATGGGGAACAGGGTACTGTTGGGACTCAAGCCAAGATGCACCATCTGGAAGCCTGATTAGCATGGAGAATAATTCCACATGAAACATGTAACTTCTTTGCACTGTCTGAAAACAGCTTTACAGAATGTACAGTATTATTTCTGAGGCACGCAATACTGTAGAAAAAGCAGAGTCGTTTATCTTGTGGAATAATCCGGCCCGCGGCCCACACAGAGAGTTTGGTTAAACCAAAGTTCCCCATAATATATATACTGCTCAAAAAAATAAAGGGAACACTTAAACAACACATCCTAGATCTGAATTAAAGAAATAATCTTATTAAATACTTTTTTCTTTACATAGTTGAATGTGCTGACAACAAAATCACACAAAAATAATCAATGGAAATCCAATTTATCAACCCATGGAGGTCTGGATTTGGAGTCACACTCAAAATTAAAGTGGAAAACCACACTACAGGCTGATCCAACTTTGATGTAATGTCCTTAAAACAAGTCAAAATGAGGCTCAGTAGTGTGTGTGTGGCCTCCACGTGCCTGTATGACCTCCCTACAACGCCTGGGCATGCTCCTGATGAGGTGGCGGATGGTCTCCTGAGGGATCTCCTCCCAGACCTGGACTAAAGCATCCGCCAACTCCTGGACAGTCTGTGGTGCAACGTGGCGTTGGTGGATGGAGCGAGACATGATGTCCCAGATGTGCTCAATTGGATTCAGGTCTGGGGAACAGGCGGGCCAGTCCATAGCATCAATGCCTTCCTCTTGCAGGAACTGCTGACACACTCCAGCCACATGAGGTCTAGCATTGTCTTGCATTAGGAGGAACCCAGGGCCAACCGCACCAGCATATGGTCTCACAAGGGGTCTGAGGATCTCATCTCGATACCTAATCGCAGTCAGGCTACCTCTGGCGAGCACATGGAGGGCTGTGCGGCCCCCGAAAGAAATGCCACCCCACACCATGACTGACCCACCGCCAAACCGGTCATGCTGGAGGATGTTGCAGGCAGCAGAACGTTCTCCACGGCGTCTCCAGACTCTGTCACGTCTGTCACGTGCTCAGTGTGAACCTGCTTTCATCTGTGAAGAGCACAGGGCGCCAGTGGCGAATTTGCCAATCTTGGTGTTCTCTGGCAAATGCCAAACGTCCTGCACGGTGTTGGGCTGTAAGCACAACCCCCACCTGTGGACGTCGGGTCCTCATACCACCCTCATGGAGTCTGTTTCTGACCGTTTGAGCAGACACATGCACATTTGTGGCCTGCTGGAGGTAATTTTGCAGGGCTCTGGCAGTGCTCCTCCTGCTCCTCCTTGCACAAAGCGGTCCTGCTGCTGGGTTGTTGCCCTCCTACGGCCTCCTCCACGTCTCCTGATGTACTGGCCTGTCTCCTGGTAGCGCCTCCATGCTCTGGACACTACGCTGACAGACACAGCAAACCTTCTTGCCACAGCTCGCATTGATGTGCCATCCTGGATGAGCTGCACTACCTGAGCCACTTGTGTTGTTTGTAGACTCCGTCTCATGCTACCACTAGAGTGAAAGCACCGCCAGCATTCAAAAGTGACCAAAACATCAGCCAGGAAGCATAGGAACTGAGAAGTGGTCTGTGGTCCCCACCTGCAGAACCACTCCTTTATTGGGGGTGTCTTGCTAATTGCCTATAATTTCCACCTGTTGTCTATTCCATTTGCACAACAGCATGTGAAATTTATTGTCAATCAGTGTTGCTTCCTAAGTGGACAGTTTGATTTCACAGAAGTGTGATTGACTTGGAGTTACATTATGTTGTTTAAGTGTTCCCTTTATTTTTTTGAGCAGTGTATATATATTAGAAACTCAATCGGGGTCTCAACTTACTGTTGCTAGGTAGAACAGTAGAATACACAAGGTGACATTTCTACATGTGGTTGTGCATCATCAGTTTTCTCTTGTTATGTCAGTCACTGATAGTCAGTCAATTAGCCCACGTCAGTGAGTTTAGCGGACAGCTATCTAAACTTGCTATCATGGTTGAAATACCGACCAGGGGCCCCATTGATTTTGTTAGTCAGTGTCGCTCAGATATCATATTAAAAAATGCTAAAATCCACCCTATGGCAAAATGTAAAACAGCTAATTTTCCTTTCTGCCCCATGGCAAAATGAGTAGAATTGCATGAAATTAGTTATAACATTGCTAAATCTTCTCTCTGCCCCATGGCAAAATGAGTAGAATTGAAGCAAAGTTTCTTTAAAACTGCAACATGTTTTCTAGAGACAGGGACAGGGACAGATACATGGACAGAGATAGGGACAGGGACAAAGAGAGAGACAGGGACGGGGACAAAGACAGAGACAGAGACGGGGACGGGGACAGGGACAAAGACAGAGACGGGGACGGGGACAAAGACAGAGACAGGGACGGTGACGGGGACAGGGACGGGGACAGGGACAGGGACAGATACATGGACAGAGATAGGGACAGGGACAAAGACAGAGACAAAGACAGAGACAGAGACAGGGACGGTGACGGGGACAGGGACAGGGACAGAGACAGGGACAGAGACAGGGACAGGGACGGGGACGGGGACAGAGATAGGGACAGGTACAGGGACAGAAACAGAGACAGGGACAGGGACAGAGACAGGGACAAAGACGGGGATGGGGACGGGGACAGGGACAGAGGAAGTACTCTTATTGAGGCCTCTCCTTCCTCCATGACACCACCAAATCCAATAAGCCTCTGGAGCCTCCAGATCACCAGGGTGCTGCTGGAGGTTCAGTTCAGCACCAGATCTACTGACACAAGGCCTCCCATCCCCGGTGGTCCTGTGGTTTAGGAACTAGGGATTATCCATGCTGTATTTCATCAGGAGAAAAGAGAAACGGACCCCCAGCAGCCCCTCCAGGAAGAACCCTCCCCCAGACCGATCCCACACAGGCTCTCGGCCCTCCGGCTGGGGTACCTCTTTCTCGTCGGAGGCCCCGTCCTTGGTCAGGGGGGCGTATAGGACCATGTACCCCGAGACGCCCTGCACACCGCTCCACCGCGCCCGCATGGTGTTGTGGGTAACGTCGTACAGCTCCAGGCCGTTCACCATGGGGAGAGCCACTGAGACACACGTGAACACACGCAGGAACGCACACACACAGGAACGAACAGACACATACACACAGATACACACAGACACACACAGACACACAGAGAGAATTGGGTTAAACCCAGGTGAAAGAGTATGTTTACACACATCCAACTTGGCCCAGGAGTTGAGGGAAAAAAGAACAAGTATAGAAAATAGTCTTGCTGACAATGAGAAGGGAGGTGGACTCACATGTGGTCTCGCTGCCACGAAGTGCCTCGCTAGCTGAGCTGGTGTACACAGCAAACACAGCTAACTGGTACTCTGTTAAGGAGTTGAGATACCGCAGAACCACAGAGTTCTCTGTGCCGTCCACCACAGCCTGGGAGAGATACAAAGAGACTGGGTCAAAGAGATACACAGAAATAAACAGATACTGGGTCAGAGAGATACACAGAGACTGGGTCAGAGAGATACACAGATACTGGGTCAGAGAGATACACAGAGATACACAGAGACTGGGTCAGAGAGATACACAGATCCTGGGTCAGAGAGATACACAGAGATACACAGAGACTGGGTCAGAGAGATACACAGATACTGGGTCAGAGAGATACACAGATACTGGGACAGAGAGATACACAGAGATACATGGAGACTGGGTCAGAGAGATACACAGAGATACACAGAGACTGGGTCAGAGAGATACACAGAGACTGGTTCAGAGAGATACACAGAGACTGAACATCTCGAGTCAATACATTCAGAAAAGTTGTCCTGAACATCTTGAGTGAATACATCCAGTAATGTACATTTTTCAAGGAATAGAAACGGAACCTGGAACGAAAGTGATCCATACTGTTCCGGAACAGAACCGTTATTTTAAAAGCATGAGAACCGGTTAATAACGTAATTTTATGTTCCAGGAATTTTTTCCAGCCCCACAAAAGAATGCAACAAAGCGCCTATGCAAAGCCCTCACTCTGTCACTCAGAAACGTATTCCAGTGTCTGCCTGCAAGTTGAAAATCTTTAACTGTGAGTGTTTAGACTACCTGCCCCTCCCCCCTCAGACACAGAGGCTACTGTACTGACGTTACAAGCTTGATTCAGAAGATAGGGAGAGAGATTTTTAATTAGCTAGAGAAGAATGGGTAAACTTTTTCAATGTTATTTAATGATACTGTAGGCCTAGTTATCACGTTTAACGTTGGATTTACTAACAACAAAAAAGTAAGACGTGTTTTTAATTCTGGTGCCACTCTACACACACAAGCTTGTTAGCTAGCTAGCTCAAAGGACATTCAAAGTTCCTCCATAGAAGCCGCTCTTCCTAGGTAGAATTCTGTGGACCTGTGTCAGATAATGCACTTCATAACAAGATGCCCAGCTCTTCGAGCCTCCACCCTCTCTTGCTCTCTCCCCACCCGCAAAATGTCAGTCGCATCTTGCCTGTTCTATCTGCACTGATTGGTGAAGTCATTTAATGAGCTAAATGTAAACAACTGTCTATTTCAAAGGTTAAAAAAGGAACAGAAATGAAAAATATAAACTGGTACTTTGAGGTTTGAACCGGTTCAGAACTTTATTTTTCTGGTCAGAACAGTGGAACGGAACGGATAAAATTGTGATTCTATTCAGAACGAAACGATTCTAAAATAATTTGGGTTCCAACCCCTTGGTTTCACCTGCAGCAGATGGACATAAAAAACTACTGGGTGGGAGAGTAAGATGGAGTGTGTATACCTCTTCAGGCCGTCCTCCCTGGGTAGCAGGGTAGTACACCACACGGTACTTCTCTACACTGCCGGGAGCGTGACTCCAGGACACCCTGAAACTCCTGGCTGTCACCTCTGATGTCACTAGGTCCTGAGGAGCTCCCTGTGTCTCCTGTTCTGCAGACTCTCCTAGAGGAACAGACATTCAGATAGTACAGGATAGCATCATCTAAGGTGAAAGACTGTACAGTATACTGTATGGACATGTTGATGTCCCTCGGTCCTGAGGAGCTCCCTGTGTCTCCTGTTCTGCAGACTCTCCTAGAGGAACAGACATTCAGATAGTACAGGATAGCATCATCTAAGGTGAAAGACTGTACAGTATACTGTATGGACATGTTGATGTCCCTCGGTCCTGAGGAGCTCCCTGTGTCTCCTGTTCTGCAGACTCTCCTAGAGGAACAGACATTCAGATAGTACAGGATAGCATCATCTAAGGTGAAAGACTGTACAGTATACTGTATGGACATGTTGATGTCCCTCGGTCCTGAGGAGCTCCCTGTGTCTCCTGTTCTGCAGACTCTCCTAGAGGAACAGACATTCAGATAGTACAGGATAGCATCATCTAAGGTGAAAGACTGTACAGTATACTGTATGGACATGTTGATGTCACTCGGTCCTGTGTCTCCTGACTTGCCGTCTCCTCTGGAGAGACATTACAGCGGATCGTTAGAGAATGTATGGTCTGGAAAGTTTGTACTGTACACTCTTAGAAATAAAATATGCTATCTAGAACCTAAAAGGGTTCTTCGGCTGTCCCCATAGGAGAACCCTATAAAGAACTATTTTTGGTTCCAACTAGAACCGTTTTGGCTCCAGGTTGAACCCTTTTGGGTTCCATGTAGAACTCTTTCCATAGAGGGTTCTAAATGGAACCCAGAAGGGTTCTACCTGTAACCAAAAAAGGTATTCCTATGGGGACAGCCGAAGAACCCTTTTGGAACCCTTTTTTCTAAGTATGTATGTCTAAGTGCATATTTATTCAGTATACACTACATATGGGCAGCATTATGATGATTCTGCATGATGATTAAGTATGAAGTGTATCAAACAGACAGAAGTTATTTCAGCTCAGATTTGTAGTGACAACCTGAGGACTGCTCAATATTAAAGACTGGGCACTATATCTAAGTGAATGAGACAGTATGTACTGTAAATATATACAGTAGTATGAGGACTGAAGACTGGGCACTATGTCTAAGTGAATGAGACAGTATGTACTGTAAAGACATACAGTAGAATGAGGACTGAAGACTGGGCACTATGTCTAAGTGAATGAGACAGTATGTACTGTAAAGACATACAGTAGAATGAGGACTGAAGACTGGGCACTATGTCTAAGTGAATGAGACAGTATGTACTGTAAAGATATACAGCAGTATGATGACTGAAGACTGGGCACTATGTCTAAGTGAATGAGACAGTATGTACTGTAAAGACATACAGTAGAATGATGACTGAAGACTGGGCACTATGTCTAAGTGAATGAGACAGTATGTACTGTAAAGATATACAGTAGAATGAGGACTGAAGTGTCAACGTCTTTGCTCTCGGATTTGATTTGTTCACCTTTGATCTCCTTATCCTGCTCCTCTACCCGTTCACAGACTATCTGGGTCAGTCCCTCTACGATAGAGCTCATGATGCTGAAGTCTGCCACGTTGTACACATGAGTGTTGTCAGGCTCAGAAGCTATGGCCCTCAGCTCATTCTCATCAGCATTCTTTACACCTGCACACAGGGAGAGAGAGCACTAAGATCAAGATCAAGGGAGAGAGAGCACTAAGATCAAGATCAAGATTAAGATTAAGATTTAGATTACGATTTAGATCAAGATTTAGATCAAGATTAAGATCTAGATCAAGATTAAGATCAAGATTTAGATCAAGATTAAGATCTAGATTAAGATTTAGATTAAGATTTAGATCAAGATTTAGATCAAGATTAAGATTTAGATTAAGATTTAGATTAAGATTTAGATCTAGATCAAGTTTAAGATCTAGATTAAGATTTAGATCAAGTTTAAGATCTAGATTAAGATTTAGATCAAGATTTAGATCAAGATCAAGATTTAGATCAAGATTTAGATTTAGATTAAGATCAAGATCAAGATCAAGATCTATCCGTTTCCTTTTGTTTCCCTTAACATAACACAAAGGACAAAAGTGTATCCAAATGTGTCACCATGTCAGCCTTTACCTCTAAAACAACATTCATGGCACACTAACTGTGTCCTACTGACAACATCAAGTCCCACAGCATAAATATACTGTGCCTTCGGAAAGTATTCAGACCCCTTGAAAATGTTACATTACAGCCTTATTCTAAAATGTATTATATAAAAAAAATCCTCACCAATCTACACACAATACCCCATAATGACATCACAATAACCCATAATGACAAAGCGAAAACAGGTTTTTAGATATTTTTGCAAATAAAAAATAATAAAAAAATACCTTATTTATATAAGTATTCAGACCCTTTGCTATGAAACAAGAAATTGAGCTCAGGTGCATCCTGTTTCCATTGATCATCCTTGAGATGTTTCTACAACTTGATTGGAGTCCACCTGTGGTAAATTCAATTGATTGGACATGATTGGTAAAGGCACACGTCTGTCTAAATAAAGGTCCTACAGTTGACAGTGCATGTCAGAGCAAAAACCAAACCATGAGGTCAAAGGAATTGTCCGTATAGCTCCGAGACAGGATTGTGTCAAGGCACAGATCTGGAGAAGGGTACCTAAACATTTCTGCAGCATTGAAGGTCTCCAAGAACACAGTGGCCTCCATCATTCTTAAGTGGAAGAAGTTTGGAACCACCAAGACTCTTCCTAGAGCTGGCCGCCCGGCCAAACTGAGCAATGGGGGGAGAAGGGCCTTGGTCAGGGAGTAACCAAGAACCCTATGGTCAATCAGACAGAGCTCTAGAGTTCCTCTGTGGAGATGGGAGAACCTTCCAGCAGGCTGTCATGTAAAATGCACATGACAAACTGCTTGGCGTTTGCCAAAAGGCACCTAAAGATTGTCAGACCATGAGAAACAAGATTCTTTGGTCTGATGAACTCTTTAGCCTGAATGTCAAGCTAGTCAGCATTGCGGCAAAGATGAATGGAGCAAAGTACAGAGAGATACTTGATGAAAACCTGTGCCAGAGCACTCAGGGCCTCAGACTGGGGCAAAGGTTCACCTTCCAACAGGACAACGACCCTAAGCACACAGCCAAGACAACGCAGGAGTGGCTTCGCGACAAGTCTCTGAATGTCCTTGAGTGGCCCAGCCAGAGCCCGGATTTGAACCCAATCGAACATCTCTGGAGAGACCTGAAAATACTTCAACAAAGTACTGAGGAAAGGGTCTGAATACTTATGTAAATGTCTTATTTCAGTTGTTTATACACTGTAGTTCTCCTAAAGACACCCTCATGTGTTCATACTACAGTAAGGACAACAAGGCCTTGAGTCCTACCAATGGCGAAGAGTTCGATGCCAGCGTCCCTCAGGCTCTGGGCAGGCGGGATCACGTCATCCTGGGACTTCCCATCTGTGATTAGGATACCGACTTTGGGTACGCCGCTCCTGGAGCCTGACTCCGGCTTGAAGCTGTTCTCCAGGATATAGGTCAGGGCCAGGCCTACAGAGATACACAGAAATACACAGATAGACTGAGTGGACAAAACATTTGGAACACCTGCTCTTTCCATAACAGACTGACCAGGTGAATCCAGGTGAAAGCTATGATCCCTTATTGATGTCACTTGTTAAATCCAATTCAATCAGTGTAGATGAAGGGGAGGAGACACGTTAAATAAGGATTTTTAAGCCTTGAGACAATTTTGACATGGATTGTGTGCCATTCAAAGGGTGAATGGGCAAGACAAAATAATTAAGTGCCTTTGAATGGGGAGTGGTAGTAAGTGCCAGGCGCGTCAAGAACTTCAATGCTGCTGGGTTTTTCACACGCAACAGTTTCCTGTGTGTATCAAGAATGGTCCACCACCCAAAGGACATTAAGGGCAACTTGACACAACTGTGGGAAGCATTGTAGTCAACATGCACCAGCATCCCTGTGGAATGCTTTAAACACCTTGTAGAGTCCATGCCCTGATGAACTGAGGCCGTTTTGAGGGCAAAAGGGGGTGCAACTCAATATTAGGAAGGTGTTCCTAATGTTTTGTACACTCAGTGTACCCAGATACACACAGATATGTAAAGAGTTACACAGTTCAGTTACACAGTTACACAGTTATACAGATACACAGATAGACAGTTACACAGATAGACAGATAGATAGCTACACAGATAGACAGCTAGACAGCTACACAGATAGACAGATAGATAGCTACACAGCTACACAGATAGACAGATAGACACATAGACAGCTAGACAGCTAGACAGATAGACAGCTACACAGATAGACAGATACACAGATACACAGCTACACAGATAGACAGATAGACACGTAGACAGCTAGACAGCTACACAGCTAGACAGCTACACAGATAGACAGATACACAGATACACAGCTACACAGATAGACCGATAGACAGATAGACACATAGACAGCTACACAGCTACACAGCTAGACAGCTACACGTATAGACAGATAGACAGCTACACAGATAGACAGATACACAGCTACACAGATAGACCGATAGACAGATAGACACATAGACAGCTACACAGCTACACAGCTAGAAAGCTAGACAGCTACACGTATAGACAGATAGACAGCTACACAGATAGACAGCTAGACTGCTAGACAGATACACAGCTAGACAGATAGACAGCTACACAGCTAGACAGCTACACAGCTACACATATAGACAGATAGACAGCTACACAGATAGACTGCTAGACAGATACACAGCTAGACAGCTACACAGATACACAGCTACGCAGATAGACAGCTACACAGATAGACAGATACACAGCTACACAGATACACAGATACACAGATAGACAGCTAGACAGATACACAGCTAGACAGATACACAGCTACACAGATACACAGCTACACAGTTGGACCGATGGACAGATAGACAGCTACACAGCTAGACAGACAGACAGCAACACAGATAGACATCTGCACTGATGGACAGATGGACAGATAGAGAGCTACACAGATAGACAGACAGCTAGACAGACAGCTAGACAGCTAGACAGACAGATACACAGATAGACACAGTTCACTGATGATGGCTCCACTGGTTGATACTTCTAAAAGTCATATAGCCTTCCCTCACTAACTCTTGTTACCCTTAACAAAACGCTTTATATTCATGCAGAAATCTCTAAACAGATTTCAATAGGTCTGTGTAGATTGTGTATTAAGCATTGCTAAACATCCCCCTCTGGGCTAAATCTATTGTGACCTTTCCATAGCTGTCATTAGGGATGCAGTCAGAGAGCTCCTGGTGTAGTGTACCTGTCAGTGTGTTGCCTCCCTTATAGGGCAGGTTCTTCACAGCATCCAGGACTGCATCTTTAGTGGTGAAGGCATTCAGATGCCACTCTATCCTGGGGTCCCCACTGTACTGGGCCAGACCTGGGAGGGAATACAGTACAATACAATAATAATTATTTCATTTTAGGATAAGGAGTACATAAGGGAATATACTTCACACCTGCATTTGACCAGGCTATTGAACCCTGTGACAGTACAGTAAGGCTATTGAACCCTGTGACAGTACAGTAAGGCTATTGAACCCTATGATAGTACAGTACAGTAAGGCTATTGAACCCTGTGACAGTACAGTACAGTAAGGCTATTGAACCCTGTGATAGTACAGTACAGTAAGGCTATTGAACCCTGTGACAGTACAGTAAGGCTATTGAACCCTGTGACAGTACAGTACAGTAATGCTATTGAACCCTGTGACAGTACAGTAAGGCTATTGAACCCTGTGACAGTACAATACAGTAAGGCTATTGAACCCTGTGACAGTACAGTACAGTAAGGCTATTGAACCCTGTGACAGTACAGTACAGTAAGGCTATTGAACCCTGTGACAGTACAGTAAGGCTATTGAACCCTGTGACAGTACAGTACAGTAAGGCTATTGAACCCTGTGACAGTACAGTAAGGCTATTGAACCCTGTGACAGTACAATACAGTAAGGCTATTGAACCCTGTGACAGTACAATACAGTAAGGCTATTGAACCCTGTGACAGTACAGTACAGTAAAGCTATTGAACCCTGTGACAGTACAGTAAGGCTAATGAACCATGTGACAGTACAGTACAGTAAGGCTATTGAACCCTGTGACAGTACAGTAAGGCTATTGAACCCTGTGACAGTACAGTAAAACTATTGAACCCTGTGACAGTACAGTACAGTAAGGCTATTGAACCCTGTGACAGTACAGTACAGTAAGGCTATTGAACTCTGTGACAGTACAATAGAGTAAGACTATTGAACCCTGTGACAGTACAGTACAGTAAGGCTATTGAACCCTGTGACAGTACAGTAAGGCTAATGAACTCTGTGACAGTACAATACAGTAAGACTATTGAACCCTGTGACAGTACAGTACAGTAAGGCTAATGAACCCTGTGACAGTACAATACAGTAAGACTATTGAACCCTGTGACAGTACAGTACAGTATGGCTATTGAACCCTGTGACAGTACAGTAAGGCTAATGAACTCTGTGACAGTACAGTACAGTAAGGCTATTGAACCCTGTGACAGTACAGTAAGGCTAATGAACTCTGTGACAGTACAGTACAGTAAGGCTATTGAACCCTGTGACAGTACAATACAGTAAGACTATTGAACTCTGTGACAGTACAGTACAGTAAGGCTATTGAACCCTGTGACAATACAGTAGAGTAAGGATATTGAACCCTGTGACAGTACAGTAAGGCTATTGAACCCTGTGACAGTACAGTACAGTAAGACTAATAATAGACAGTGATGCTACTGCTTACCAATCCTGGTCAATAACAGACAGTGATACTACTGCTTACCTATCCTGGTCAATAACAGACAGTTATGCTACTGCTTACTTATCCTGGTCAATAACAGACAGTGATGCTACTGCTTACCTATCCTGGTCAATAATAGACAGTGATCCTACTGCTTACTTATCCTGGTCAATAACAGACAGTGATGCTACTGCTTACCTATCCTGGTCAATAACAGACAGTGATCTTACTGCTTACCTATCCTGCTCAATAACAGACAGTGATGCTACTGCTTACCTATCCTGGTCAATAACAGACAGTGATTCTACTGCTTACCTATCCTGGTCAATAACAGACAGTGATGCTACTGCTTACCTATCCTGGTCAATAACAGACAGTGATCCTACTGCTTACCTATCCTGGTCAATAATAGACAGTGATCCTACTCCTTACCTATCCTGGTCAATAACAGACAGTGATGCTACTGCTTACCTATCCTGGTCAATAACAGACAGTGATGCTACTGCTTACCTATCCTGGTCAATAACAGACAGTGATCCTACTGCTTACCTATCCTGGTCAATAATAGACAGTGATCCTACTGCTTACTTATCCTGGTCAATAACAGACAGTGATGCTACTGCTTACCTATCCTGGTCAATAACAGACAGTGATGCTACTGCTTACCTATCCTGGTCAATAACAGACAGTGATCCTACTGCTTACCTATCCTGGTCAATAATAGACAGTGATCCTACTGCTTACTTATCCTGGTAAATAACAGACAGTGATGCTACTGCTTACCTATCCTGGTCAATAACAGACAGTGATGCTACTGCTTACCTATCCTGGTCAATAACAGACAGTGATCCTACTGCTTACCTATCCTGGTCAATAACAGACAGTGATGCTACTGCTTACCTATCCTGGTCAATAATAGACAGTGATCCTACTGCTTACCTATCCTGGTCAATAACAGACAGTGATGCTACTGCTTACCTATCCTGGTCAATAACAGACAGTGATGCTACTGCTTACCTATCCTGGTCTGGTCGATCCCGACGCTGAAAGCGTTGACCAGGTTCTCCAGGAACATGCGGACCAAGCGGAAGTTGAGCCTGCCGATGCTCCAGGATCCATCCACCAGGATCACTATGTCAGCTATGGCCTGAGTCGTACAGACAAAAGGATCTGCTGGAAAGAGGGTAATACAGGAGAACATGGATCACTATGTCAGCTATGGCCTGAGTCGTACAGACAAACAGCTCCACTGCAGGACAACCAGACAGCGGGAGAAAATGACATCAGAAAACAATATGCCAAGAATGGAGATAAGTAGAGGAAACATTCGGTCAGAGTCCATGAATGACACCGTGAATATCGGGAGACTTTTGGTGTGCAGATTTGGTCCAAGACAACAACATTAATGCAAAATGTACTTCAAAATATGGGAAAGAAAGAAACCTTTCCAGATGGTATTTTTCAAGGTAAGTTTTTATTGAACATTCACACTATAGAACAGAGAGACAGAAATGACATCACACAGCAGACGCATAATGTAAAGGACAGAGACATTAAGCAGTCTGTTAGTAACACTAATGCTGTTGCTGTATCATCCCAGATAAGTGGTGTTTCTTAACATCACTTGTTTTTGAGAACGAAGAAGCAGAAAAAGGCTGTAGAAGAGATTCTACCACGGTGGGACGCTGTCCAGACCAGGCAGACTTCAGCTTAGAGTGCGTGGGAAAACGACCTCTCTAGACGCCAGCTCTGGGAGAGATAAGAGTTTTAGTTGTTAAACACACACACATACACACACATGCACGCACACACACACACACGCATGCACACACACGCACGCACGCACGCACGCACGCACACACACACACGCACACACACACACACACACACACACACACACACACACACACACACACACACACACACACACACACACACACTCCAACACACTGGGTTAATGGAAGGATTCCGCAGCAGTCAATAAATCAGGTTTAGGGAGGACTACAACTGCAGTGTAGAGGACTACCCCATCCCCTCTCTCAAGACATTCCTCTATTTAACATACGCCATTGTATTGTAATGTATTGTAATGTATTGTATTGTAGTGTAATGTATTGCATTGCCATATATTGCATTGCATTGTATGGTAATATATTGTATTGCATTGTATTGTATGGCAATGTATTGTATTATAATGTAATGCATTGTATTGTAATGTATTATGTTGCATTGTATTGTATGGTAATGTATTGTATGTTCATGTATTGTATTGTAATGTATTGCATTCTATTGTATTGTAATGTATTGTATTGTATTGCATTGTATTGTATTGTAATGTATTGTATTGTAAAATATTGTATTGTAATGTATTGTAATGTATTGTGTTGTATTGTATTGCATTGTATTGTATTGCATTGTATTGTATTGTATCGTAATGCAATGTATTGTAATGCACTGTATTGCATTGTAATGTATTGTATTGTATTGTATTGTATTGTATTGTATTGTAATGTATTGTATTGTAATGTATTGTATTGTACTGTATGGTAATTGTATTGTAATGTATTGTATTGTAATGTATTGTATTGTATGGTAATGTATTGTACTGTATGGTAATGTATTGTATCGTAATGCAATGTATTGTAATGCACTGTATTGCATGGTAATACATTTTACATTTTAGTCATTTAGCAGACGCTCTTATCCAGAGCGACTTACAGTAGTGAATGCATACATTTCATATAATTATTTTCCTGTGCTGGCCCCCCGTGGGAATCGAACCCACAACCCCTGGCGTTGCAAACACCATGCTCTACCAACTGAGCTACAGGGAAGGCTGTAATGTATTGTATTGTAATGTATTGTAATGTATTGTATTGTATGGTAATGTAATGTATGGTAATTGTATTGTAATGTACTGTATGGTAATTGTGTTGTAATGTATTGTATTGTATGGTAATGTAATGTATGGTAATTGTATTGTATTGTATTGTATTGTATGGTATGGTAATGTACTGTATGGTAATTGTATTGTAATGTATTGTATTGTATGGTAATGTAATGTATGGTAATTGTATTGTAATGTATTGTATTGGGGCAGTGCAGACAGTCGTGCTGTATTACCTTCCAGCAGTGAAGTGATAGAAGTGATGGATGTTCTGTGAAGTTCAAACACCTTCCAGACATCAAACAATCAACTCTGGAGGAATTATAAAACAACTACATTCAAATAATGGAGTTTTGTCATTTGTAATAGTAATGAATTATCTAAAGATTCATTTATTGATGTTCGTCCTCTGAGGATTACCTTGCTGGCTCAGGTTTGTTTAAATTTGCCTTTGATTCTCTGAACAATCATTTTAAAGGAGAGGAGAGGAGAGGAGAGGAGAGGAGAGGAGAGGAGAGGAGAGGAGAGGAGAGGAGAGAGTTGTTATGGGAGCTTTTCTTTTATTTACTTCAGCAGAACAAACACCACCACCCACTGTGTTGAGAGTTGTCTGTAGTCTCTGCCTGCCTCCCTCCATTCATCCCTCCCTCCACCTCTTCCTACAGTCACCACATCAAAGGAACCCCCCAGGTTAAAGTGAAACCCTCTAGAGGACATTGAGTAGTGAGTAAAGACCTGCAGGGGACAAACTAAACTAAAACCGTGGTTGTCATGAGTCCCCATCACCATGACACAGCAGAATCCCAATGTCAAAGCTGAGGCATGTGAGACTCCTACATGTCCTAATTTCAGGGATCCTGAAGAAAAGCCACTTAAGTTAAGTCAGAAGTTTACCCTTGGTTTTCTGCCCCGGCTGGCTGGCTCTCAATTGAAAGCCTCAGTGTGTGGACCCTGTTTGAGCTGCACATGAAAGAGCAAAGCAGCTGATGGCTTCAGTGTATCACTGCTCCCAGTAGCACGGCCCCAGCCTACACATCACAGACAGACAGACAGACAGACAGACAGACAGACAGACAGACAGACAGACAGACAGACAGACAGACAGACAGACAGACAGACAGACAGACAGACAGACAGACAGACAGACAGACAGACAGACAGACAGACAGACAGTGGCTGACCTAATGGCAAGAGGAGAGCTGACTAACTACAGGCCCCCGTTAGGTCCCGTATTACACTAATAATAACAGCCTGTAAAGTAATTATCAACCCATTACAGAACATTCAGAAAAAGGTTATTTGATGTCAAGTTTTACCAAAACCAAATGTGGCCTAGTCATTAGAGTGGTGGGGCTCAGGCACATAAGCTCCACCATAAAAACAAAATATTAATATAAAGAAAACGGATGTAATATTTTTGCTGCCACATTGGAGTGGAATCTGAGATCATGCTACAGGCGTGTGGGCTTCTTGTGTCCACGCTGGAATATTAATATGTAGAGTTGTGAGAGATTGACCCACAGGAATCCATATTATAGTTTCACTGAGCTATGTCATAACGCAACTCAATAAAACAATAACACAACTCTCCACACCACCGCAACAAGACAATAACACAACTCTCCACACCACCACAACAAGACAATAACAACTCTCCACACAATAAAACAATAACACAACTCTCCTCACCACCACAACAAGACAATAACAACTCTCCACACCACCACAACAAGACAATAACAACTCTCCACACAATAAAACAATAACACAACTCTCCTCACCACCACAACAAGACAATAACACAACTCTCCTCACCACCACAACAAGACAATAACACAACTCTCCACACCACCACAACAAGACAATAACACAACTCTCCACACAATAAACAATAACACAACTCTCCTCACCACCACAACAAGACAATAACACAACTCTCCACACCACAACAAGACAATAACACAACTCTCCTCACCACCACAACAAAACAATAACACAACTCTCCTCACCACCACAACAAGACAATAACACAACTCTCCACACAATAAAACAATAACACAACTCTCCTCACCACCACAACAAGACAATAACACAACTCTCCTCACCACCACAACAAGACAATAACACAACTCTCCTCACCACCACAACAAGACAATAACAACTATCCACACAACAAAACAATAACACAACTCTCCTCACCACCACAACAAGACAATAACACAACTCTCCACACCACCACAACAAGACAAAAACAACTCTCCACACAACAAGACAATAACACAACTCTCCTCACCACCACAACAAGACAATAACAACTCTCCACACAACAAAACAATAACACAACTCTCCTCACCACCACAACAAGACAATAACACAACTCTCCACACCACCACAACAAGACAAAAACAACTCTCCACACAACAAGACAATAACACAATTCTCCTCACCACCACAACAAGACAATAACACAACTCTCCACACCACCACAACAAGACAATAACACAACTCTCCACACAACAAGACAATAACACAACTCTCCACACCACCACAACAAGACAATAACACAACTCTCCACACCACCACAACAAGACAATAACACAACTCTCCACACCACCACGACAAGACAATAACACAACTCTCCACACCACCACAAACAGGTCCAGACAAATATAATTTTTACCTAAAATAATGACTGGAGATGATGACTTAAGTTACTGTCTATTCCATTTGATTTGGCAATGTAAACACATGTTTCCCATGCCAATAAAGCCCTTTGAATTAAATTGAGAGAGAGAGAGAGAGAGAGAGAGAGAGAGAGAAAGAGAGGAGACAGAGAAAGAGAGACAGACAGAAAGACAGAGAGAGAGAGACAGAGAGAGACAGAGAGAGAGAGACATAGAGAGAAACAGAGACAGAGAGAGAGAGAGAGAGAGAGAAAGAGAGACAGAGACAGAGACAGAGAGCGATAGAGACAGAGATAGAGAGAGACAGAGAGAGATAGAAACAGAGAGAGACAGAGAGAGAGAGACAGAGAGAGAGAGAGACAGAGACAGAGAGAGACAGAGAGAGAGAGAGACAGAGATAGAGAGAGACAGAGACAGAGAGAGAGATAGAGATTATCATTAACAGCAGACTCATACATTTCCTCAGTGAAAATAATGTACAGAGCAAATGTCAAATAGGCTTTTTACAAAATTATGGTACGACAGACCACGTAATCACCCTGCACACCCTATATATTCCAGGCCGCCGTAGGCAGACCTGGCTCTCAAGAGAAGACAGGCTATGTGCACACTGCCCACAAAATGAGGTGGAAACTGAGCTGCACTTCCTAACCTCCTGCCAAATGTATGACCATATTAGAAACACATATTTCCCTCAGATTACACAGCAACACCTATATATTCTGCACAGATTCTGTCAGACCTGGGCCCTGACAGTAAATCTCAGTAAGACCAAAATAATGGTGTTCCAAAAAAGTTCCAGACGCCAGGACCACAAATACGCATTCCATCTAGACCGTTGCCCTAGAGCACACAAAAAAACGAAACATACCTCGGCCTAAACATCAGCACCACAGGTAACTTCCACAAAGCTGTGAACGATCTGAGAGACAAGGCAAGAAGGGCCTTCTATGCCATCAAAAGGAACATAAAATTCAACATACCAATTAGGATCTGGCTAAAAATACTTGAATCAGTTATAGAACCCATTGCCCTTTATGGTTGTGAGGTCTGGGGTCCGCTCACCAACCAAGAATTCACAAAATGGGACAAATGCCAAATTGAGACTCTGCATGCAGAATTCTGCAAAAATATCCTCTGAGTACAACGTAAAACACTAAATAATGCAGGCAGAGCAGAATTAGGCCGATACCCGCTAATTATCAAAATCCAGAAAAGAGATGTTAAATTCCACAACCACCTAAAAGGAAGCGATTCCCAAACCTTCCCTAACAAAGCCCTCACCTACAGAGAGATGAACCTGGAGAAGAGTCCCCTAAGCAAGCTGGTCCTGGGGCTCAGCAACACAATTAAACCCAACCAAATCATAAGAAAATAAAAAGATTTGACTATGTACAGACTCAGTGAGCATAGCCTTGCTATTGAGAAAGGCCGCCGTAGGCAGACCTGGCTCTCAAGAGAAGACAGGCTATGTGCACACTGCCCACAAAATGAGGTGGAAACTGAGCTGCACTTCCTAACCTCCTGCCAAATGTATGACCATATTAGAGACACATATTTCCCTCAGATCACACAGATCCACAAAGAATTCTAAAAAACAAAACCGATTTTGATAAACTCCCATACCACAGCGTGCCATCACAGCAGCAAGATTTGTGACCTGTTGCCACAAGAAAAGGGCAACCAGTGAAGAACAAACATCATTGTAAATACAACCCATATTTACACTTATTTAACACTGTAAATATACACATAATATGACATTTGTAATGTCTTTATTCTTTTGAAACTTCAGTGAGTGTAATGTTTATTGTTCATTTTATAGTTTATTTCACTTTTGATTATCTACTTCACTTGCTTTTGCAATGTTATCATATGTTTCCCATGCCGATAAAGCCCCTTGAATTGAATTGAAATTGAGAGAGAGAGAGAGAGAGAGAGAGAGAGAGAGAGAAAGAGAGAGAGAGAGAGACAGAGAGAGAGAGAGACAGAGAGAGAGAGAGAGAGAGACAGAGAGAGAGAGAGAGATAGAGACAGAGAGAGAGAGCGAGAGAGAGAGAGACAGAGAGAGAGAGAGAGAGACAGAGAGAGAGAGAGAGAGAGAGATAGAGACAGAGAGAGAGCGAGAGAGAGAGAGACAGAGAGAGACAGAGAGAGAGACAGAGAGAGAGAACGAGAGAGAGAGCGAGACAGAGAGAGAGAGAGAGAGAGAGAGAGAGACAGAGAGACAGAGAGACAGAGAGAGAGAGAGAGACAGAGAGAGAGAGAGAGAGACAGAGAGACAGACAGAGAGACAGAGAGACAGAGAGACAGAGAGAGAGAGAGAGAGACAGAGATCTGTCCATCCTCTTTAGATCATTTTATAACAGCTACTTTCTCCTTCATACCAGACCTACAGATGTTTTTCTGACCTGGCTGAATAAATACCACAGATACTGTGTTTGTGTGTGTATGTGTGTGTTTACCTGTGTGTTTGTGTGTGTGTGTGTGTGTGTCTGTGTGTCTGTGCTTGCGTGCGTGTGTGTTTGTGTATATATGTCTGTGTGTGCGTGTCTGTGTGTGTGTGTGTGCGTGTATGTCTGTGTGTGTGTGTGTGTGTGTGTGTGTGTGTGTGTGTGTGTGTGTGTGTGTGTGTGTGCGTGCGTGCGTGCGTGCGTGCGTGCGTGCGTGCGTGCGTGTGTGTGTGTGTGTGAGATACTATGTCAGTGACATCAGCTCAGCAACAGGTCCCACTGCTAAATCAATGCAGTGTCTGAAGAAAGGCCGTCTTTGTTAGGCAGAGAACGCATACTTAATCCAAACAAAATGTCCAGGCAGACAATATGACATAGTCCACACACTTGACTTTCAGACCATGTCAGACGGTCAAGGAAAAATAACATATTTCTGTCCTTTAATGGTTTGACTCACTCTCTCTCTCTCTCTCTCTCTCTATCGCTCTCTCAAATCAATTCAAAGGGCTTTATTGGCATGGCAAACATAAGTTTACATTGCCAAAGCAAGTGAAATAGATAATAAACAAAAGTGAAATAAACAATAAAAAATCTCTCTCTCCTTTCTCTCTCTCTCCTCTCTCTCTCTTCTCTCTCTCGCCTTTTCTCTCCCTCTCTTCCTCTCTCCTTTCCTCTCACTCTCTTCCTCTCTCCTTTCCTCTCACTCTCTTCCTCTCCCTCCTCCTCTCCCCCCGCTCCCTCTCTCTCTCTCTCTCTCTCTCTCTCTCTCTCTCTCTCTCTCTCTCTCTCTCTCTCTCTCTCTCTCTCTCTCTCTCTCTCTCTCTGGTGGAAGACTATTGAATTGAATTCTGTGGTATGGTGGTTGAGACAAACAGAAAATCTATAACTGTGTGAAAGTGATAATGAACGTGTCTGTGTTGGCGGCAGCTCTCACATGGAACACAAAGCCCTCTCACATCCTGATCCTGGCAGAGATTACACACAGACACAGATACCAGTCTAGTCACTTCAGACTTTGTAATTTTTCGCTTGGTGACAAATGCCTGTGAGCCCAGTCCATCAGTGTGAGGGGGCCTGAAGCCGCCCACGACCAGATTCCTGCTCTTTAGAGTCTTTAGAGTCAGTTTAATTGAAAACAGACTGATTACTCTCTCTGTCTGTCTGTCTCTCTCTCTCTCTTTCTTACCCTCTCCCTCCATATCCATTTATCTCTCTTTTCCTTTCTCTCTCTCTCTCTCTCTCTCTCATGCTTTTCCCAGGGTCAAAAAGACACTGACTGACGAGACTCCTCTCTTCTCCTCTCAGTTGAAAGTAGGTCTCAGTCTCTGCCCTCCTGGAAAACCCATCAACTGGTCTATCTTATAGCTCTACCCTGGCAATGCAATCCACCTTTTCTTCTTTCACTACAGATGTAGGATCTTCATTTGAGCCAGTTTGCTACAGCAGGACCAGAATCCAGGAAAATTCTCAGCAACGAAAGAGTGATCAAATTAAGATCCTACTGTACATTTGTAGACGCTAAATGATTGTTAAACCCGGAGAATTCATCGATAGCACGTTTTCTCTGCGAGAGGAGGGACCCACTACCCGTTAATGTGTTTTAGGGCATTCCACTGTGAGGATACATCCCAAATGGCACCCTGTTCCCTATATAAAGCACTACTTTTGACCTGATCCCTATGGGTCCTGCATATCCCTATGGGCTCTGTTCAAAAGTAGTGCACTATAAAGAGAATAGGGTGCCATTTGAGATGCAGTTTTTTTTTCTTTCCCTACCAGTTCATTTTATCAACAACATTTTCTCCCAGACACACTAGAATGATTTATGGGTGACCTCCATTTCACTGTGGATCAGATTGACTATATAGTAATTTGTAACTGGGAGTCAGATGAATGACTCCCATCCAGAGGTCTGGGGTTGAGTTGGTTGGGAGTCAGATGAATGCCCTGGGACGGTTCTGCCGTCTCACCCACCATTTCCAGCTTGTCGTTCATTATGAACAAAAATACAGTTGGCATTTGTTATTTTTTCACTCCAGCGAGCACACAGACCCAGACCCAGACCCAGACACATACCCAGACACAGACCCAGACCCAGACCCAGACCCAGACCAGACCCAGACCCAGACACAGACCTAGACACAGACACAGACACAGACCCAGACCCAGACCCACACCAGACACAGACACAGACACAGACCCAGACCTAGACACAGACACAGACACAGACCAGACCCAGAACCAGACACAGACACAGACGACACAGACACAGACCCAGAACCAGACACAGACCCAGACCCAGACCCAGAACCAGACACAAACCCAGAACCAGACACAGACACAGACGACACAGACACAGAC
Organism: Salmo salar; assembly: GCF_965601325.2. Taxonomy (NCBI): domain Eukaryota; kingdom Metazoa; phylum Chordata; class Actinopteri; order Salmoniformes; family Salmonidae; genus Salmo; species Salmo salar. Next base: position 90,418,657 of record NC_138295.1, read on the forward strand.
CCAGACACAGACACAGACACAGACCCAGACACAGACCCAGAACCAGACACAGACCCAGACCCAGACCCAGAACCAGACACAGACACAGACCCAGACCCAGACCAGACACAGACAAGTAAGCAGAAAGGCGGAGGAAGAGATTTAGACATATACAGTTGAAGTGGGAAGTTTACATACACCTTAGCCAAATACATTTAAACTAGTTTTTCACAATTCCTGACATTTAATCCTAGTAACAATTCGCTGTCTTAGGTCAGCTAGGATCACCACTTTATTTTAAGAATGTGAAATGTCAGAATAATAGTTGAGAGAATAATTTATTTCAGCTTTTATTTCTTTCATCACATTCCCAGTGGGTCAGAAGTTTACATACACTCAATTAGTATTTGGTAGCATTGCCTTCAAATTGTTTAACTTGGGTCAAATGTTTTGGGTAGCCTTCCACAAGCTTCCCACAATAAGTTGGGTGAATGTTGGCCCATTCCTCCTGACAGAGCTGGTGTAACTGAGGCAGGTTTGTAGGCCTCCTTGCTCACACAAGCTTTTTCAGTTCTGCCCACACATTTTCTATAGGATTGAGGTCAGGGCTTTGTGATGGCCACTCCAATACCTTGACTTTGTTGTCCTTAAGCCATTTTGCCACAACTTTGGAAGTATGCTTGGGGTCATTGTCCATTTGGAAGACCCATTTGCGACCAAGCTTTAACTTCCTGACTGATGTCTTGAGATGTTGCTTCAATATATCCACATCATTTTCCTGCCTCATGATGCTATCTATTTTGTGAAGTACACCAGTCCCTCCTGCAGCAAAGCACCCCCACAACATGATGCTGCCACCCCCGTGCTTCACGGTTGGGATGGTGTTCTTCGGCTTGCAAGCCTCCCCCTTTCCTCCAAACATAACAATGGTCATTATGGCCAAACAGTTCTATTTTTGTTTCATCAGATCAGAGGACATTTCTCCAAAAAGTATGATCTTTGTCCCCATGTGCAGGTGCAAACTGTAGTCTGGCTTTTTTAAGGCAGTTTTGGAGCAGTGGCTTCTTCCTTGCTGAGCGACCTTTCAGGTTATGTCGATATAGGACTCGTTTTACAGTGGATATAGATACTTTTGTACCTGTTTCCTCCAGCATCTTCACAAGGTCCTTTGCTGTTGTTCTGGGATTGATTTGCACTTTTCACACCAACGTACGTTCATCTCTAGGAGACAGAACGCGTCTCCTTCTTGAGCGGTATGACGGCTGTGTGGTCCCATGGTGTCTATACTTGCGTACTATTGTTTGTACAGATGAACGTGGTACCTTCAGGCATTTGGAAATTGCTCCCAAGGATGAACCAGACTTGTGGAGGTCTACAATTCTTTTTCTGAGGTCTTGGCTGATTTCTTTTGATTTTCCCATAGACACCCTGGATAGACCCCCCCCACCCCCACCCCACCCCCACCCCCACACACACACACACACACACACACACACACACACACACACACACACACACACACACACACACACCCTTCAAATGCATCGTTTGCACTTCTACAGTTACAGAGCTGAATCTCCTCATTCTATGGCTCCAGTGTAATCCCAAACAGAGCTAGTTAACACCCCACAGTAAGGTGTGGTAAAGGATTGCAGGTTGAGGGGGAAACTCAGTTCTCAGTCAATGCATGTCCTACTTAAATATTTACAGAGTGAAGTAGCAGGAACCTGATATATGTTAGAAATATGATCAAAAAAACTGATTGCCCAGATGCCGAAACACTAAACCCTGTTCAACCGAAAATGTATTTTGCCACTTTTGAAGTGTATTTACATTAGATTAAAAAAAAAACGTTCTATTCATCATACAAACCTTCCAGATAGCTAAAGCAGGGGAAAACAAAACACAAAACTGAACAGGAGAGAACGTGTTAAATATCAGAAGAGATAGGGAGCCACCTTTAACTGTCATTTCCTGTAATCAGTAATAACTGAAGCAGAGTTTCTGCTCTGTATTTATTCAATGGTTTGGTTTAGAACACTTGAGACAGGGAGGCTTAACAGAAGGAGAGAAAATGAAGAGGGGGAAGGAGAAGGACGGGGGGAATCTCAATCTAAACCATGATTCTAATTGACCTCTGTGTTAATGAGTCCTTGTACACAGAATGGCAAGATAACGACCATCACTAAAAATCTGCCCAAAATCAAGCCTGCACCCTCACCTTCACCCGGCCTCCATGGGATGCATCCCAAATGGTACCCTGTTCTGTATAGTGCATTACTTTTGACCAGCCCTAATGGGCCCTGGTCAAAATGAGTGCAGTGTGCAGGGGACTAGGGTTCTATTTGGGATGCAACCCATTCCTCATCATGGACAGATGAAGGTAATTTATGAGGATCCCAATTAGCTGTTACGATAGCAGCAACTAGTCTTCCTGGGGTCCACACAGAACATGAAACATGATATAATACAGAACATTAACAGACAAGAACAGCTCAAAGACAGAACTACATACATTTCAAATGTCACAGCCTATTTATCAGTAGATACACACAGCATATCTAGGGCAGGGTTCTCCAACCTGATGAAACACAACATATCTAGGTCAGGGTTCTCCAACCTGATGAAACACAGCATATCTAAGTCAGGGTTCTCCAACCTGATGAAACACAGCATATCTAGGTCAGGGTTCTCCAACCTGATGAAACACAACATATCTAGGTCAGGGTTCTCCAACCTGATGAAACACAACATATCTAGGTCAGGGTTCTCCAACCTGATGAAACACAACATATCTAGGTCAGGGTTCTCCAACCTGATGAAACACAGCATATCTAGGGCAGGGTTCTCCAACCTGATGAAACACAACATATCTAGGTCAGGGTTCTCCAACCTGATGAAACACAGCATATCTAAGTCAGGGTTCTCCAACCTGATGAAACACAGCATATCTAGGTCAGGGTTCTCCAACCTGATGAAACACAACATATCTAGGTCAGGGTTCTCCAACCTGATGAAACACAGCATATCTAGGTCAGGGTTCTCCAACCTGATGAAACACAACATATCTAGGTCAGGGTTCTCCAACCTGATGAAACACAACATATCTAGGTCAGGGTTCTCCAACCTGATGAAACACAACATATCTAGGTCAGGCTTCTCCAACCTGATGAAACACAGCATATCTAGGTCAGGGTTCTCCAACCTGATGAAACACAACATATCTAGGTCAGGGTTCTCCAACCTGATGAAACACAACATATCTAGGTCAGGGTTCTCCAACCTGATGAAACACAGCATATCTAGGTCAGGGTTCTCCAACCTGATGAAACACAACATATCTAGGTCAGGGTTCTCCAACCTGATGAAACACAGCATATCTAGGTCAGGGTTCTCCAACCTGATGAAACACAGCATATCTAGGTCAGGGTTCTCCAACCTGATGAAACACAACATATCTAGGTCAGGGTTCTCCAACCTGATGAAACACAACATATCTAGGTCAGGGTTCTCCAACCTGATGAAACACAACATATCTAGGTCAGGGTTCTCCAACCTGATGAAACACAACATATCTAGGTCAGGGTTCTCCAACCTGATGAAACACAGCATATCTAGGTCAGGGTTCTCCAACCTGATGAAACACAACATATCTAGGTCAGGGTTCTCCAACCTGATGAAACACAACATATCTAGGTCAGGGTTCTCCAACCTGATGAAACACAACATATCTAGGTCAGGGTTCTCCAACCTGATGAAACACAACATATCTAGGTCAGGGTTCTCCAACCTGATGAAACACAGCATATCTAGGTCAGGGTTCTCCAACCTGATGAAACACAGCATATCTAGGTCAGGGTTCTCCAACCTGATGAAACACAGCATATCTAGGTCAGGGTTCTCCAACCTGATGAAACACAGCATATCTAGGGCAGGGTTCTCCAACCTGATGAAACACAGCATATCTAGGTCAGGGTTCTCCAACCTTTTCTACCATGAGAACTACTGTTAAATGATGAAACGTGGCGTGTTACTGATACATTTTTCCTTAGCTTTAAAATAAGCTTTCTCTTTGTGTTTTCTCCAGAATTCTGTTTTCTAGGTTTTATTTGCTCCTGGTTTTGGATTTCTTTCAGTTTTTCACCCTCATAGTTACATGTATTCATAGTGTCACGGCCCCTCCTCTGCAGTGCAGGGGCGGTTCCTCCTGCAGGCAGAGGAGGGTCGTTAGTGATTGGAGCCACCTGGTATTTAAACTGCTTCACTAACCACTCTTCTCTCTCTCTCTCTCTCTCTCTCTCTCTCTCTCTCTCTCTCTCTCTCTCTCTCTCTCTCTCTCTCTCTCTCTCTCTCTCTCTCTCTCTCTCTCTCTCTCTCTCTCTCTCTCTCTCTCTCTCTCTCTCTCTCTGCTCCTCCAGGTATGATCCTGTTTTGTTTGTAGTTTCCACTCAGTCATGTTCACATACACAGATTCATGCATCCCTGCACTTTACATACACCCTACATTATGACATTTCCACACCTCATTTCTTTTTCTTTGTTTAAAGTTAATCGTTTTTGGTTTATAATGAATAACCTTTTTGATTGGCCTATACCTGTTGTTGATGTCCCCTCATTTTGGCCACAGGCTATGAGCCGGCCTGTGACAATAGAGAAACAATGAAATGGATTGTTCTGATTCCACGTCAGTGTTCTGATTCCACGTCAATGTTCTGATTCCACGACAATGTTCTGATTCCACGACAATGTTCTGAGTCCACGTCAATGTTCTGATTCCACGACAATGTTCTGATTCCACGACAATGTTCTGATTCCACGTCAATGTTCTGATTCCACGACAATGTTCTGATTCCACGTCAGTGTTCTGATTCCACGTCAGTGTTCTGATTCCACGTCAATGTTCTGATTCCACGTCAATGTTCTGATTCCACGTCAATGTTCTGATTCCACGTCAATGTTCTGATTCCACGTCAATGTTCTGAGTCCACGTCAATGTTCTGATTCCACGTCAATGTTCTGAGTCCACGTCAATGTTCTGAGTCCACGTTAATGCTTAAATCACATTTTTTGTCTAATACCCCTTTAAATTGCGCATTTTGCGAGAGAGGAATGTGCTGGTCTAGCGATGTTTTGGCTTCTACATAAGTCATGAAAGTTTATTTGTCATACGCTCCGAATACAACAAGTGGCTCCTCTCCCTGTTCGGGCCGCGCTCGGCGTCGCCGGTCTACTAGCTGCCACCGATCCCTTTTCGTTTGGTTTTGTCTGTCTTGTGTTTCACCTGTGTAGAGTTTAGGTTCATTAGTGGGGTATTTAATCTCGCCCTACCAGTGTGGTTTCGTGCGGGATTGTTTGTGTACCTGTCGTTGGTTTGGGTTGCATTTTATTTTGTTAGTTTAGACATTGTATTTTTCTGGACTGTGTTCCGGATCATTTAGTGGGCTGCTGTATTTGGTCCTGTGCCTGTGCTAATAATGGACTCTTGAATAAACGCCATCTCTACATTATTTACTCTCCTGCGCCTGACTTCACACCCCCTTCTCCTAGGGAGCTTTGACAGAATCCCGCACCGAAAACATGGAGTCAGCAGGAGCGGACGCGCCCTCCCCGTCCATGGAGGAGCGTGTCCTCCAGCATACAGCCGTTCTCCACCGTCTGGGGACGGCTATGGATCAAGTGTTGGCGAGAATGGAGAGATGGGAGAGGAGCGGTCTCCCTACCCCGTCTTCAGCCACTCTCCAGCCTGCACCACCACCCTCTCCGACGACGCCCAGCCCCAGCGGGATTCGGCTCGCGCTCCCGAGGGAGTACGATGGGATGGCTGCCGGGTGTAAGGGGTTCCTGCTCCAGTTGGAGCTTTACCTGGCGACCGTTCACCCGACTCCCTCGGGAGAGGAGAGCGTTAACGTTCTCATCTCCTGCCTTTCGGGTAAAGCCCTGGAGTGGGCCAACGCGGTCTGGGAGGGTCTGGGTAATGGCGAGGGACCATTACCCAGAGTTCACCCGCCGCTTCCGGGCTGTGTTCGACCATCCACCAGAGGGCAGAGCGGCGGGGTGAACGTCTGTTTCATCTGAAGCAGGAGACGAGGAGCGCACAGGACTTCGCGCTGGAGTTCCGGACCCTGCCGTGGGGTGGAATTACAGGGACCTGATGGACCATTATAGGTGCAGCCTACGAGAGGACGTCCGCAGGGAGCTAGCTTGTCGAGACACTACCCTCACTCTAGACCAACTGATAGACATGTCCATCAGATTGGACAACTTGCTGGCTGCTTGTGGGCGTCCTGATCGGGTCCTGTTCATTCCACCTCCTAGCACTCCTGCTCCGACACCCATGGAGTTCGGGGGTGCTGCAGCTAGGTCGACTGGAGGAGAAGCCTCCTCCTGCACCAGTTGTGGTCGGAGAGGGCACACTGCTGACCGGTGCTGGAGGAGCTCGTCTGGGTGTTGAGAGGGCAGGCAGAGCACTACTCGGACACCTCAGGTGAGTCCGCACCAGGCTCACCCAGAGCTCCCTGTTGGCCATATGTATGTGTTGGTTTCTTTTCCTGAGTTTTCCCCTCATTCCCAGCATAAGGCGCTAGTAGATTCAGGCGCAGCAGGGAGTTTTATGGACCGTGGGTTTGCAAGTAAGTTAGGGATCCCCTTGGTTCAGTTGGACCAACCCTTCCCCGTGCACGCCCTAGATAGTGGACCACTCAGGTCAGGGCTGGTCAGGGAGGCCACGGTTCCACTGGACATGGTAACGCGGGGGGGTCATGAGGAGCGGATTAGTTTATTCCTCATTGATTCTCCTGCGTTCCCAGTGGTGCTGGGGATTCCCTGGTTGGCTTATCACAATCCCAAAATTTTGTGGAGACAGGGGGCTCTTAAGGGGTGGTCAGAGGAATACTCAGGTAGGTAGGTGTGTGGGAGTTTCCATCGGTGCGATGATGGTGGAGAGTCCGGACCAAGTCTTCGCCGTGCGCATTCCCCCCGAATATGCTGATTTGGCTATCGCTTTCTGTAAAAAGAGGGTGACCCAATTACCACCTCATCGACGAGGGGATTGTGCGATAAACCTCCAGGTTAACGCTGCACTTCCAAGGAGTCATGTGTATCCCCATTCACAGGAGGAGACGGTGGCTATGGAGACATATGTCACCAAATCTCTGAGACAGGGATACATTCGGCCATCCACGTCACCTGCCTCCTCGAGTTTCTTTTTTGTGAAGAAGGAGGGAGGTCTGCGTCCGTGCATTGACTATAGAGGTCTAAATTCCATCACAGTGGGGTTCAGTTACCCGCTACCTCTCATCGCCACGGCGGTGGAGTCATTTCACGGAGCACGCTTTTTCACAAAACTGGATCTCAGGAGCTCGTATAACTTGGTGCGTATCCGAGAGGGAGATGAGTGGAAAACCGCGTTTAGTACCACATCTGGCCATTATGAGTACCTCGTCATGCCATATGGGTTGAAGAATGCTCCAGCCGTTTTCCAATCCTTTGTAGACAAGATTCTCAGGGACCTGCACGGGCAGGGTGTGGTGGTGTACATCGATGACATTCTGATCTATTCCGCTACACACGCCGCGCATGTGTCTCTGGTGCGCAGGCTATACGTCAAGGCCGAGAAATGTGTGTTTTCCAAACAAGCGGTCTGTTTCCTGGGGTATCGCATTTCCACATCTGGGGTGGTGATGGAGTGTGACTGCATTGCGGTCGTACGTAATTGACCGACTCCGACCACGGTAAAGGAGGTGCAGCGGTTTTTAGGGTTTGCCAATTACTACCGGAGGTTTATCCGGGGTTTTGGGTAGGTGGCTGCTCCCATTACCTCACTGCTGAAGGGGGGGCCTGTGCGTTTGCGGTGGACGGCGTAGGCGGACAGAGCTTTTGGTCGTCTGAAGGCTCTGTTTACCGATGCTCCCGTGTTGGCGCATCCGGATCCCTCTTTGCCATTCATAGTGGAGGTGGACGCGTTCGAGGCTGGTGTTGCAGCCGTGCTATCACAGCGCTCGGCACGCCCTTTAAGCTTCGCCCTGCGCTTTCTTTTCAAGGAAGCTCAGTCCGGCGGAGCGAAACTATGATGTAGGGGACAGAGAGTTGCTGGCTGTGGTAAAAGCTCTGAAGGTGTGGAGACATTGGCTTGAGCGGGCACAACACTCTTTTCTCATCTGGATTGACCACCGTAATCTGGAGTACATCCGGGCGGCGAGGACACTGAATCCTCGTCAGGCAAGGTGGGCGATGTTTTTCACCAGATTCTGTTTCACCATCTCATATAGACCAGGTTCCCGTAATGCTAAGGCCGACGCACTGTCCCGTCTCTATGATACCGAGGAGCGGTTCATCGATCCCAACCCCATACTTCCGGCCTCTTGTCTGGTGGCACCGGTGGTATGGGAGGTGGACGCGGACATCGAGCAGGCATCAAGGTTAGAACCTACTATACCACAGTGTCCAGCTGGTCAGAGGTACGTCCCACTTGGTGTTCGCGATAGATTGATCAGGTGGGCTCACACGCTACCCTCCTCTGGTCATCCGGGTATTGATAGGACGGTGCGGGGTCTTGGAGGGAAGTACTGGTGGCCCACGTTGGCAAGGGACGTGAGGGTTTATGTCTCCTCCTGCTCGGTGTGCACCCAGTGTAAGGCTCCTAGACACCTGCCTAGAGGGAAGTTACAGCCCCTCCCTGTTCCACAGCGGCCTTGGTCCCACCTGTCGGTGGACTTCCTCACCAATCTTCCTCCGTCACAGGGGAACACCACAATCCTGGTTGTTGTGGATCAGTTATCTAAGCCCTGCCGTCTCCTCCCTTTACCGGTCTTCCTACGGCCTTACAGACCGCGGAGGCCCTGTTTACACACGTCTTCGTGGGCAGGTTTCTGCAGTCATATTGCCAGGACCGGCCAGGAGAGTGGGCGAGGTTCGTCCCATGGGCCGAGATGGCTGAAAATTCACTCCGCCACTCCTCCACGAACCTGTAGCCGTTTCAGTGCATGTTGGGTTACCAGCCGGTCCTGGTACCATGGCATCAGAGCCAGACCGAGGCTCCTGCGGTGGAAGAATGGGTGCAGAGCTCAAAGGAGACCTGGAGAGCCGTCCAGGAATCCCTTAAACGGGCCGGTGGGCGGCAGAAGGAGAGCGCTGACCGCCACCGCAGTGAGGCTCCCGTGTTCGCGCCAGGGAACCGGGTCTGGCTCTCAACCCAAAACCTGCCCCTCCGCCTGCCCTGCCGGAAGCTGGGCCCGCGGTTTGTGGGGCCATTTAAAGTCCTGAGGAGAATAAACGAGGTGTGTTATAGGTTACAGCTCCCCCTTACTATCGTATTAACCCCTCGTTTCATGTGTCTCTTCTCAGGCCGGTGGTAGCTGGTCCACTGCAGGACGTTGAGGTGCGGGAGGTCCCTCCGCCCCCCCTGGACATCGAGGGAGCCCCGGCGTACACAATACATTCCATCCTGGACTCTAGGCGTCGGGTGGGGGGCCTGCAGAACCTCGTGGATTGCAAGCATAGAAGTGATTTGGCTCGTCTGGTAGGCTCGTGTCACTGGGCTCCTCGCGGCTGTGCTTCCCTTTGTAGTCTGTAATAGTTTGCAGGCCCTGCCACATCCGACGAGCGTCGGAGGCGGTGTAGTACGATTCAATCTTAGTCCTGTATTGGCACTTTGCCTGTTTGATGGTTTGTCGCAGGGCATAGCAGGATTTCTTATAAGCTTCCGGTTTAGAGTCCCGCACCTTGAAAGCTGAAGCTCTACCCTTTAGCTCAGTGCGAATGTTGCCTGTAATCCATGGCTTCTGTTTGGGGTATGTATGTGCAGTCACTGTGGGGACGACGTCATCGATGCACTTATTGATAAAGCCAGTGACTGATGTGGTGTACTCCTCAATGACATCGGAAGAATCCCGGAACATATTCCAGTCTGTGACAGCAAAACAGTCCTGTAGTTTAGCATCTGCATCATCTAACAACTTTTTTATAGACTGAGTCACTGGTGCTTCCTATTTAAATTTTTGCTTGTAAGCAGGAATCAGGAGGATAGAATTATGGTCAGATTTACCAAATGGAGGGCGAGGGGGAGCTTTGTATGCGTCTCTGTGTGTGGAGTACATGTTGATAGAAATTAGGTAAAAATGATTTGAGTTTCCCTGCATTAAAGTCCCCGGCCACTTGGAGCGCCGCCTCTGGGTGAGTGGTTTCCTGTTTGTTTATTTCCTTATACAGCTGACTGAGTGCGGTCTTAGTGCCAGCATCCGTCTGTGGGGGTAAATAAACAGCCACAAAAAATATAGATGAAAACTATCTTGGCAAATAGTGTGATTCTCTACTTTAGGCGAGTAAAATCTAGAGACTTCCTTAGATTTCGTGCACCAGCAGTTGTTAACAAATATACACAGACTGCCTGCCCCCCCCCCCCTCATCTTACCCTGCCAGCTGAATGTTATCCATGTTGTCATTCAGCCACGATTCGGTGAAACATAAGATATTACCGTTTTTTATGTCCTGTTGGTAGGATATTCGTGATCGTACCTCATCTAATTTATTGTCCAATGATTGTACATTGGCAAGTAATCTGATGGTAAGGGCAGATTTCCCACTCACTGTTGGCGGATCCTTACGAAGCACCCCGTCCTGTGTCCTCTATACCTGCGTCTCTTTCTCCTGACAATAACGGGGATGTAGGCCTTGTCGGGTGTCTGAAGTACATCCTGTGCATCCTGCTTGTTGAAGAAAAAATCTAATCCGAGGTGAGTGACTGCTGTCCTGATATCCAGAAGCTCTTTTTTGCCGTAAGATACGGTGGCAGAAACATTATGAACAAAATAAGTTACAAATAACATGAAAAACCAGATAATAGCACAGTTGGTTGGGCGCCTGTATAACAGCTGCCATTTCTTCCGGCGCCATCTTGTCTTCTGTTTACCCAGAAGACAGTTATCATGATCGCTAACTGGCTACACAAAGTGAATGATAGACAAATGTGCGCACCCAACAGACATACTGGGGAAATACTGCTGGAAATGAAATGGCAGATATTGTGACTCCTTTCTCTCTCTCTGTAGCCTCATCAGACTCCTCTCTCTCTCTGTAGCCTCATCAGACTCCTCTCTCTCTCTCTGTAGCCTCATCAGACTCCTCTCTCTCTCTCTGTAGCCTCATCAGACTCCTCTCTCTCTCTCTGTAGCCTCATCAGACTCCTCTCTCTCTCTCTGTAGCCTCAGACTCCTCTCTCTCTCTGTAGCCTCATCAGACTCCTCTCTCTCTCTCTGTTGCCTCATCAGACTCCTCTCTCTCTATGTAGCCTCATCAGACTCCTCTCTCTCTATGTAGCCTCATCAGACTCCTCTCTCTCTCTGTAGCCTCATCAGACACCTCTCACTCTGTAGCCTAATCAGACTCCTCTCTCTCTCTCTCTGTAGCCTCATCAGACTCCTCTCTCTCTCTCTCTCTGTAGCCTCATCAGACTCCTCTCTCTCTCTGTAGCCTCATCAGACTCTTCTCTCTCTATGTAGCCTCATCAGACTCCTCTCTCTCTCTCTCTGTAGCCTCATCAGACTCATCTCTCTCTGTAGCCTAATCAGACTCCTCTCTCTCTCTGTAGCCTCATCAGACTCCTCTCTCTCTCTCTGTAGCCTCATCAGACTCCTCTCTCTCTATATAGCCTCATCAGACTCCTCTCTCTCTCTCTGTAGCCTAATCAGACTATCCTCTCTCTCTGTAGCCTCATCAGACTCCTCTCTCTCTCTCTGTAGCCTCATCAGACTCCACTCTCTCTCTGTAGCCTCAGAATCCTCTCTCTCTATGTAGCCTCATCAGACTCCTCTCTCTCTCTGTAGCCTCATCAGACTCCTCTCTCTCTCTGTAGCCTCATCAGACTCCTCTCTCTCTCTCTGTAGCCTCATCAGACTCCTCTCTCTCTCTGTAGCCTCATCAGACTCCTCTCTCGCTCTGTAGCCTCAGACTCCTCTCTCTCTCTGTAGCCTCATCAGACTCCTCTCTCTCTCTCTGTAGCCTCATCAGACTCCTCTCTCTCTGTAGCCTCATCAGACTCCTCTCTCTATGAAGCCTCATCAGACTCCTCTCTCTCTCTCTGTAGCCTCATCAGACTCCTCTCTCTCTCTGTTGCCTCATCAGACTCCTCTCTCTATGTAGCCTCATCAGACTCCTCTCTCTCTATGTAGCCTCATCAGACTCCTCTCTCTCTCTGTAGCCTCATCAGACACCTCTCTCTCTGTAGCCTAATCAGACTCCTCTCTCTCTCTGTAGCCTCATCAGACTCCTCTCTCTCTCTCTCTCTGTAGCCTCATCAGACTCCTCTCTCTCGCTGTAGCCTCATCTGACTCCTCTCTCTCTCTCTCTGTAGCCTCATCAGACTCCTCTCTCTCTCTCTGTAGCCTCATCAGACTCCTCTCTCTCTCTGTAGCCTCATCAGACTCCTCTCTCTCTATGTAGCCTCATCAGACTCCTCTCTCTCTCTCTCTGTAGCCTCATCAGACTCATCTCTCTCTGTAGCCTAATCAGACTCCTCTCTCTCTCTGTAGCCTCATCAGACTCCTCTCTCTCTGTAGCCTCATCAGACTCCTCTCTCTCTCTCTGTAGCCTCATCAGACTCCTCTCTCTCTCTATAGCCTCATCAGACTCCTCTCTCTCTCTCTGTAGCCTAATCAGACTATCCTCTCTCTCTGTAGCCTCATCAGACTCCTCTCTCTCTCTCTGTAGCCTCATCAGACTCCACTCTCTCTCTGTAGCCTCAGAATCCTCTCTCTCTATGTAGCCTCATCAGACTCCTCTCTCTCTCTGTAGCCTCATCAGACTCCTCTCTCTCTCTGTAGCCTCATCAGACTCCTCTCTCTCTCTCTGTAGCCTCATCAGACTCCTCTCTCTCTCTGTAGCCTCATCAGACTCCTCTCTCGCTCTGTAGCCTCAGACTCCTCTCTCTCTCTGTAGCCTCATCAGACTCCTCTCTCTCTCTCTGTAGCCTCATCAGACTCCTCTCTCTCTGTAGCCTCATCAGACTCCTCTCTCTATGAAGCCTCATCAGACTCCTCTCTCTCTCTCTGTAGCCTCATCAGACTCCTCTCTCTCTCTGTTGCCTCATCAGACTCCTCTCTCTATGTAGCCTCATCAGACTCCTCTCTCTCTATGTAGCCTCATCAGACTCCTCTCTCTCTCTGTAGCCTCATCAGACACCTCTCTCTCTGTAGCCTAATCAGACTCCTCTCTCTCTCTGTAGCCTCATCAGACTCCTCTCTCTCTCTCTCTCTGTAGCCTCATCAGACTCCTCTCTCTCGCTGTAGCCTCATCTGACTCCTCTCTCTCTCTCTGTAGCCTCATCAGACTCCTCTCTCTCTCTCTGTAGCCTCATCAGACTCCTCTCTCTCTATGTAGCCTCATCAGACTCCTCTCTCTCTCTCTGTAGCCTCATCAGACTCCTCTCTCTCTGTAGCCTAATCAGACTCCTCTCTCTCTCTGTAGCCTAATCAGACTCCTCTCTCTCTCTGTAGCCTCATCAGACACCTCTCTCTCTCTATGTAGCCTCATCAGACTCCTCTCTCTCTCTCTATGTAGCCTCATCAGACTCCTCTCTCTCTCTCTGTAGCCTCATCAGACTCCTCTCTCTCTCTCTGTAGCCTCATCAGACTCCTCTCTCTCTCTCTGTAGCCTCATCAGACTCCTCTCTCTCTCTCTCTGTAGCCTCATTAGACTCCTCTCTCTCTCTCTGTAGCCTCATCAGACTCCTCTCTCTCTCTCTGTAGCCTCATCAGACTCCTCTCTCTCTCTCTCTCTCTCTGTAGCCTCATCAGACTCCTCTCTCTCTCTCTGTAGCCTCATCAGACTCCTCTCTCTTTCTATGTAGCCTCATCAGACTCCTCTCGCTCTCTGTAGCCTCATCAGACTCCTCTCTCTCTCTGTAGCCTCATCAGACTCCTCTCTCTCTCTGTAGCCTCATCAGACTCCTCTCTCTCTCTCTGTAGCCTCATCAGACTCCTCTCTCTCTCTCTCTGTAGCCTCATCAGACTCCTCTCTCTCTGTAGCCTCATCAGACTCCTCTCTCTCTCTCTCTCTCTCTCTCTGTAGCCTCATCAGACTCCACTCTCTCTCTCTGTAGCCTCATCAGACTCCTCTCTCTCTCTGTAGCCTCATCAGACTCCTCTCTCTCTCTCTGTAGCCTCATCAGACTCCTCTCTCTCTGTAGCCTCATCAGACTCCTCTCTCTATGAAGCCTCATCAGACTCCTCTCTCTCTCTGTGTAGCCTCATCAGACTCCTCTCTCTCTCTGTTGCCTCATCAGACTCCTCTCTCTATGTAGCCTCATCAGACTCCTCTCTCTCTATGTAGCCTCATCAGACTCCTCTCTCTCTCTGTAGCCTCATCAGACACCTCTCTCTCTGTAGCCTAATCAGACTCCTCTCTCTCTCTGTAGCCTCATCAGACTCCTCTCTCTCTCTCTCTCTGTAGCCTCATCAGACTCCTCTCTCTCGCTGTAGCCTCATCTGACTCCTCTCTCTCTCTCTGTAGCCTCATCAGACTCCTCTCTCTCTCTCTGTAGCCTCATCAGACTCCTCTCTCTCTATGTAGCCTCATCAGACTCCTCTCTCTCTCTCTGTAGCCTCATCAGACTCCTCTCTCTCTGTAGCCTAATCAGACTCCTCTCTCTCTCTGTAGCCTAATCAGACTCCTCTCTCTCTCTGTAGCCTCATCAGACACCTCTCTCTCTCTATGTAGCCTCATCAGACTCCTCTCTCTCTCTCTATGTAGCCTCATCAGACTCCTCTCTCTCTCTCTGTAGCCTCATCAGACTCCTCTCTCTCTCTCTGTAGCCTCATCAGACTCCTCTCTCTCTCTCTGTAGCCTCATCAGACTCCTCTCTCTCTCTCTCTGTAGCCTCATTAGACTCCTCTCTCTCTCTCTGTAGCCTCATCAGACTCCTCTCTCTCTCTCTGTAGCCTCATCAGACTCCTCTCTCTCTCTCTCTCTCTCTCTGTAGCCTCATCAGACTCCTCTCTCTCTCTCTGTAGCCTCATCAGACTCCTCTCTCTTTCTATGTAGCCTCATCAGACTCCTCTCGCTCTCTGTAGCCTCATCAGACTCCTCTCTCTCTCTGTAGCCTCATCAGACTCCTCTCTCTCTCTGTAGCCTCATCAGACTCCTCTCTCTCTCTCTGTAGCCTCATCAGACTCCTCTCTCTCTCTCTCTGTAGCCTCATCAGACTCCTCTCTCTCTGTAGCCTCATCAGACTCCTCTCTCTCTCTCTCTCTCTCTCTCTGTAGCCTCATCAGACTCCACTCTCTCTCTCTGTAGCCTCATCAGACTCCTCTCTCTCTCTGTAGCCTATCAGACTCCTCTCTCTCTCTCTGTAGCCTCATCAGACTCCTCTCTCTTTCTATGTAGCCTCATCAGACTCCTCTCTCTCTCTGTAGCCTCATCAGACTCCTCTCTCTCTCTGTAGCCTCATCAGACTCCTCTCTCTCTCTATGTAGCCTCATCAGACTCCTCTCTCTCTGTAGCCTCATCAGACTCCTCTCTCTCTCTCTGTAGCCTCATCAGACTCCTCTCTCTCTCTATGTAGCCTCATCAGACTCCTCTCTCTCTCTGTAGCCTCATCAGACTCCTCTCTCTCTCTCTGTAGCCTCATCAGACTCCTCTCTCTCTGTAGCCTCATCAGACTCCTCTCTTTATGTAGCCTCATCAGACTCCTCTCTCTATGTAGCCTCATCAGACTCCTCTATCTCTCTCTGTAGCATCATCAGACTCCTCTCTCTCTGTAGCCTCATCAGACTCCTCTCTCTCTATGTAGCCTCATCAGACTCCTCTCTCTCTCTATGTAGCCTCATCAGACTCCTCTCTCTCTCTGTAGCCTCATCAGTCTCAGTCCCATCATATATATAGTGTTCCTGTCACGTTGCTATGGTCTGCGTCCTACCTTATTCCCTTTGCAATGCACTACCCACGGCCAGGGTACGAGCTGGGCCAGGGTCCAAGCCAACCCTGAGCTGGGCTGTGGTTAGCTGTCTGAGCGCTGGTTAAACCCTGAGCTGGGCTGTGGTTAGCTCTCAGAAGGCTGGTTAAACCCTGAGCTGGGCTGTGGTTAGCTCTCAGAAGGCTGGTTAAACTCTGAGCTGGGCTGTGGTTAGCTCTCAGAAGGCTGGTTAAACTCTGAGCTGGGCTGTGGTTAGCTCTCAGAAGGCTGGTTAAACCCTGAGCTGGGCTGTGGTTAGCTCTCAGAAGGCTGGTTAAACCCTGAGCTGGGCTGTGGTTAGCTCTCAGAAGGCTGGTTAAACTCTGAGCTGGGCTGTGGTTAGCTCTCAGAAGGCTGGTTAAACCCTGAGCTGGGCTGTGGTTAGCTCTCAGAAGGCTGGTTAAACCCTGAGCTGGGCTGTGGTTAGCTCTCAGAAGGCTGGTTAAACCCTGAGCTGGGCTGTGGTTAGCTGTCAGAGACAATTCATGATCAGGGAGAGACTAAATAAATGATAATGTTAGAAATGAACTGGGCTATAAATATAAGAGCCTCTACAGGTTTCTCTGTCCTCCCCACACACACTGCTACTGATGGATGTGGAGAAGAAACCATCGCCCTTTGTCTCAACAATCCACTCTATCCCCCATCAACTGTGTGTGTGTGTGTGTGTGTGTGTGTGTGTGTGTGTGTGTGTGTGTGTGTGTGTGTGTGTGTGTGTGTGTGTGTGTGTGTGTGTGTGTGTGTGTGTGTGTGTGTGTGTGTGTGTGTGTGTGTGTGTGTGGAGTTAAGGAAAGAGGTCATTATGGAGTCATCTATTAGATCTCTATGTCCTCATTAATGGATGGAGTCATGTGTTTAGGAGGCCCTAAACACCTAGTTAGCTCCACAGCTGTGTAACTACTATCCATAAGGGTTAGAAGAGTTTCCACATGATAGATCATGGAGAAGGATATTTTAGCTTCCTGTTCCATTGACAGTGGGACAACATTAGCACGGTACATCAGAAGTGATTTGTTGGATGTTGGAGAAGCTACATCCGGGTGGGTATTTCATTCAATATTTCAACGGAGAAAAGTTTCAGCTCGCTGCTAAAAACTAGATTACCACATGATTTCTGCCATTCAGGTTGCAACAGACAAACAGAACAGGGAGTAGCTTTACCTCTCATCCAAATCAATAAATATGTTGTCAGGGCTTGAGATGTACAGTTCTGCATCTCAATATCACAATCATTTTTAAGTGGATTCAATTTGCTGATGACCAGAATAACAACTTCCCAGCTTCCATTTGGTTTGTAGTCACCCCTCAAGACAACAATCCTTACTACTACAGTGATCACATCACTGGTATCCCAATCCCACAGGCTCGCCCTGGGAGGGCTGCAGTCCTATTTTCACACACACACACACACACACACACACACACACACACACACACACACACAGCACACACACACACACACACACACACACACACACACACACACACACACACACACACACACACACACACACACACACACACACACACACACACACACACAGATATTCAATCAAACATTAACCAGGTCCAGCAGCTCCCCCCAAATACTGATCCTGAACCAATTACCCAGTCAATTTCTAACAAAAACAATAACAGTCTGTCCCCCTTTTGTCTACCTCCTTCCCTCCCTCCTACCTCCAATAACTCTGCAAAGACTATCAACAAAACTGAGGACTAATTGACAGTATTTTGAATAGTTATTCAGTAAGATGTCTCTCTGATGTGGTGTCAAAGAAACAAAAAGCACAATGTGTGCAATCAAGATGGCACCCGATTCCCTTTATAGGGTCCCCACAGGCTCTGGTCAAAAGTACTGCACTATATAGGGAATAGGGTCCCCACAGGCTCTGGTCAAAAGTACTGCACTATATAGGGAATAGGGTCCCCACAGGCTCTGGTCAAAAGTACTGCACTATATAGGGAATAGGGTCCCCACAGGCTCTGGTCAAAAGTAGTGCACTATATAGGGAATAGGGTCCCCACAGGCTCTGGTCAAAAGTACTGCACTATATAGGGAATAGGGTCCCCACAGGGCTCTGGTCAAAAGTAGTGCACTATATAGGGAATAGGGTCCCACAGGGCTCTGGTCAAAAGTAGTGCACTATATAGGGAATAGGGTCCCCACAGGGCTCTGGTCAAAAGTAGTGCACTACATAGGGAATAGGGTCCCCACAGGGCTCTAGTCAAAAGTAGTGCACTACATAGGGAATAGGGTCCCCACAGGGCTCTGGTCAAAAGTAGTGCACTATATAGGGAATAGGGTGCCATTTGGGACTAGCCCATTTCTGATACTCCCTGGGTGGCTGCCATTGTGCAGTAGCAAGTTTTGTTCAGATGAAAAAGAGAGGAACATAGTAGATATGTCAGTATAACTCTGCTACAACAATGTGTAATATAAATGGCAGTATAACTCTGTTACAACAATGCTTAATATATATGGCAGTATAACTCTGTTACAACAATGTGTAATATATATGGCAGTATAACTCTATTACAACAATGTGTAATATATATGGCAGTATAACTCTGTTACAACAATGTGTAATATATATGGCAGTATAACTCTGTTACAACAATGTGTAATATATATGGCAGTATAACTCCGTTACAACAATGTGTAATATAAATGGCAGTATAACTCTATTACAACAATGCTTAATATATATGGCAGTATAACTCTGTTAAAACAATGCTTAATATATATGACAGTATAACTCTATTACAACAATGCTTAATATATATGGCAGTATAACTCTGTTACAACAATGCTTAATATATATGGCAGTATAACTCTGTTACAACAATGTGTAATATATATGGCAGTATAACTCCGTTGCAACAATGTGTAATATATATGGCAGTATAACTCCGTTGCAACAATGTGTAATATATATGGCAGTATAACTCTGTTACAACAATGCTTAATATATATGGCAGTATAACTGTATTACAACAATGCTTAATATATATGGCAGTATAACTCTGTTACAACAATGTGTAATATATATGGCAGTATAACTCTATTGCAACAATGCTTAATATATATGGCAGTAATACTCTATTACAACAATGTGTAATATATATGGCAGTATAACTCTATTACAACAATGCTTAATATATATGGCAGTAATACTCTATTACAACAATGTTAATAAAATAGTACAGCCACATCAACAACATGTTGTAACTGATAATGCTATTTCAGTACTGGGTATGGACTGTAGATCTGGGACTTGTGAGTTGTGGTTGTGTTTGCCATATGGTGTTAGTGATTACAGTGTGGAGTGCTGCCAACACTCTGACTTAATCTGCACTGAAACTAAACTCAGAACACTCTGTTGTTCAATCAGATGGAGATTAAGAGGGAATTTCAAGACTTTTGTTCCCACAGGGATGAAATAAAATCTCGAACAAACACTTGAGTCTGAATGTCAGTGTAGGAAGTAGGAAGTACTGGTAAAAGTGCTGTACTGCAGCTATAATTTAACACATGACTCACAGCCTTGGTAAGGAGCTATATAGGCTACAGTACATTCCTATATTATTCCATTTCAACCTCAGGGATAAAGTGTACAACTATCTCATGTATGCCCACAGTGATGACAAATCAATCCTAATACATTCAGAACATCATCATCATCAATAATGTGTAATCTGACACCACAGTGACCAGACACCCATCTGATGTGAATGCAGCTATATGATTACCTTGCTGTGGTGTAAATCCCACATTATTATTCCATGTCTATATCAGCCAGCAGGCCAGCCAGGCCAGGACTATCTGTGGGTGAACGGACAAGGCAGTGTCCTCTTCCTGGTCAGATCAGATGCAATGTCACCCAGGAGAACTCTATGGCTCCGGTCCAAATGGCTCCATTTTCATTTTGTTGTGGACTATTTCTGACCAGGGCCCATAGGGATCTGGTCAAAAGTAGTGCACTATATAGGGAATAGGGTGCCATTTGGGATGCAATTAATCTCTATACAGTCTCTCTGAGGAGAAGCCATCTCCCTCTATCAGCTCCAGCCTTTCCTCTGACTGAGGAACAGCCATCTCTCTCTATCAGCTCCAGCCTTTCCTCTGACTGAGGAACAGCCATCTCTCTCTATCAGCTCCAGCCTTTCCTCTGACTGAGGAACAGCCATCTACCTCTATCAGCTCCAGCCTTTCCTCTGACTGAGGAACAGCCATCTCTCTCTATCAGCTCCAGCCTTTCCTCTGACTGAGGAACAGCCATCTCTCTCTATCAGCTCCAGCCTTTCCTCTGACTGAGGAACAGCCATCTCTCTCTATCAGCTTCAGCCTTTCCTCTGACTGAGGAACAGTCATCTCTCTCTATCAGCTCCAGCCTTTCCTCTGACTGAGGAACAGCCATCTCTCTCTATCAGCTCCAGCCTTTCCTCTGACTGAGGAACAGCCATCTCTCTCTATCAACTTCAGCCTTTCCTCTGACTGAGGAACAGCCATCTCTCTCTATCAGCTCCAGCCTTTCCTCTGACTGAGGAACAGCCATCTCTCTCTATCAGCTCCAGCCTTTCCTCTGACTGAGGAACAGCCATCTCTCTCTATCAGCTCCAGCCTTTCCTCTGACTGAGGAACAGCCATCTCTCTCTATCAGCTCCAGCCTTTCCTCTGACTGAGGAACAGCCATCTCTCTCTATCAGCTCCAGCCTTTCCTCTGACTGAGGAACAGCCATCTCTCTCTATCAGCTCCAGCCTTTCCTCTGACTGAGGAACAGCCATCTCTCTCTATCAGCTCCAGCCTTTCCTCTGACTGAGGAACAGCCTTCTCTCTCTATCAGCTCCAGCCTTTCCTCTGACTGAGGAACAGCCATCTCTCTCTATCAGCTCCAGCCTTTCCTCTGACTGAGGAACAGCCATCTCTCTCTATCAGCTCCAGCCTTTCCTCTGACTGAGGAACAGTCATCTCTCTCTATCAGCTCCTGCCTTTCCTCTGACTGAGGAACAGCCATCTCTCTCTATCAGCTCCAGCCTTTCCTCTGACTGAGGAACAGCCACCTCTCTCTATCAGCTCCAGCCTTTCCTCTGACTGAGGAACAGTCATCTCTCTCTATCAGCTCCAGCCTTTCCTCTGACTGTGGAACAGCCATCTCTCTCTATCAGCTCCAGCCTTTCCTCTGACTGAGGAACAGCCATCTACCTCTATCAGCTCCAGCCTTTCCTCTGACTGAGGAACAGCCATCTCTCTCTATCAGCTCCAGCCTTTCCTCTGACTGAGGAACAGCCATCTCTCTCTATCAGCTCCAGCCTTTCCTCTGACTGAGGAACAGCCATCTCTCTCTATCAGCTCCAGCCTTTCCTCTGACTGAGGAACAGCCATCTCTCTCTATCAGCTCCAGCCTTTCCTCTGACTGAGGAACAGTCATCTCTCTCTATCAGCTCCAGCCTTTCCTCTGACTGAGGAACAGCCATCTCTCTCTATCAGCTCCAGCCTTTCCTCTGACTGAGGAACAGCCATCTCTCTCTATCAGCTCCAGCCTTTCCTCTGACTGAGGAACAGCCATCTACCTCTATCAGCTCCTGACTTTCCTGTGTGTGTGTGTGTGTGTGTGTGTGTGTGTGTGTGTGTGTGTGTGTGTGTGTGTGTGTGTGTGTGTGTGTGTGTGTGTGTGTGTGTGTGTGTGTGTGTGTGTGTGTGTGTGTGTGTGTGTGTGTGTGTGTGTGTGTTTTACTATCGTTGTGGGTACCAGAAGTCCTCACAAGGATAGTAAAACAATGAAAATTAAATGATGACAATAACCATGGTTATTTCCATGACAATAATAGTTACCCAAAATGTCATCGTCACACCCCTAGCGCGTGTCCATGTGAGACCTTAGTATTCTCACTGTCTCTGGCTCTCTGCCTTTGGCTCACTGGCTCTCTACCACTGGCTCTCTACCTCTGGCTCACTGGCTCTCTGGCTCTGGCTCACTGGCTCTCTGGCTCTGGCTCACTGGCTCTCTGCCTTTGGCTCACTGTCTCTCTACCTCTGGCTCACTGGCTCTCTGCCTCTGACTCACTGTCTCTGGCTCACTGGCTCTCTACCTCTGGCTCACTGGCTCTCTGCCTCTGACTCACTGTCTCTGGCTCACTGGCTCTCTACCTCTGGCTCACTGGCTCTCTGCCTTTGGCTCACTGTCTCTCTACCTCTGGCTCACTGGCTCTCTGCCTCTGACTCACTGTCTCTGGCTCACTGGCTCTCTACCTCTGGCTCACTGGCTCTCTGCCTCTGACTCACTGTCTCTGGCTCACTGGCTCTCTACCTCTGGCTCACTGGCTCTCTGCCTCTGACTCACTGTCTCTGGCTCACTGGCTCTCTACCTCTGGCTCACTGGCTCTCTGCCTCTGACTCACTGTCTCTGGCTCACTGGCTCTCTACCTCTGGCTCACTGGCTCTCTGCCTTTGGCTCACTGTCTCTCTACCTCTGGCTCACTGGCTCTCTGCCTCTGACTCACTGTCTCTGGCTCACTGGCTCTCTACCTCTGGCTCACTGGCTCTCTGCCTCTGACTCACTGTCTCTGGCTCACTGGCTCTCTGCCTCTGGCTCACTGTCTCTCTGGCTTACTGTCTCTCCGATTGACTGTCTTTCTGGCTCACTATCTCCCTGTCTCTAGCTCACTGTCTCTCTCTCCTCTCTCTCTCTCTCTCTCTCTCTCTCTCTCTCTCTCTCTCTCTCTCTCTCTCTCTCTCTCTCTCTCTCTCTGTCTCTCGGCGATTAGCAGTTGCCATACCAGGCGGTGATGCAACCGGTCAGGATGCTCTCGATGGTGCAGCTGTAGAACTTTTTGAGGATCTGGGGACCCATGCCAAATCTTCTATTTTTTTCTCTCTCTCACAGTCTGCCAGTCCACTTGTTAGGCTAGCTGGGGCGTCATCACTCAGTCAGGGCGGGTCCTTGCTGTTCTGCCGCCCCCGCAAAACTATAATAGTCCCAGTAAGCAAAATGACATTGAAAAGATGTCAAGAAGACGTATTTTCCAGTACGCTGAAAAGGCATCTTTTCCGGATATTGAAAAATACGTATTTTCCGGAAGCTGAAATTCATCCCTCCCTCCCCTCTGGACCTCTAGTGTTCTGGCCTCCAGAGTGTCAGCCCAGCACAGCCCCGTTATCAGGCCTCTCTGTCCTCTGCTATTACCCAGCGTTCTAATAGCTGGGTAATATGTGACTGCCACGACCTCTGACCCCTGAAGGGTTTTACTGCAGGCCCAGACAAAGACCTGCTCCGAGACAGCTTTAACTAGCTCCAGTGTGTGTGTGTGTGTGTGTGTGTGTGTGTGTGTGTGTGTGTGTGTGTGTGTGTGTGTGTGTGTGTGTGTGTGTGTGTGTGTGTGTGTGTGTGTGTGTGTGTGTGTGTGTGTGTTAGCCTGCCCAGAGCAGTTTTAACTAGCTCCAGTGTGTGTGTGTGTGTGTGTGTGTGTGTGTGTGTGTGTGTGTGTGTGTGTGTGTGTGTGTGTGTGTGTGTGTGTGTGTGTGTGTGTGTGTGTGTGTGTGTGTGTGTGTGTGTTAGCCTGCCCAGAGCAGTTTTAACTAGCTCTGAGCCTGGGGTCTCAAATCAATTGCTTTGGAGATGTTAGGATAGGATGTTACACCTCTCTCTCTACCCTCTCTCATCCCTCTACCCTCTCTCATCCCTCATCTCTCTACCCTCTCTCATCCCTCTACCCTCTCTCATCCCTCTACCCTCTCTCATCCCTCTACCCTCTCTCTTCCTTCTCTCATCCCTCTGCCCTCTCTCATCCCTTTGCCCTCTCTCATCCCTTTGCCCTCTCTCATCCCTTTGCACTCTCTCATCCCTCTACCCTCTCTCATCCCTCTACCCTCTCATCTCTCTACCCTCTCTCATCCCTCTCTCATCCCTCTCTCATCCCTCTACCCTCTCTCATCCCTCTACCTACTACCCTCTCTCATCCCTCTACCCTCTCTCATCCCTCTACCCTCTACCCTCTCTCTTCTCTCTCTCATCCCTCTACCCTTTCTCATCCCTCTACCCTCTCTCATCCCTCTACCCTCTCTCATCCCTCTACCCTCTCTCATCCCTCTACCCTCTACCCTCTCTCTTCTCTCTTTCATCCCTCTACCCTTTCTCATCCCTCTACCCTCTCTCATCCCTCTACCCTCTCAGATAATCATCCTTCCTTCCTGTCTGTCTTCACAGACACACAAGAACAAGTCCTGAGCCATGTCAAGGTGACTGGGTCCTATTTGATATCTTGTAGAGATGTACACCTAAACCTGCTCTCCGTTAATAATATCCATCTCAGTTTGAACAGAGGAATGCATCATAAACAACTCACCATCAACCTTAGCTAATGATCCTATTTGATGCAGAGTTGAGAAGCATATCTACCGGCCGTGGTGGAAAATAATCAAGCACACCTTTAGAGGCTTTTCTCCCCCATTGATTCAGGTCCTTCTGATGTCGTTTCTATCAGGCATTCAGTTTGGCCACCGCCCCAGGGGAGACGTCAAAGGGAAGAGAATGTCCCCGTCCCAAATGGTACCCTGTTCCTTTTATAGGATCTAGTGGTAGAGCATATCAGCCAACAGGCCAGTCCAACTCACTGTTGGGATCTAGTGGTAGAGTCATCGGCCAACAGGCCAGTCCAACTCACTGTTGGGATCTAGTGGTAGAGTCATCGGCCAACAGGCCAGTCCAACTCACTGTTGGGATCTAGTGGTAGAGTCATCGGCCAACAGGCCAGTCCAACTCACTGTTGGGATCTAGTGGTAGAGTCATCGGCCAACAGGCCAGTCCAACTCACTGTTGGGATCTAGTGGTAGAGTCATCGGCCAACAGGCCAGTCCAACTCACTGTTGGGATCTAGTGGTAGAGCATATCAGCCAACAGCCCAGTCCAACTCACTGTTGGGATCTAGTGGTAGAGTCATCAGCCAACAGGCCAGTCCAACTCACTGTTGGGATCTAGTGGTAGAGTCATCAGCCAACAGGCCAGTCCAACTCACTGTTGGGATCTAGTGGTAGAGTCATCAGCCAACAGCCCAGTCCAACTCACTGTTGGGATCTAGTGGTAGAGTCATCAGCCAACAGGCCAGTCCAACTCACTGTTGGGATCTAGTGGTAGAGTCATCAGCCAACAGCCCAGTCCAACTCACTGTTGGGATCTAGTGGTAGAGTCATCGGCCAACAGGCCAGTCCAACTCCCTGTTGGGATCTAGTGGTAGAGTCATCAGCCAACAGGCCAGTCCAACTCACTGTTGGGATCTAGTGGTAGAGTCATCAGCCAACAGGCCAGTCCAACTCACTGTTGGGATCTAGTGGTAGAGTCATCAGCCAACAGCCCAGTCCAACTCACTGTTGGGATCTAGTGGTAGAGTCATCAGCCAACAGCCCAGTCCAACTCACTGTTGGGATCTAGTGGTAGAGTCATCAGCCAACAGGCCAGTCCAACTCACTGTTGGGATCTAGTGGTAGAGCATATCAGCCAACAGGCCAGTCCAACTCCCTGTTGGGATCTAGTGGTAGAGCATATCAGCCAGCAGCCCAGTCCAACTCACTGTTGGGATCTAGTGGTAGAGTCATCAGCCAACAGTCCAGTCCAACTCACTGTTGGGATCTAGTGGTAGAGTCATCAGCCAACAGCCCAGTCCAACTCACTGTTGGGATCTAGTGGTAGAGTCATCGGCCAACAGGCCAGTCCAACTCACTGTTGGGATCTAGTGGTAGAGTCATCAGCCAACAGGCCAGTCCAACTCACTGTTGGGATCTAGTGGTAGAGTCATCAGCCAACAGGCCAGTCCAACTCACTGTTGGGATCTAGTGGTAGAGTCATCAGCCAACAGGCCAGTCCAACTCACTGTTGGGATCTAGTGGTAGAGTCATCAGCCAACAGGCCAGTCCAACTCCCTGTTGAAGGCAGGACAGAACAGAAAATCTGGACCTGAAGCCAGTTCCACTGCTGATGTTAAACTCTTCCCCTCTAATCAAGGACTGATTTAGACCTGGGACAGACAGTTGTCCTGCCCTCCAGACTCAGGTTGTAACACCCCTGGTCTAGAACTTTACTGAGCAGTACAGCCGTTAGCTTCTGAAAATAACTCAACATTTAACATAGTGATGGATACAGACGGTTATTCCTCCAACGATAATACCACAGACGTTCAAACAACACCCCAAATCACTTGCCCCCTTACTGAGTAGTGACCTCAAACCACAAACCCACATTCCATTCGTACCCTATAATAACATGGACCTCTCTGTATACGCCATGATCTGAGTAACAGCAGAAATGACTTTCAATACTTTAAAAACAATCATTATAATAACACATAATCACCAGTACAATTTGAAGAGTCTGCCTGCCACATCGAAATTGTTGTGTGTCTTTTTGGCTAGATTAGAACCCTGGTCTCTCCCCGTCCATCCAGCCAACCTGCATATTATGCTAAACAGATCAGAGTTAAATAGAACACTGCCAACATTCTAGAACCCATAAAGACCAAAGCAAAGGCATTCCGTCCTATTCTCACATTTAATGGAAAAGAGGGTCAAATATTTCACAGTGATAAAAAGGAGCATTTCGTCTGCCAACCGAACAACCAGACAGATATTCATAGCCAGCTTGGGGAGAGAGAGAGAGAGAGAGAGAGAGAGAGAGAGAGAGAGAGAGAGAGAGAGAGAGAGAGAGAGAGAGAGAGAGAGAGAGACTGCATCATATTGAGTCATTTACCCACTGTCTCGCAGTGACATTAACAGTCTAGTGACAGCCAGCCAAACCAGGCAACCAGCCAGACCACCAGCCATCTAGCTAAACAGCCAGTCAGTCAGACCAGGTATCCATCCAGTCAGTCTTACCTCCAGATATCTCGTTGATCTCCTCAGTCCCTCCGGTGTCATCAAGTCTCAGAGGCAATGTGCTCTCACCCTCTGCTCCCTCACCCTCCAGGTCTTCAGCTGAGGCACAGAGAGTAGAGAAATACATGAAAACCCTCATTCACTCTATAGGGCAGAGACCCAAACCTTACTGTGAAGAGATCCATTAAAACCCTCATTCACTCTATAGGGCAGAGACCCAAACCTTACAGTGAAGAGATCCATTAAAACCCTCATTCACTCTATAGGGCAGAGACCCAAACCTTACAGTGAAGAGATCCATTAAAACCCTCATTCACTCTATAGGGCAGAGACCCAAACCTTACAGTGAAGAGATCCATTAAAACCCTCATTCACTCTATAGGGCAGAGACCCAAACCTTACTGCGAAGAGATCCATTAAAACCCTCATTCACTCTATAGGGCAGAAACCCAAACCTTACTGTGAAGAGATCCATTAAAACCCTCATTCACTCTATAGGGCAGAGACCCAAACCTTACAGTGAAGAGATCCATTAAAACCCTCATTCACTCTATAGGGCAGAAACCCAAACCTTACTGTGAAGAGATCCATTAAAAACCTGAAGGCTCTCTGCTCTTTCAACAACCACTCCTCCTCCCCCATCACAGCACAGAAAGTCACGATGCCAGGCCAGCCAGACAGCATTCAATGGAATCTACTTTAGTAGAGCCTCTGTCAGGTTTCAGATAGAACCTCAGGATTTGGGGAGGAGGGCATTGACATGTTATTGACTGTATAAAAAGCTACTTATTCATTCCAGAATATATGTATTTTCATTTTTTGTGTTTTCACTGTTGTATAAGAACGCTCTTTCTTCAAAAGCAATGCTATGAATGTGAGGTTTCTATTTAAAGTAATTTTACTATTCAGAAATTAGTGAAACAAAAGGACACAGAATCAGTCTGTTACATACCGGCATACTATAAGTGGAACAAAAGGACACAGAACCAGTATGTTACATACCGGCATACTATAAGTGGAACAAAAGGACACAGAACCAGTCTGTTACATACCTGCATTCTATGAGTGGAACAAAAGGACACAGAACCAGTCTGTTACATACCGGCATACTATAAGTGGAACAAAAGGACACAGAACCAGTCTGTTACATACCGGCATACTATAAGTGGAACAAAAGGACACAGAACCAGTCTGTTACATACCGGCATACTATAAGTGGAACAAAAGGACACAGAACCAGTCTGTTACATACCGGCATACTATAAGTGGAACAAAAGGACACAGAATCAGTCTGTTACATACCGGCATACTATAAGTGGAACAAAATGACACAGAATCAGTCTGTTACATACCGGCATACTATAAGTGGAACAAAAGGACACAGAACCAGTCTGTTACATACCGGCATACTATAAGTGGAACAAAAGGACACAGAACCAGTCTGTCACGCCCTGACCACAGAGAGCCCTTGTTTCTCTATGGTGTAGTAGGTCAGGGAGTGACTAGGGGGTAGTCTAGGTTAATATTTCTATGTTGTGTTCTAGTTTATATTTTCTAGGTTGGTGTTTTGTATGATTCCCAATTAGAGGCAGCTGGTAATCGTTGTCTCTAATTGGGGATCATATTTAAGTAGCTATTTTTCCCACCTGTGTTTGTGGGATATTGTTTTGTGTTTGTGCCTGTGCACCACGAATTCACGTTTAGTTGTTTGTTTATTTGTTTTTGCTTGAAGTTTCACTTTGGAATAAAGACGTGGAACTCTACACACGCTGCGCCTTGGTCCCGTTCTTATGACAACCGTGACAGAATATCCCACCAAACCAGGACCAAGCAGCGTGTTCACCAGGTGAAGGGGTTTTGGACATGGGAAGAAGTGATGGGTGGATGCGAGACCCTTCCTTGGCGGCAGACAGAAGGTAATGATGGAGGAAGGCGACGATGCCGGGGTTCGCGGCCACAGAAAGCCCAAGGACAACTCCAATACTTTTTTTGGGGGGGGGCACAAGGGGTGGCCGGTCGAGCCGAGGAGAGTGTCAGAGCCCGAATGGCAAACTCTGGAGGAGCATGTCGTCAGACCACGGCCACAGAAACCCCAAGATTTTTGTTTTTTGGGGGGGGGGGGCACATGGAGCAGGCGGATGAGCAGAGGGAAGAGCCAGAGACCACATGGGGAGAGATGAGAGAGATGTTGTGCAAGTGTGTTATGCTCAACATTCGACCAGAGGATCCGGTCACCAGTCCGGTGCAACCTGTGCCGGACCCACGCATCAGGCCTCCAGTGGGCCTCCCCAGTCCGGTACGTCCTGTGCCTGCTCCTCGCACTCGCCCTGAAGTGCGTGTCCCCAGTCCGGTATATCCTGTACCTGCTCCTCGCACTCGCCCTGAAGAGCGTGTCCCCAGTCTGGTACGTCTTGTGCCTGCTCCTCGACCAGAAGTGCATGTCCCCAGTCCGGTACGTCCTGTGCCTGCTCCTCGCACTCGCCCTGAAGAGCGTGTCACCAGTCTGGTGCAACCTGTGCCGGCCCCACGCATCAGGCCTCCAGTGCGCCTCCCCAGTCTGGTACGTCCTGTGCATGCTCCTCGCACTCGGCCTGAAGTGTGTCACCAGTCCGGTACGTCCTGTGCCTGCTCCTCGACCTGAAGTGCGTGTCCCCAGTCCAGTACGTCCTGTGCCTGCTCCTCGCACTCGCCCTGAAGTGTGTCACCAGTCCAGTACCACCTGTGCCGGCTCCACGCATCAGGCCTCCTGTGTGCCTCACCAGTCCGGTGCCACCTGTACCGGCTCCACGCACTCGGCCTCCAATGTGCATTCACAGTCCAGAGCTTCCGGAGACGGTCCCCAGTCCGGAACCTCCCGCGACGGTCCACTGTCCGGAACCTCCCGCGACGGTCCACTGTCCGGAACCTCCCGCGACGGTCCACTGTCCGGAACCTCCCGCGACGGTCCACTGTCCGGAACCTCCCGCGACGGTCCACTGTCCAGAACCTCCCGCGACAGCCCACGGTCTGGAACCTCCAGCTACGGTCAACGGTCCGGAACCTCCAGCTCCATGGCCGGAGCCTTCCCCTGCGCCGATGCCCAGTCCGAGCACGGCGTCCAGTCCAGCTCCAAGGCAGGAGCCTTCCTCTGCGCCGGTGGCCATTCCAGGCACGGCGTCCAGTCCAGCTCCATGGCCGGAGCCTTCTTCTGCGCCGATGTCCAGGCACAGCGTCCAACCCAGCTCCAGGGCCGGAGCCCTCCTCTGCGCCGGTGCCCAGTCCAGGCATGACTTTCAGCCCGGCGCCATGGTCGGATCCGGGGTCTGGGGTGGGGCTACAACCCGCACCGGAGCCGCCACCGACACTAGTTACCCCCCCTAACCCCCCCATTTGGTTTCAGGTTTTGCGGCCGGAGTCCGCACCTTTGGGGGGGATACTGTCACGCCCTGACCATAGAGAGCCCTTGTTTCTCTATGGTGTAGTAGGTCAGGGAGTGACTAGGGGGTAGTCTAGGTTAATATTTCTATGTTGTGTTCTAGTTTATATTTTCTAGGTTGGTGTTTTGTATGATTCCCAATTAGAGGCAGCTGGTAATCTTTGTCTCTAATTGGGGATCATATTTAAGTAGCTATTTTTCCCACCTGTGTTTGTGGGATATTGTTTTGTGTTGGTGCCTGTGCACCACGAATTCACGTTTAGTTGTTTGTTTATTTGTTTTTGCTTGAAGTTTCACTTTGGAATAAAGATGTGGAACTCTACACACGCTGCACCTTGGTCCCGTTCTTACGACAATCGTGACACAGTCTGTTATATACCTGCATACTATGAGTGGAACAAAAGGACACAGAACCAGTCTGTTACATACCTGCATTCTATGAGTGGAACAAAATTACATAGAATCAGACTGATACATACCTGCATACTTCCCTTGTAGTGCTCTGCTCTGCTGGTTCCCTCTCACAGCTAGAACCCTGACGTGGTACTCCTTCATGGCATCAAAGTCCTGTATCACCACTTTATTATCCCCCTTCGAAACGCGCAGCTCCTTTTTCTCTTTGTCTGTTGGAGATTGGAGAGAGAAATCAGGGTGGGGACCTAGTGTGCGTCCAAAATGCCATCCTATTCCCTATATCAGGATCATCAACTAGATGAGCAGATGGTATGGGGGCCAGAACATAATTACAAATAATTTGTAGACTGCAAATTGACCGCAGGAAGCCCAAACTAATGTGACCCCAGACATGTTTGACTAACACATAATCACTTCAAACCTTGCTTACATTTGTATATGATTACATGTCTCTGTTATGCGTGGGAATACTTGGACTTCTCCAAAATTAAAATCACTTGGAGCTGAATTTTGCAGTATTTTATATCCAACAATAGAACATGTAAAATACAAATAAAAAAGACCTGGTTGGCCAAATAAAACCAGGTGTTGAGGAACCCTGTCCTATATAGTGCACCATAGGGCTCTGGTCAAATGTAGTGCACTATAAAGGGAAGAGGGTGCCATTTTGGATGTAGACTCAGATAAGCATTCCAATGCATCAATTTCCCATTCAAGCTTTTCCAGGAGTCTCAATGTCCAGGCTGTTGTGTGAAGCAGTGCACTATGAGGATTCTTGTGGAGGTAGTAGGGTGTGTGTGTGTGTGTGTGTGTGTGTGTGTGTGTGTGTGTGTGACAACCATAAGTGATCCCTCACAGCTCAAGCTGCACACCTCAGCATTGTCTCTAAAGCTTAAGGACAGCTACATATGAGACACATATTTTACAGAATCTGATCTTTTAAACATTTGGGCTCTGGATCTTTCTGCCCTGAGGTTCTGCCCATTATGAAATCTACTACGAATACAAACGGAAAATATCAGAAATTCCAAATGGTCTGTGACTTCTTTATTGAAACCAGACGTTTTCCTTCAGCCTCATATTCAGGTGAATTTAACCGAGACGTTTTCCTTCACCGTCATATTCAGGTGAATTTAACCGAGACGTTTTCCTTCACCGTCATATTCAGGTGAATTTAACCGAGACGTTTTCCTTCACCGTCATATTCAGTTGAATTTAACCGAGACGTTTTCCTTCACCGTCATATTCAGGTGAATTTAACCGAGACGTTTTCCTTCACCGTCATATTCAGGTGAATTTAACCGAGACGTTTTCCTTCACCGTCATATTCAGGTGAATTTAACCGAGACGTTTTCCTTCACCGTCATATTCAGGTGAATCGTGGTCAACCACAAATCCAGACAAAGCTGAATCATTTCAGATCCATTTAGTCAGTTAACCCATTTTGAGTAAGTGCCTTTAAGAGTAAATTGTTTTCCATTTGTTTAGTCAAACTTAATTTGCATAAACCAGCTTATTTGCCAGTCAGCCAACATGCTGGGGCTTGATTTCAGGACCTTTCCTCTCTCCTCCTGTCCTGTCCCCTTTTATCTTCTCTTCTCCTCCTCTCTTCCCTCCTCTTCACTCCTCTCATCTCCTCGTCCTCTTCTTCTCTCCACATGCCGCACGTACGGCTCCACGTTCAGTTCCCTCAGCAGTAAAATAGCTCAGAGCTTCAGCAGTTCACATTATTGACCAATTAGGATGATTTAAATCCTACAGGCCTGAGCGATCAATAGGAAGAGACTAACTGTGCTTAATCAGCAGCACTTTCACACAGAACACTGCCGAAGGATGGGTATGGATGTGTTAAACGAGGAGAGGGGGGAGATCGGGGGGAGAGGGAGAGAGAGAGAGGGGGAGATGGAGTGGGAGAGAGAGAGAGGGGGAGAGGGAGACAGAGAGGGGGGAGAGTGGGAGATGGAGAGGGAGAAAGAGAGAGGAGGGAGATGGAGAGGGGAGATGGAATGGGAGAGAGAGAGGGGGGAGAGGGAGACAGAGAGGGGGGGAGGGGGAGATGGAGAGGGAGAGAGAGGGAGGAGGGAGATGGAGAGGGAGCGAGAGAGAGGAGATCGGGGGAGATGGAGAGGGAGAGAGAAGAGATCGGGGGAAGATAGAGAGAGAGGGGCGGGGGGTGAAGAAAGAGAGAGAGAGATTGAGGGAGAGGAGGGGCGCGAGATAAAAGGAGAGAGACAGAGAGAGAGATAGAGAGGGTAGTGAAGAGAGAGAGTTAGAGAGAGTGATGGAGAGAGAGAAAAGGAGGGAGACAGAGAGAGAGATAGAGAGAGAGAGAGGGGCGAAGAGAGAGAGTTAGAGAGAGTGATGGAGAGAGAGAAAAGGAGAAAGAGACAGAGAGAAAGAGAGAACAGAGGAGGGAGATTTAGGGGATGGACCTAGCATTTAGAAGTGATGACTTAGCAGATTACTGTTAATGCTGAAGCACCAGCAGGAAACAACACGATCAAGATCAGAGAAATTGCACTTTTAACTAAAGGGTATTAGAAGTTCTGGAAATGGAAATCAGTCTAATATAACCTTTGTATCAAACAATTGACAAAAGGAAATCATTATAATGTAACCATAACCAATGTGTCAAAATACACTGAGAGTACAACATATTAAGAACACCTTCCTAATATGGAAACTAGGCTAGGAGAATGGTCTCTCTCCCAGTCAGTATGATAAACAGTGGACACTGGGCTAGGAGAATGGTCTCTCTCCCAGTCAGTATGATAAACAGTGGACACTGGGCTAGGAGAATGGTCTCTCTCCCAGTCAGTATGATAAACAGTGGACACTGGGCTAGGAGAATGGTCTCTCTCCCAGTCAGTATGATAAACAGTGGACACTGGGCTAGGAGAATGGTCTCTCTCCCAGTCAGTATGATAAACAGTGGACACTGGGCTAGGAGAATGGTCTCTCTCCCAGTCAGTATGATAAACAGTGGACACTGGGCTCGGAGAATGGTCTCTCTCCCAGTCAGTATGATAAACAGTGGACACTGGGCTAGGAGAATGGTCTCTCTCCCAGTCAGTATGATAAACAGTGGACACTGGGCTAGGAGAATGGTCTCTCTCCCAGTCAGTATGATAAACAGTGGACACTGGGCTAGGAGAATGGTCTCTCTCCCAGTCAGTATGATAAACAGTGGACGCTGGGCTAGGAGAATGGTCTCTCTCCCAGTCAGTATGATAAACAGTGGACACTGGGCTAGGAGAATGGTCTCTCTCCCAGTCAGTATGATAAACAGTGGACACTGGGCTAGGAGAATGGTCTCTCTCCCAGTCAGTATGATAAACAGTGGACACTGGGCTAGGAGAATGGTCTCTCTCCCAGTCAGTATGATAAACAGTGGACACTGGGCTAGGAGAATGGTCTCTCTCCCAGTCAGTATGATAAACAGTGGACACTGGGCTCGGAGAATGGTCTCTCTCCCAGTCAGTATGATAAACAGTGGACACTGGGCTAGGAGAATGGTCTCTCTCCCAGTCAGTATGATAAACAGTGGACACTGGGCTAGGAGAATGGTCTCTCTCCCAGTCAGTATGATAAACAGTGGACACTGGGCTAGGAGAATGGTCTCTCTCCCAGTCAGTATGATAAACAGTGGACGCTGGGCTAGGAGAATGGTCTCTCTCCCAGTCAGTATGATAAACAGTGGACACTGGGCTAGGAGAATGGTCTCTCTCCCAGTCAGTATGATAAACAGTGGACACTGGGCTAGGAGAATGGTCTCTCTCCCAGTCAGTATGATAAACAGTGGACACTGGGCTAGGAGAATGGTCTCTCTCCCAGTCAGTATGATAAACAGTGGACACTGGGCTAGGAGAATGGTCTCTCTCCCAGTCAGTATGATAAACAGTGGACACTGGGCTCGGAGAATGGTCTCTCTCCCAGTCAGTATGATAAACAGTGGACACTGGGCTAGGAGAATGGTCTCTCTCCCAGTCAGTATGATAAACAGTGGACACTGGGCTAGGAGAATGGTCTCTCTCCCAGTCAGTATAATAAACAGTGGACACTGGGCTAGGAGAATGGTCTCTCTCCCAGTCAGTATGATAAACAGTGGACGCTGGGCTAGGAGAATGGTCTCTCTCCCAGTCAGTATGATAAACAGTGGACACTGGGCTCGGAGAATGGTCTCTCTCCCAGTCAGTATGATAAACAGTGGACACTGGGCTAGGAGAATGGTCTCTCTCCCAGTCAGTATGATAAACAGTGGACACTGGGCTAGGAGAATGGTCTCTCTCCCAGTCAGTATGATAAACAGTGGACACTGGGTTAGGTGAGTGGTCTCTCCCAGTCAGTATGATAAACAGTGGACACTGGGCTAGGAGAATGGTCGCTCTCCCAGTCAGTATGATAAACAGTGGACACTGGGCTAGGTGAGTGGTCTCTCCCAGTCAGTATGATAAACAGTGGACACTGGGCTAGGAGAATGGTCTCTCTCCCAGTCAGAATGATAAACAGTGGACACTGGGCTAGGAGAATGGTCTCTCTCCCAGTCAGTATGATAAACAGTGGACACTGGGCTAGGATAATGGTCTCTCTCCCAGTCAGTATGATAAACAGTGGACACTGGGCTAGGAGAATGGTCTCTCTCCCAGTCAGTATGATAAACAGTGGACACTGGGCTAGGAGAATGGTCGCTCTCCCACTCAGTATGATAAACAGTGGACACTGGGCTAGGAGAATGGTCTCTCTCCCAGTCAGTATGATAAACAGTGGACACTGGGCTAGGAGAATGGTCTCTCTCCCAGTCAGTATGATAAACAGTGGACACTGGGCTAGGAGAATGGTTTCTCTCCCAGTCAGTATGATAAACAGTGGACACTGGGCTAGGAGAATGGTCCCTCTCCCAGTCAGTATGATAAACAGTGGACGCTGGGCTAGGAGAATGGTCTCTCTCCCAGTCAGTATGATAAACAGTGGACACTGGGCTCGGAGAATGGTCTCTCTCCCAGTCAGTATGATAAACAGTGGACACTGGGCTAGGAGAATGGTCTCTCTCCCAGTCAGTATGATAAACAGTGGACACTGGGCTAGGAGAATGGTCTCTCTCCCAGTCAGTATGATAAACAGTGGACACTGGGCTCGGAGAATGGTCTCTCTCCCAGTCAGTATGATAAACAGTGGACACTGGGCTAGGAGAATGGTCTCTCTCCCAGTCAGAATGATAAACAGTGGACACTGGGCTAGGAGAATGGTCTCTCTCCCAGTCAGTATAATAAACAGTGGACACTGGGCTAGGAGAATGGTCTCTCTCCCAGTCAGTATGATAAACAGTGGACGCTGGGCTAGGAGAATGGTCTCTCTCCCAGTCAGTATGATAAACAGTGGACACTGGGCTCGGAGAATGGTCTCTCTCCCAGTCAGTATGATAAACAGTGGACACTGGGCTAGGAGAATGGTCTCTCTCCCAGTCAGTATGATAAACAGTGGACACTGGGCTAGGAGAATGGTCTCTCTCCCAGTCAGTATGATAAACAGTGGACACTGGGTTAGGTGAGTGGTCTCTCCCAGTCAGTATGATAAACAGTGGACACTGGGCGAGGAGAATGGTCGCTCTCCCAGTCAGTATGATAAACAGTGGACACTGGGCTAGGTGAGTGGTCTCTCCCAGTCAGTATGATAAACAGTGGACACTGGGCTAGGAGAATGGTCTCTCTCCCAGTCAGAATCATAAACAGTGGACACTGGGCTAGGAGAATGGTCTCTCTCCCAGTTAGTATGATAAACAGTGGACACTGGGCTAGGAGAATGGTTTCTCTCCCAGTCAGTATGATAAACAGTGGACACTGGGCTAGGAGAATGGTCTCTCTCCCAGTCAGTATGATAAACAGTGGACACTGGGCTAGGAGAATGGTCTCTCTCCCAGTCAGTATGATAAACAGTGGACACTGGGCTAGGAGAATGGTCTCTCTCCCAGTCAGTATGATAAACAGTGGACACTGGGCTCGGAGAATGGTCTCTCTCCCAGTCAGTATGATAAACAGTGGACACTGGGCTAGGAGAATGGTCTCTCTCCCAGTCAGAATGATAAACAGTGGACACTGGGCTAGGAGAATGGTCTCTCTCCCAGTCAGTATAATAAACAGTGGACACTGGGCTAGGAGAATGGTCTCTCTCCCAGTCAGTATGATAAACAGTGGACGCTGGGCTAGGAGAATGGTCTCTCTCCCAGTCAGTATGATAAACAGTGGACACTGGGCTCGGAGAATGGTCTCTCTCCCAGTCAGTATGATAAACAGTGGACACTGGGCTAGGAGAATGGTCTCTCTCCCAGTCAGTATGATAAACAGTGGACACTGGGCTAGGAGAATGGTCTCTCTCCCAGTCAGTATGATAAACAGTGGACACTGGGTTAGGTGAGTGGTCTCTCCCAGTCAGTATGATAAACAGTGGACACTGGGCTAGGAGAATGGTCGCTCTCCCAGTCAGTATGATAAACAGTGGACACTGGGCTAGGTGAGTGGTCTCTCCCAGTCAGTATGATAAACAGTGGACACTGGGCTAGGAGAATGGTCTCTCTCCCAGTCAGAATCATAAACAGTGGACACTGGGCTAGGATAATGGTCTCTCTCCCAG
Organism: Salmo salar; assembly: GCF_965601325.2. Taxonomy (NCBI): domain Eukaryota; kingdom Metazoa; phylum Chordata; class Actinopteri; order Salmoniformes; family Salmonidae; genus Salmo; species Salmo salar. The sequence goes on from NC_138295.1 coordinate 90,455,897, forward strand.
TCAGTATAATAAACAGTGGACACTGGGCTAGGATAATGGTCTCTCTCCCAGTCAGTATGATAAACAGTGGACACTGGGCTAGGAGAATGGTCTCTCTCCCAGTCAGTATGATAAACAGTGGACACTGGGCTAGGAGAATGGTCGCTCTCCCAGTCAGTATGATAAACAGTGGACACTGGGCTAGGAGAATGGTCTCTCTCCCAGTCAGTATGATAAACAGTGGACACTGGGCTAGGAGAATGGTCTCTCTCCCAGTCAGTATGATAAACAGTGGACACTGGGCTAGGAGAATGGTTTCTCTCCCAGTCAGTATGATAAACAGTGGACACTGGGTTAGGTGAGTGGTCTCTCCCAGTCAGTATGATAAACAGTGGACACTGGGCTAGGAGAATGGTCTCTCTCCCAGTCAGTATGATAAACAGTGGACACTGGGTTAGGTGAGTGGTCTGAACAGGAGTAGTATTATACCTAATTAGACCCAGAGACACAGAGCTCAACAGGAGTAGTATTATACCTAATTAGACCCAGAGACAGAGAGCTCAACAGGAGTAGTATTATACCTAATTAGACCCAGAGACACAGAGCTCAACAGGAGTAGTATTATACCTAATTAGACCCAGAGACACAGAGCTCAACAGGAGTAGTATTATACCTAATTAGACCCAGAGACAGAGAGCTCAACAGGAGTAGTATTATACCTAATTAGACCCAGAGACACAGAGCTCAACAGGAGTAGTATTATACCTAATTAGACCCAGAGACAGAGAGCTCAACAGGAGTAGTATTATACCTAATTAGACCCAGAGACAGAGAGCTCAACAGGAGTAGTATTATACCTAATTAGACCCAGAGACAGAGAGCTCAACAGGAGTAGTATTATACCTAATTAGACCCAGAGACACAGAGCTCAACAGGAGTAGTATTATACCTAATTAGACCCAGAGACACAGAGCTCAACAGGAGTAGTATTATACCTAATTAGACCCAGAGACACAGAGCTCAACAGGAGACCAGGCAGGCTGATGGCTGATACAAACCCAGTGCTTGACACTAACATTTTTAGCCACCTGTCCTTCAGACATGTAGGACATAATATTTAGGAGGAGGGCTGGCCACCCTGCACACCCAGCATCTCTCCTGGTCCCTCCAGGAGGAGGGCTGGCCACCCTGCACACCCAGTATCTCTCCTGGTCTCTACAGGAGGAGGGCTGGCCACCCTGCACACCCAGTATCTCTCCTGGTCTCTACAGGAGGAGGGCTGGCCACCCTGCACACCCAGTATCTCTCCTGGTCTCTACAGGAGAAGGGCTGGCCACCCTGCACACCCAGTATCTCTCCTGGTCCCTCCAGGAGGAGGGCTGGCCACCCTGCACACCCAGTATCTCTCCTGGTCTCTACAGGAGAAGGGCTGGCCACCCTGCACACCCAGTATCTCTCCTGGTCCCTCCAGGAGGAGGGCTGGCCACCCTGCACACCCGGTATCTCTCCTGGTCTCTACAGGAGGAGGGCTGGCCACCCTGCACACCCAGTATCTCTCCTGGTCCTTCCAGGAGGAGGGCTGGCCACCCTGCATACCCAGTATCTCTCCTGGTCTCTACAGGAGGAAGGCTGGCCACCCTGCACACCCAGTATCTCTCCTGGTCTCTCCAGGAGGAGGGCTGGCCACCCTGCACACCCAGTATCTCTCCTGGTCTCTACAGGAGGAGGGCTGGCCACCCTGCATACCCAGTATCTCTCCTGGTCTCTACAGGAGACGGGCTGGCCACCCTGCACACCCAGTATCTCTCCTGGTCCCTCCAGGAGGAGGGCTGGCCACCCTGCACACCCAGTATCTCTCCTGGTCTCTACAGGAGAAGGGCTGGCCACCCTGCACACCCAGTATCTCTCCTGGTCTCTACAGGAGGAGGGCTGGCCACCCTGCATACCCAGTATTTCTCCTGGTCCCTCCAGGAGGAGGGCTGGCCACCCTGCACACCCGGTATCTCTCCTGGTCTCTACAGGAGGAGGGCTGGCCACCCTGCACACCCAGTATCTCTCCTGGTCCTTCCAGGAGGAGGGCTGGCCACCCTGCATACCCAGTATCTCTCCTGGTCTCTACAGGAGGAGGGCTGGCCACCCTGCACACCCAGTATCTCTCCTGGTCTCTCCAGGAGGAGGGCTGGCCACCCTGCACACCCAGTATCTCTCCTGGTCTCTACAGGAGGAGGGCTGGCCACCCTGCAAACCCAGTATCTCTCCTGGTCTCTCCAGGAGGAGGGCTGGCCACCCTGCACACCCAGTATCTCTCCTGGTCTCTACAGGAGGAGGGCTGGCCACCCTGCACACCCAGTATCTCTCCTGGTCTCTACAGGAGGAGGGCTGGCCACCCTGCACACCCAGTATCTCTCCTGGTCTCTACAGGAGGAGGGCTGGCCACCCTGCACACCCAGTATCTCTCCTGGTCTCTACAGGAGGAGGGCTGGCCACCCAATTAGATTATTGTTTTTTTTGCATTGTTTGTAACTTATTCTGTACATAATGTTGCTGCTACCGTCTTTTATGACTGAAAAGACATTCTGGATATCAGAGCAGTGATTACTCACCTCGAACTGGACAAATACTTTTTCTTTAATGAGTCCGACACGAAGGATATACTGGTTCTCCGAGACCAGGCCCAACATCCCTGTTATTCACATGCCTATTTGTCAATAACAGCTGGTGTGCAATGTCTAATATTAAGTAAATCTCGAGGTGTGTGTGTGTGTGTGTGTGTGTGTGTGTGTGTGTGTGTGTGTGTGTGTGTGTGTGTGTGTGTGTGTGTGTGTGTGTGTGTGTGTGTGTGTGTGTGTGTGTGTGTGTGTGTGTGTGTGTGTGTCTCTCTCTCTCTCTCTCTCTCTCAATGGCCCACTGCCACACATCCAGGTGATGCACACCATGCTGACCTAAAATCTGCTAGAAACAGGCAAATAACTCCCTAGCAACTATAAATCAACAAATGTGCAAACACGGCTTGCTTTGATCTCAAAAACACATCCAGCAACTAGATGATTGAAAGTCCCCTCGTGCCGATCAATGCAGGCCGACAGAAATGATAGTCCGATGCGCTCTGCAGAGATTGGGAGGACAGTGAGCAAAACATCGCATCCAGAGGACACTTTGATCTGATTCTGATTAAAGTAGCCTAACTGTTTGATGTTGTGATTTTTGTTTTACAACTTAAATCTATAATCTGCTTGTACAACAATGTTTTTCACTTGCCCCCGGGCAAGCAGACAAGCGTATATGTTGAGCCCTGAAACCCAAACCCGCACCTGTCCTCCTCCAACCCCAGCATCTGTAATTAGTCAAACAGAGACGGTAGGCTTCCCCGAGGTGGAACGTTAGGGAACATTGGAACTGAAGTGGATTTGTAATAATAATCTCTCTGTTCTCATTTAACAGTAGTGCATTGAGTTAATAACAACAAAATTGGTTTCTTTTTATTAACTAACGCATAGGTGATCTCCCAGGATGAAGTCCAGTATCACTCAACGACACATCGGGACAAATTCTTGTGTTGTGTCTTTAACAAAGGGAGGGGGCCCAGAGGGGCTGGTCAATAGACCACAGAATTACTTTTCACTGAACAGCAGTTTGGGGGAGGGTGGACGTGTGTGTGTTGATGTTATCTCTGTCCTCATTGTTTAATCCAAGATGTCTGACAGGCTTTGTTAGACAACACTGACCTTCCTTACAGACAGACAGGGTAAATATTCCCTAAAACTCTCTAAGCCGGTCCCACAACTGTTGGTGCTGTCTTATCAACTCACTGTTGTCAATGGCAATAGGAGGTGTCAAGATTCATTCATTCAGCTGTATGGGGTGTTTAACTTTACTCAAGATCAAATAAGCCTCTTTTTCAAAGCATATCTTCTGTGGTCCAGTGTGTTTAGCCAACTCTTCCCTGTGTTCATTCATTATCATTACCCTGTGTTCATTCATTATCATTACCCTGTGTTCATTCATTATCATTACCCTGTGTTCATTCATTATCATTACCCTGTGTTCATTCATTATCATTACCATGTGTTCGTTCATTATCATTACCCTGTGTTCATTCATTATCATTACCCTGTGTTCATTCATTATCATTACCCTGTGTTCATTCATTATCATTACCCTGTGTTCATTCATTATCATTACCCTGTGTTCATTCATTATCATTACCCTGTGTTCATTCATTATCATGTGTTCATTCATAATGGAGCCGGAGGGGATAGCTTCCGTTTAACGGGCTCCTAACCAATTGTGCTATTTTGTGTGTTTTTTTTGCATTGTTTGTAACTTATTCTGTACATAATGTTGCTGCTACCGTCTTTTATGACTGAAAAGACATTCTGGATATCAGAGCAGTGATTACTCACCTCGAACTGGACAAATACTTTTTCTTTAATGAGTCCGACACGAAGGATATACTGGTTCTCCGAGACCAGGCCCAACATCCCTGTTATTCGCATGAAGAAAATATGGAAATACAGGGGGCGGAGATTGAGGTGCCTTGTGAGAATTAGTCGGCGACTGGGTTACCCGCCTCTACCATCCGTTCTATTGGCCAACGTGCAATCACTGGAGAATAAACTGGATGATCTCAGTTTGAGACTATCCTACCAACGGGACATTAAAAACTGTAATATCTTATGTTTCACCGAGTCGTGGCTGAACGACGACATGGATAATATACAGTTGGCTGAGTTTTCTGTGCATCGGCAGGACAGAACAGCTACGTCTGGTAAGGCGAGGGGTGGGGGTGTCTGTCTATTTGTCAATAACAGCTGGTGTGCAATGTCTAATATTAAGGAAATCTCGAGGTATTGCTCGCCTGAAGTAGAGTACCTCATGATAAGCTGTAGACCACACTATCTACCAAGAGAGTTTTCATCTATATTTTTCTGAGCTGTCTATTTACCACCACAAACCGATGCTGCCACTAAGATAACAACTCAACGAGCTGTTTAAGGCCATAAGCAAACAAGAAAATGCTCATCCAGATGCGGTGCTCCTAGTGGCCGGGGACTTTAATGCAGGCAAACTTAAATCCGTTTGACCTAATTTCTACCAGCATGTCACATGTGCAACCAGAGTTAAAAAAACCTCTAGACCACCTTTACTCCACACACAGAGATGCATACAAAGCTCTCCCTCACCCTCCATTTGGCAAATCTGACCATAATTCTATCCTCCTGATTCCCGCTTTCAAGCAAAAACTAAAGCAGGGAGTACCAGTGACTCGCTCAATAAGGAAGTGGTCATATGATGCGGATGCTACCCTACAGGACTGTTTTGCTAGCACAGACATGAATATGTTCTGGGATTCATCCAATGGCATTGAGGAGTATACCATCTCAGTCACCGGCTTCATCAATAAGTGCATCGATGACTTCGTCCCCACAGTGACCGTACGTACATATCCCAACCAGAAGTCATGGATGACAGGCAACATCCGCACCAGGCTAAAGGCTAGAGCTGCCGCTTTCAAGGAGCGGGACACTAATCTGGACGCTTATAAGAAATCCCGAACTATCAAACAGGCAAAGCGTTAATACAGGACTAAGATTGAATCCTACTACACCGGCTCTGACGCTCGTCACATGCGACAGGGCTTGCAAACTGGCAGTGTGCTGCCAGGACAACAACCTCTCCCTCAATGTGAGCAAGACAAATCTGATCGTGGACAACAGGAAATGGAGGGACGAACACACCCCCATTCACATCAACGGGGCTGTAGTGGAGCAGGTAGAGAGTTTCAAGTTCCTTGGTGTCCACATCACCAACAAACTATAATGGTCCAAACACACCAAGACAGTTGTGAAGAGGGCATGACAACACATTTTCCCCCTTAGGAAACTGAAAAGATTTGGCATGGGTCGCCAGATCCTCAAGAAGTTATACAGCTGCACCATTGAGAGCATGCTAACCGGTTGCATCACCGCCTGGTATGGCAACTGCTTGTCATCCGACCGTAAGGTGCTACAGAGGGTAGTGCGTGCGGCCCAGTACATCACTGGGGCCAAGCTTTCTGTCATCCAGGACCTATATACTAGGCGTTTTCAGAGGAAGGCCCAAAAAATTGTCAAAGACTCCAGTCACCTAAGTCATGGATGGTTCTCTCTGCTACCACACTGCAAGCTGTGCCTGAGCACCAAGTCTAGGTCTCCTTAACAGCTTCTGTCCCCAAGCCAAAAGACTGCTGAACAACTAATCACCCCGACAATTTACATTGACACCCCCTCCCCCCCTTTGTTTTTACACTGGTGCTACTCTCTGTTTATTATCTATGCATAGTCACTTTACCCTTACCTACATGTACTAATTACCTCGACTAACCTGTACCTCCGCACATTGACTCGGTACCGGTACCCCCTGTATATAGCCTCCACATTGACTCGGTACCCGTACCCCCTGTATATAGCTTCCACATTGACTCGGTACCCGTACCCCCTGTATATAGCTTCCACATTGACTCGGTACCCGTACCCCCTGTATATAGCTTCCACATTGACTCTGTACCGGTACCCCCTGTATATAGCCTCCACATTGACTCAGTACCGGTACCCCCTGTATATAGCTTCCACATTGACTCGGTACCCGTACCCCCTGTATATAGCTTCCACATTGACTCGGTACCGGTACCCCCTGTATATAGCCTCCACATTGACTCAGTACCGGTACCCCCTGTATATAGCTTCCACATTGACTCGGTACCCGTACCGCCTGTATATAGCTTCCATATTGACTCGGTACCCGTACCCCCTGTATATAGCTTCCACATTGACTCAGTACCAGTACCCCCTGTATATAGCCTCCACATTGACTCAGTACCAGTACCCCCTGTATATAGCCTCCACATTGACTCAGTACCAGTACCCCCTGTATATAGCCTCCACATTGACTCAGTACCGGTACCCCCTGTATATAGCTTCCACATTGACTCGGTACCCGTACCGCCTGTATATAGCTTCCATATTGACTCGGTACCCGTACCCCCTGTATATAGCTTCCACATTGACTCAGTACCAGTACCCCCTGTATATAGCCTCCACATTGACTCAGTACCAGTACCCCCTGTATATAGCCTCCACATTGACTCAGTACCAGTACCCCCTGTATATAGCCTCCACATTGACTCAGTACCGGTACCCCCTGTATATAGCCTCCACATTGACTCAGTACCGGTATCCCCTGTATATAGCCTCCACATTGACTCAGTACCAGTACCCCCTGTATATAGCCTCCACATTGACTCAGTACCAGTACCCCCTGTATATAGCCTCCACATTGACTCAGTACCAGTACCCCCTGTATATAGCCTCCACATTGACTCAGTACCGGTACCCCCTGTATATAGCCTCCACATTGACTCAGTACCGGTACCCCCTGTATATAGCCTCCACATTGACTCAGTACCGGTACCCCCTGTATATAGCCTCCACATTGACTCAGTACCGGTACCCCCTGTATATAGCCTCCACATTGACTCAGTACCGGTACCCCCTGTATATAGCCTCCACATTGACTCTGTACCGGTACCCCCTGCATATAGTCTCCACATTGACTCTGTACCGGTACCCCCTGCATATAGTCTCCACATTGACTCTGTACCGGTACCCCCTGTATATAGCCTCCACATTGACTCTGTACCGGTACCCCCTGTATATAGCCTCCACATTGACTCTGTACCGGTACCTCCTGTATATAGCCTCCACATTGACTCTGTACCGGTACCCCCTGTATATAGCCTCCACATTGACTCTGTACCGGTACCCCCTGTATATAGCCTCCACATTGACTCTGTACCGGTACCCCCTGTATATAGCCTCCACATTGACTCTGTACCGGTACCCCCTGTATATAGCCTCCACATTGACTCTGTACCGGTACCTCCTGTATATAGCCTCCACATTGACTCTGTACAGGTACCTCCTGTATATAGCCTCCACATTGACTCTGTACCGGTACCCCCTGTATATAGCCTCCACATTGACTCTGTACCGGTACCCCCTGTATATAGCCTCCACATTGACTCTGTACCGGTACCCCCTGTATATAGCCTCCACATTGACTCTGTACCGGTACCCCCTGTATATAGCCTCCACATTGACTCTGTACCGGTACCCCCTGTATATAGCCTCGCTATTGTTATTTTATTGTGTTTCTTCTTTTTTTTACTTTAGTTTATTTGTTAAATATTTTCTTAACTCTATTTCTTGAACTGCATTGTTGGTTAAGGGCTTGTAAGTAAGCATTTCACGGTAAGGTCAACACCTTTTGTATTTGGTGCTTCTATTCTAAGGAATAGAAGACGTAGCAGCAGAGCAATAGAAGACTTGTGTACAGCCCATACAGCATGGGACCAGACTGATACAGCCCATACAGCATGGGACCAGACTGATACAGCCCATACAGCATGGGACCAGACTGATACAGCATGGGACCAGACTGATACAGCCCATACAGCATGGGACCAGACTGATACAGACCATACAGCATGGGACCAGACTGATACAGCATGGGACCAGACTGATACAGCATGGGACCAGACTGATACAGCATGGGACCAGACTGATACAGATTATACAGAATGGAACCAGACTGATACATTCCGTATGGTCTGTATCAGTCTGGTTCCATGCTGTATCAGTCTGGTTCCATGCTGTATCAGTCTGGTCCCATGCTGTCTCAGTCTGGTCCCATACTGTATCAGTCTGGTTCCATCCCACCAAACTGATACAGGATGGGACCAGACTGATACAGCATGGGACCAGACTGATACAGGAGGGGACCAGACTGATACAGGAGGGGACCAGACTGATACAGCCCATAAAGCATGGAACCAGACTGATACAGCCCATACAGCATGGAACCAGACTGATACAGCATGGAACCAGACTGATACAGGATGGGACCAGACTGCATGGGACCATTCCGTATGGTCTGTATCAGTCTGGTTCCATGCTGTATCAGTCTGGTCCCATGCTCTATGGGCTGTATCAGTCTGGTTCCATGCTGTATCAGTCTGGTTCCATGTTGTATCAGTCTGGTCCCATGCTGTATGGGCTGTATCAGTCTGGTTCCATGCTTTATGGGCTGTATCAGTCTGGTCCCCTCCTGTATCAGTCTGGTCCCATGCTGTATCAGTGTGGTCCCATGCTGTATCAGTCTGGTCCCATCCTGTATCAGTTTGGTGGGATGGAACCAGACTGATACAGTATGGGACCAGACTAATACAGCATGGGACCAGACTGATACAGCATGGTACCAGACTGATACAGCCCATACAGCATGGACCAGACTGATACAGCCCATACAGCATGGGACCAGACTGATACAGCCCATACAGCATGGAACCAGACTGATACAGCATGGGACCAGACTGATACAGCCCATACAGAATGGGACCAGACTGATACAGCCCATACAGCATGGGACCAGACTGATACAGCATTGGACCAGACTGATACAGAATGGGACCAGACTGATACAGGAGGGGACCAGACTGATACAGCCCATACAGCATGGGACCAGACTGATACAGCATGGGACCAGACTGATACTGCATGGGACCAGACTGATACAGCCCATACAGCATGGGACCAGACTGATACAGCCCATACAGCATGGGACCAGACTGATACAGCATGGGACCAGACTGATACAGCATGGGACCAGACTGATACAGCCCATACAGCATGGGACCAGACTGATACAGACCATACAGCATGGGACCAGACTGATACAGCATGGGACCAGACTGATACAGCCCATACAGAATGGGACCAGACTGATACAGCCCATACAGCATGGGACCAGACTGATACAGCCCATACAGCATGGGACCAGACTGATACAGCCCATACAGCATGGGACCAGACTGATACAGCATGGGACCAGACTGATACAGCATGGGACCAGACTGATACAGCCCATACAGCATGGGACCAGACTGATACAGACCATACAGCATGGGACCAGACTGATACAGCATGGGACCAGACTGATACAGCCCATACAGAATGGGACCAGACTGATACAGCATGGGACCAGACTGATACAGACCATACAGCATGGGACCAGACTGATACAGCCCATACAGCATGGGACCAGACTGATACAGACCATACAGCATGGGACCAGACTGATACAGACCATACAGCATGGGACCAGACTGATACAGCATGGGACCAGACTGATACAGCCCATACAGCATGGGACCAGACTGATACAGACCATACAGCATGGGACCAGACTGATACAGCCCATACAGCATGGGACCAGACTGATACAGACCATACAGTATGGGACCAGACTGATACAGCCCATACAGCATGGGACCAGACTGATACAGCATGGGACCAGACTGATACAGCCCATACAGCATGGGACCAGACTGATACAGCCCATACAGCATGGACCAGACTGATACAGACCATACAGCATGGGACCAGACTGATACAGCATGGGACCAGACTGATACAGACCATACAGCATGGACCAGACTGATACAGCCCATACAGCATGGGACCAGACTGATACAGCATGGGACCAGACTGATACAGAATGGGACCAGACTGATACAGCCCATACAGCACGGGACCAGACTGATTGAGCTTCGACTATTCTGGACTATATACCATAGAATGTGTACATCAACTAAAGGCATAGACAGATTATTAGATATCTTACCCGGTTCACTGTGGTATAAAACTCTATAGCCGTCGACATTCCCTTTCGGCTCTTTCCAAGATACATGTAATTTGCTCGTACCCAGCACTTTAAAACGTAATCTTCTGGGAGCTGGAACTGAAACAGAACAACAATAGACTATCATTAACACTGACTCATTCAGTTACAGTTTGTGTATTGATGATTAATATGTTGAATACAGAATACAGACCAGGGCCTATAGGGTAGTGCACTACTTTTTACCAGGGCCCATAGGACTCTGATTGAAAGTAGTGCACCACAGACGGAATAGGGTGCGATTTGGGAGGCAGATACAATCCCCAGCAGGTGTTAGTGCCACTACAGAACTACACATCAGCCAGGTTCATCACACACAGATACAATCCCCAGCAGGTGTTAGTGCCACTACAGAACTACACATCAGCCAGGTTAATCACACCCAGACATTGAACAGACATCTACAAAGACAACCCATTCTGGTATAACACAATAACATATTGGAAAACATATTGGATAACATATTGTTGTCCAATAACATATTGTTGTAAAATAACATATTGTTGTAGAATAACATATTGTTGTAAAATAACATATTGTTGTCCAATAACATATTGTTGTAAAATAACATATTGTTGTAAAATAACATATTGTTGTAAAATGACATATTGTTGTAAAATAACATATTGTTATAGAATAACATATTGTTGTAAAATAACATATTGTTGTAAAATAACATATTGTTGTCCAATAACATATTGTTGTAAAATAACATATTGTTGTAAAATAACATATTGTTGTAAAATAACATATTGTTGTAGAATAACATATTGTTGTAAAATAACATATTGTTGTAAAATAACATATTGTTGTAAAATAACATATTGTTGTAGAATAATATATTGTTGTAAAATAACATATTGTTGTCCAATAACATATTGTTGTAAAAGAACATATTGTTGTAAAATAACATATTGTTATAGAATAACATATTGTTGTAAAATAACATATTGTTGTAGAATAACATATTGTTGTAAAATAACATATTGTTGTAGAATAACATATTGTTGTCCAATAACATATTGCACAACAAACAGTTATAGACAAAGAGGGTTCTTAAATGTCAGTCATATTCTTTTACTTTTTGAGACACAATTTGTTACCTAGTAAGAAGGGAGGGGCATTTTTAGAGCCTGAAATCCCAACTGATAAACTTTGTTTCATGTAAAATAATTGTGAAACAGAGCAAATCAGATGGGATTCCAGGCTAGCATTTCTAAGCCGATGACAGCATCGACATTTCCTTTCAAAAAGACAGGTGCTGCAGACTGTTAAGAGTCAGTAAATGTTTGATCTCTCAGTTGATGGAGAATCAATCAGCTTCACCTGCTGTCCCGATGGAAAGAACAGTCAGTGGAAGACATTCTCTAGGCTATAGCTAGATATTGATGCTATCTGGCGTTTCTATACGCAGGCTGCTATGAGGAAGAGAATGAGACTTTTTTTACATGAAGTTGCTCTTACTTCTTAGTACCATGTAACAGCATGGTGTTTCTTGTAGCCATTAAGAACAACCAAATGTAAAGTGGTAGTCCTTTTTTCCCAACTATGGACAGACATTATTCCAGTAGTACGGTGAAATAATACTACCTGAGACTGACACAGAACTATTCATAAGGTTGGTGCATAGCACTTTCACCATTCACTTGGTCTACATTCTGTTAGTTGAACTACAAACTAGTCACCAGAACCACACTACTACATTCCCACCTTTTGAGTTGAGAAGACAAGGAGAAGTTGAGAAGACAATGAGAAGTTGAGAAAACAATGAGAAGTTGAGAAGACAATGAGAAGTTGGGAAGACAATGAGAAGTTGAGAAAACAATGAGAAGTTGAGAAGACAATGAGAAGTTGAGAAAACAATGAGAAGTTGAGAAGACAATGAGAAGTTGGGAAGACAATGAGAAGTTGAGAAAACAATGAGAAGTTGAGAAGACAATGAGAAGTTGAGAAGACAATGAGAAGTTGAGAAGACAATGGAAAGTTGAGAAGATGAGAAGACAATGAGAAGTTGAAAGTTGAGAAGACAATGAGAAGTTGAGAAGACAATGAGAAGTTGAGAAGACAATGAGAAGTTGAGAAGACAAGGAGAGGTTGAGAAGACAATGAGAAGTTGAAAAGACAATGGAAAGTTGAGAAGACAATGAGAAGTTGAGAAGACAAGGAGAGGTTGAGAAGACAATGATACGTTGAGAAGACAATGAGAAGATGAGAAGATAAGGAGAAGTTGAGAAGACAATGAGAAGTTGAGAAGACAAGGAGAGGTTGAGAAGACAAGGAGAAGTTGAGAAAACAATGAGATGTTGAGAAGACAATGAGAAGTTGAGAAGACAATGGAAAGTTGAGAAGATGAGAAGATAAGGAGAAGTTGAGAAGACAATGAGAAGTTGAGAAGACAAGGAGAGGTTGAGAAGACAATGAGAAGTTGAGAAGACAATGAGAAGTTGAGAAAACAATGAGAAGTTGAGAAGACAATGAGAAGTTGAGAAGACAATGAGAAGTTGAGAAGACACTGAGAAGTTGAAAAGACAAGGCTCTATGCCCAGGCCAACAAACACAGTGGTGTTTGTTTCTCCTTGCAAGGAGTAGAATGGGTACCAATGTAATCTTTACATGCCTATAAATCTATGAATCTACTACAGTATCTAACATATAGGGACTTGAAGCTGTTTATTATGAAGAATATAGGCATGTAAGGTTATATACAATCTGGCACAAGCTATAAATAAACGCTGAAGGATAGAGGGAAACCTTTAGGTCAGAGAAATAGATATGATCACTAACCTGATAGGAATTCATCTGGGGGTTGTTTCTGTGTTCAGTAAATATCTCCTATAAACCTGATAGGAATTCATCTGGGGGTTGTTTCTGTGTTCAGTAAATATCTCCTATAAACCTGATAGGAATTCATCTGGGGGTTGTTTCTGTGTTCAGTAAATATCTCCTATAAACCTGATAGGAATTCATCTGGGGGTTGTTTCTGTGTTCAGTAAATATCTCCTATAAACCTGATAGGAATTCATCTGGGGGTTGTTTCTGTGTTCAGTAAATATCTCCTATAAACCTGATAGGAATTCATCTGGGGGTTGTTTCTGTGTTCAGTAAATATCTCCTATAAACCTGATAGGAATTCATCTGGGGGTTGTTTCTGTGTTCAGTAAATATCTCCTATAAACCTGATAGGAATTCATCTGGGGGTTGTTTCTGTGTTCAGTAAATATCTCCTATAAACCTGATAGGAATTCATCTGGGGGTTGTTTCTGTGTTCAGTAAATATCTCCTATAAACCTGATAGGAATTCATCTGGGGGTTGTTTCTGTGTTCAGTAAATATCTCCTATAAACCTGATAGGAATTCATCTGGGGGTTGTTTCTGTGTTCAGTAAATATCTACTATAAACCTGATAGGAATTCATCTGGGGGTTGTTTCTGTGTTCAGTAAATATCTCCTATAAACCTGATAGGAATTCATCTGGGGGTTGTTTCTGTGTTCAGTAAATATCTCCTATAAACCTGATAGGAATTCATCTGGGGGTTGTTTCTGTGTTCAGTAAATATCTCCTATAAACCTGATAGGAATTCATCTGGGGGTTGTTTCTGTGTTCAGTAAATATCTCCTATAAACCTGATAGGAATTCATCTGGGGGTTGTTTCTGTGTTCAGTAAATATCTACTATAAACCTGATAGGAATTCATCTGGGGGTTGTTTCTGTGTTCAGTAAATATCTCCTATAAACCTGATAGGAATTCATCTGGGGGTTGTTTCTGTGTTCAGTAAATATCTCCTATAAACCTGATAGGAATTCATCTGGGGGTTGTTTCTGTGTTCAGTAAATATCTACTATAAACCTGATAGGAATTCATCTGGGGGTTGTTTCTGTGTTCAGTAAATATCTCCTATAAACCTGATAGGAATTCATCTGGGGGTTGTTTCTGTGTTTAGTAAATACAGTGCATTCGGAAAGTGTTCAGACCCCTTGACTTTTTTCCACATTTTGTTATGTTACAGCTTTACTCTAAAATGTATTACATATTATTTGTTCCTCATCAATCTACACACAATACCCCATAATCACAAAGCGAAAACAGGTTTTTAGATATTTTTTTCAAATGTATACATAAAAAAAGTATAATAATAACTTAAGTACATAAGTATTCAGACCCTTTGCTATGAGACTTGAAATTGAGCTCAGGTGCATCCTGTTTCCAATGATGATCCTTGAGATGTTTCTACAACTTGATTGGAGTCCACCTGTGGTAAATTCAATTGATTGGACATGATTTGGAAAGGCACACACCTGTCTAAATAAAGGTCCTACAGTTGACAGTGCATGTCAGAGCAAAAACCAAGCCATGAGGTCGAAGGAATTGTCCGTAGAGCTCCGAGACAGGATTGTATCAAGGCACAGATCTGGGGAAGGATACCAAAACATGTCTGCAGCATTGAAGGTCCCCAAGAACACAGTGGCCTCCATCATTCTTAAATGGAAGAGATTTGGAACCACCAAGAATCTTCTTAGAGCTGGCCACCTGGCCAAACTGAGCAATCGGGGGAGAAGGTCCTTGGTCAGGGAGGTGACCAAGAACCAGATGGTCACTCTGACAGAGCTCCAGATTTCCTCTGTGGAGATGCGAGAACCTTCCAGAAGGACAAACATCTCTGCAGCACTCCACCAATCAGGCCTTTATGGTAGAGTGGCCAGACGGAAGCCACTCCTCAGTAAAAGGCACATAACAGCCCGCTTGGAGTTTGCCGAAAGGCACCTAAAGGACTCTCAGACCATGAGAAACAAGATTCTCTGGTCTGATGAAACCAAGATTGAACTCTTTGGCCTGAATGCCAAGCATCACGTCTAGAGGAAACCTGGCACCATCCCTACAGGGAAGCATGGTGGTGGCAGCATCATGCTATGGGATGTTTTTCAGCGACAGGGACTGGGAGACTAGACAGGATCGAGGGAAAGATGAACGGAGCAAAGTACAGAGAGATCCTTGGTGAAAACCTGCTCCAAAGCGCTCAGGACCTCAGACTGGGGCAAAGGTTCACCTTCCAACAGGACAACAACCCTAAGCACACAGCCAAGACAATGCAGAAGAGGCTTTGGGACAAGTCTCTGAATCAAATCAAATGTATTTATAAAGCCCTTCTTACATCAGCTGATATCTCAAAGTGCTGTACAGAAACCCAGCCTAAAACCCCAAACAGCAAGCAATGCAGGTGTAGAAGCATGGATGTCCTTGAGTGGCCAAGCCAGAGCCCAGACTTGAACCCGATCGAACATCTCTGGAGAGACCTGAAAATAGCTATGCAGCGACGCTCCCCATCCAACCTGACAGAGCTTGAGAGGATCTGCAGAGAAGAATTGGAGAAACTCCCCAAATACAGGTGTGCCAAGCTTGTAGCGTCACACCCAAGAAGACTCGAGGCTGTAGTTGCTGCCAAAGGTGCTTCAGCAAAGTACTGAATAAAGGGTCTGAATACTTATTATGAAAATGTCATATTTCAGTTTTACATTTTTATAAATGTGTGCTGAGTAAATATATCCTGAAATTCCTGTTCAGTCCATAACCTGAACATATGCTGTGATCTCTAGTGTTTTATCTAACCGTGTGTATCAACATAGGTTTGTAATGAATAGAGACATTTGGTGACACCTTAAACAGTTATACAGGTCTAGAACACCCCCTGGGAAACAGAAAAGACAATTAAATAATGGCTGGATACTAGATGTGAATTTAATGTGAGGTATTTAAAACCTCCTGGGAAACAGAAAAGACAATTAAATCATGACTGGATACTAGATGTGAATTTAATGTGAGGTATTTAACACCACCTGGGAAACAGAAATTACAATTAAATAATGGCTGGATACTAGATGTGAATATAATGTGAGGTATTTAACACCACCTGGGAAACAGAAATGACAATTAAATAATGACTGGATACTAGATGTGAATTTAATGTGAGGTATTTAACACCACCTGGGAAACAGAAATGACAATTAAATAATGACTGGATACTAGATGTGAATTTAATGTGAGGTATTTAACACCACCTGCCTGGCCAGAAGTAGCTACAAATTCATAAATTCCCATCTTTAAGTACTTTCCATTTGTACTGTCTGAGTCACTGCACATGAATTGAGTTGACGGAGGATAGGATGTTTATTAGTCCAGATAGACATTAGTCTTCTGCTTTTGTCAACCCGCTGATATACACACATAAGGTGGGAGAGGCTGCAGCAGGGGTTACATTCCTGTCAAGGGAACATCGGCAATATGTGGCACCTGAGATATTGATGCCAGCAACCCTCCGCTCATTCCCTGATAGATCACCCCTCCGAGTGCATGGGAGCATCTGTCAGCCTGACTCAACTGGACATGAGATCTGAATAATGTATTGGAACATATACGTCCATTTGCTCTGTGTGAGGATGAGGGTGTGGAGGATTCCTAGAGGAACAGTGGAACACTATTGTGAGTCGAGGCTTCCACAGATGAATACAGTAGCTGTGAGAGGGATTCCTTCATGATGTGATGCATTTCATTATTCCACCCTTGTCTATCAGCATGTCATTGTTCCACCCTTGGCTATCAGCATGTCATTATTCCACCCTTGGCTATCAGCATGTCATTGTTCCACCCTTGGCTATCAGCATGTCATTATTCCACCCTTGGCTATCAGCATGTCATTATTCCACCCTTGGCTATCAGCATGTCATTATTCCACCTTTGGCTATCAGCATGTCATTATTCCACCCTTGGCTATCAGCATGTCATTATTCCACCCTTGGCTATCAGCATGTCATTATTCCACCCTTGGCTATCAGCATGTCGTTATTCCACCCTTGGCTATCAGCATGTTGTTATTCCACCCTTGGCTATCAGCATGTCATTATTCCACCCTTGGCTATCAGCATGTCATTGTTCCACCCTTGGCTATCAGCATGTCATTATTCCACCCATGGCTATCAGCATGTCATTGTTCCACCCTTGGCTATCAGCATGTCATTGTTCCACCCTTGGCTATCAGCATGTCATTATTCCACCCTTGGCTATCAGCATGTCATTATTCCACCCTTGGCTATCAGCATGTTGTTATTCCACCCTTGGCTATCAGCATGTCATTATTCCACCCTTGGCTATCAGCATGTCATTGTTCCACCCTTGGCTATCAGCATGTCATTATTCCACCCTTGGCTATCAGCATGTCATTGTTCCACCCTTGGCTATCAGCATGTCATTGTTCCACCCTTGGCTATCAGCATGTCATTATTCCACCCTTGGCTATCAGCATGTCATTATTCCACCTTTGGCTATCAGCATGTCATTATTCCACCCTTGGCTATCAGCATGTCATTATTCCACCCTTGGCTATCAGCATGTCGTTATTCCGCCCTTGGCTATCAGCATGTCATTATTCCACCCTTGGCTATCAGCATGTCATTATTCCACCCTTGGCTATCAGCATGTCATTATTCCACCCTTGGCTATCAGCATGTCATTATTCCACCCTTGGCTATCAGCATTTCATTATTCCACCCTTGGCTATCAGCATGTCATTTATCCACCCTTGGCTATCAGCATGTCATTGTTCCACCCTTGGCTATCAGCATGTTGTTATTCCACCCTTGGCTATCAGCATGTCATTATTCCACCCTTGTCTATCAGCATGTCATTATTCCACCCTTGGCTATCAGCATGTCATTATTCCACCCTTGGCTATCAGCATGCCATTACTCCACCCTTGG
This sequence comes from Salmo salar, assembly GCF_965601325.2. Lineage (NCBI taxonomy): Eukaryota > Metazoa > Chordata > Actinopteri > Salmoniformes > Salmonidae > Salmo > Salmo salar. The sequence goes on from NC_138295.1 coordinate 90,474,402, forward strand.
CTATCAGCATGTCATTATTCCACCCTTGGCTATCAGCATGTCATTATTCCACCCTTGGCTATCAGCATGTCATTGTTCCACCCTTGGCTATCAGCATGTCATTATTCCACCCTTGGCTATCAGCATGTCATTATTCCACCCTTGGCTATCAGCATGTCATTGTTCCACCCTTGGCTATCAGCATGTCATTGTTCCACCCTTGTCTATCAGCATGTCATTGTTCCACCCTTGGCTATCAGCATGTCATTATTCCACCCTTGGCTATCAGCATGTCATTGTTCCACCCTTGGCTATCAGCATGTCATTGTTCCACCCTTGGCTATCAGCATGTCATTATTCCACCCTTGGCTATCAGCATGTCATTATTCCACCTTTGGCTATTAGCATGTCATTATTCCACCCTTGGCTATCAGCATGTCATCATTCCACCCTTGGCTATCAGCATGTCATTATTCCACCCTTGGCTATCAGCATGTCATTATTCCACCCTTGGCTATCAGCATGTCGTTATTCCACCCTTGGCTATCAGCATGTCATTATTCCACCCTTGGCTATCAGCATGTCGTTATTCCACCCTTGGCTATCAGCATGTCATTATTCCACCCTTGGCTATCAGCATGTCATTGTTCCACCCTTGGCTATCAGCATGTCATTATTCCACCCTTGGCTATCAGCATGTCATTGTTCCACCCTTGGCTATCAGCATGTCATTGTTCCACCCTTGGCTATCAGCATGTCATTATTCCACCCTTGGCTATCAGCATGTCATTATTCCACCTTTGGCTATCAGCATGTCATTATTCCACCCTTGGCTATCAGCATGTCATTATTCCACCCTTGGCTATCAGCATGTCGTTATTCCGCCCTTGGCTATCAGCATGTCATTATTCCACCCTTGGCTATCAGCATGTCATTATTCCACCCTTGGCTATCAGCATGTCATTATTCCACCCTTGGCTATCAGCATGTCATTATTCCACCCTTGGCTATCAGCATGTCATTATTCCACCCTTGGCTATCAGCATGTCATTTATCCACCCTTGGCTATCAGCATGTCATTGTTCCACCCTTGGCTATCAGCATGTTGTTATTCCACCCTTGGCTATCAGCATGTCATTATTCCACCCTTGTCTATCAGCATGTCAGTATTCCACCCTTGGCTATCAGCATGTCATTATTCCACCCTTGGCTATCAGCATGCCATTACTCCACCCTTGGCTATCAGCATGTCATTATTCCACCCTTGGCTATCAGCATGTCATTATTCCACCCTTGGCTATCAGCATGTCATTGTTCCACCCTTGGCTATCAGCATGTCATTATTCCACCCTTGGCTATCAGCATGTCATTATTCCACCCTTGGCTATCAGCATGTCATTGTTCCACCCTTGGCTATCAGCATGTCATTATTCCACCCTTGGCTATCAGCATGTCATTATTCCACCCTTGGCTATCAGCATGTCATTATTCCACCCTTGGCTATCAGCATGTCATTGTTCCACCCTTGGCTATCAGCATGTTGTTATTCCACCCTTGGCTATCAGCATGTCATTGTCACTCTCATCTCATCCCTCATCTCTCATCTCATCCCTCTCTCATCTCTCGCTCCTCTCATCCCTCGCTCCTCTCATCCCTCGCTCCTCTCATCCCTCTCTCCTCTCATCCCTCTCTCCTCTCATCCCTCTCATCCCTCTCTCCTCTCATCCCTCTCATCCCTCTCTCCTCACATCCCTCTCCTCTCATCACTCTCTCATCTCATCCCTCGCTCCTCTCATCCTCTCTCCTCTCATCCCTCTCTCCTCTCATCCCTCTCCTCTCATCCCTCTCCTCTCATCCCTCTCTCCTCTCCTCTCATCCCTCTCTCCTCTCATCCCTCTCCTCTCATCCCTCTCTCCTCTCCTCTCATCCCTCTCTCCTCTCCTCTCCTCTCATCCCTCTCTCCTCTCCTCTCATCCCTCTCTCCTCTCATCCCTCTCTCCTCTCATCCCTCTCCTCTCATCCCTCTCTCCTCTCATCCCTCTCCTCTCATCCCTCTCTCCTCTCCTCTCATCCCTCTCCTCTCATCCCTCTCTCCTCTCCTCTCATCCCTCTCTCCTCTCCCCTCATCCCTCTCTTCTCTCATCCCTCTCCTCTCATCCCTCTCTCCTCTCCTCTCATCCCTCTCTCCTCTCATCCCTCTCCTCTCATCCCTCTCTATTCTCCTCTCCTCCATGTGAGGAGTCTTCTGTTTTGGCAGATAGCACTTACCCCTGAATCCTCTGAGCCCTTTACCTGTCTGTCTGTCTGTCTGTCTGTCTGTCTGTCTGTCTGTCTGTCTGTCTGTCTGTCTGTCTGTCTGTCTGTCTGTCTGTCTGTCTGTCTGTCTGTCTGTCTGTCTGTCTGTCTGTCTGTCTGTCTGTCTGTCTGTCTGTCTGTCTGTCTGTCTGTCTGTCTGTCTGTCTGTCTGTCTGTCTTCCCTCTCTCGGCACGCTGCTCACCTACCTGACTAAGGCCTCGCTTCATCTGTTTTGAACATGTATCTGTTACCAGCATGGTGCGTAAATCCCTGCTGAGGGTATTTAAATATTAAGACTGTTCTGCTAGTCCTCGATCACACCACGTGGAGAATGAGGCTGCACTATACATTCGGTGCCATTCAGTCAAAGTTGGTTAAGAGTACTGTCATGTTAAATACTACAAATGTGGGGATTAGAGAAGAGATATTGACCAAGAGTTCTTTGGATAATGTGAATTAGGTTTACCTAGAATGTCAATATGTTCTTCATTCTACTCATCCAGGCCTAAATGAAACCCCAGACATGGATTTAAAATGAACATTAACACAGTAGCATTAACAACACAGGCCATTATGACCCCTCTACACTCTACACTCTTAGAAAATAAGATGCTATCTAGAACCTTAAAAGGGTTCTTCAGCTGTCCCCATAGGAAAACCCTTTGAGAACTGTCCCCATAGGAAAACCCTTTGAGAACTGTCCCCATAGGAAAACCTTTTGAGAACTGTCCCCATAGGAGAACCCTTTGAGAACTGTCCCCATAGGAAAACCCTTTGAGAACTGTCCCCATAGGAAAACCTTTTGAGAACTGTCCCCATAGGAAAACCCTTTGAGAACTGTCCCCATAGGAAAACCCTTTGAGAACTGTCCCCATAGGAAAACCCTTTGAGAACTGTCCCCATAGGAAAACCTTTTGAGAACTGTCCCCATAGGAAAACCCTTTGAGAACTGTCCCCATAGGAAAACCCTTTGAGAACTGTCCCCATAGGAAAACCCTTTGAGAACTGTCCCCATAGGAAAACCTTTTGAGAACTGTCCCCATAGGAAAACCCTTTGAGAACTGTCCCCATAGGAAAACCCTTTGAGAACTGTCCCCATAGGAAAACCCTTTGAGAACTGTCCCCATAGGAAAACCTTTTGAGAACTGTCCCCATAGGAAAACCTTTTGAGAACTGTCCCCATAGGAAAACCCTTTGAGAACTGTCCCCATAGGAAAACCCTTTGAGAACTGTCCCCATAGGAAAACCCTTTGAGAACTGTCCCCATAGGAAAACCCTTTGAGAACTGTCCCCATAGGAAAACCTTTTGAGAACTGTCCCCATAGGAGAACCTTTTGAGAACTGTCCCCATAGGAAAACCCTTTGAGAACTGTCCCAATAGGAAAACCTTTTGAGAACTGTCCCCATAGGAAAACCCTTTGAGAGCTGTCCCAATAGGAAAACCCTTTGAGAACTGTCCCCGTAGGAAAACCTTTGAGAACTGTCCCCGTAGGAAAACCCTTTGAGAACTGTCCCCATAGGAAAACCCTTTGAGAACTGTCCCCGTAGAAAAACTCTTTGAGAACTGTCCCCATAGGAAAACCCTTTGAGAACTGTCCCCGTAGGAAAACCCTTTGAGAACTGTCCCCATAGGAAAACCCTTTGAGAACTGTCCCCGTAGGAAAACCCTTTGAGAACTGTCCCCATAGAAAAACCCTTTGAGAACTGTCCCCGTAGGAAAACCCTTTGAGAACTGTCCCCATAGAAAAACCCTTTGAGAACTGTCCCCATAGGAAAACCCTTTGAGAACTGTCCCCATAGAAAAACCCTTTGAGAACTGTCCCCATAGGAAAACCCTTTGAGAACTGTCCCCATAGAAAAACCCTTTGAGAACTGTCCCCATAGGAAAACCCTTTGAGAACTGTCCCCATAGGAAAACCCTTTGAGAACTGTCCCCATAGGAAAACCCTTTGAGAACTGTCCCCATAGGAAAACCCTTTGAGAACTGTCCCCATAGAAAAACCCTTTGAGAACTGTCCCCATAGGAAAACCCTTTGAGAACTGTCCCCATAGGAAAACCCTTTGAGAACTGTCCCCATAGGAAAACCCTTTGAGAACTGTCCCCATAGGAAAACCCTTTGAGAACTGTCCCCATAGGAAAACCCTTTGAGAACTGTCCCCATAGGAAAACCCTTTGAGAACTGTCCCCATAGGAAAACCCTTTGAGAACTGTCCCCATAGGAAAACCCTTTAAAGAACCCTTTTGGTTCCAGGTAAACCTTTTGAGGTTCCATGTAGAATCCTTTCCACAGAGGGTTCTACATGGAACCCAAAAGGGTTCTACCTGGAACCAAAAGGGTTCTACCTGGAACCAAAAAGGGTGCTCCTATGGGGACAGCAGAAGAACCCTTTTGGAGCCTCTTATTGTAAGAGGGTACTCTACTGTGTAGGTCATTGAAAACACAACAATCTGTTTGGTTTTATTGAACTGTTTTTCTGACACTCTCATCAGCATCTCTCCCTACACATACAAATTCACCAATCTAGATTTTAACACGCTGAAATGAAACACCTTGTTTTTCTAATTAGGTAACTAAAAGCTAATCTGATGCCATTTGGAGAACAGCATGAAGCTGACCCATACAGTCAGACATGGAATCAATAGAGAATCATTAGTGAAGGACTCTGTCATATGAAACAGCATGCCACTGACCCCAGAGCCTGACCAGACAACACACTGGGGGGCCCAAAGACAGGTAGAGGTTGGCTGTTACAGGTTGTAGCAGCTAGTTGTGTCCAGTGTCCACTACAATAGGAGATGAAAGACAGTGGTGACGGGGGGTTCAAATAACCTAAAATCACTTCTTTTTGCAGCAAATGGAACTCCCAGTGTATTATATATACAGGAAATGGTAAGTGGCCTAGCTTGACCCGACAGAGAGGCGTGGGGGAGAGACGCGCAGACCAGTTACACATTATATATACACCCTCCACAGACAGGAGTCAGTAGCCGTGGGGGAGAGACGTGCAGACCAGATATACATTATATATACACCCTCCACAGACAGGAGTCAGTAGCCGTGGGGGAGAGACCTGCAGACCAGATATACATTATATATACACCCTCCACAGACAGGAGTCAGTAGCCGTGGGGGAGAGACGTGCAGACCAGATATACATTATATATACACCCTCCACAGACAGGAGTCAGTAGCCGTGGGGGAGAGACCTGCAGACCAGATATACATTATATATACACACCCTCCACAGACAGGAGTCAGTAGCCGTGGGGGAGAGACGTGCAGACCAGATATACATTATATATACACCCTCCACAGACAGGAGTCAGTAGCCGTGGGGGAGAGACGTGCAGACCAGTTACACATTATATATACACCCTCCACAGACAGGAGTCAGTAGCCGTGGGGGAGAGACGTACAGACCAGATATACATTATATATACACCCTCCACAGACAGGAGTCAGTAGCCGTGGGGGAGAGACGTGCAGGCCAGTTACACATTATATATACACCCTCCACAGACAGGAGTCAGTAGCCGTGGGGGAGAGACGTACAGACCAGATATACATTATATATACACCCTCCACAGACAGGAGTCAGTAGCCGTGGGGGAGAGACGTGCAGACCAGATATACATTATATATACACCCTCCACAGACAGGAGTCAGTAGCCGTGGGGGAGAGACGTGCAGACCAGATATACATTATATATACACCCTCCACAGACAGGAGTCAGTAGCCGTGGGGGAGAGACGTGCAGACCAGTTACACATTATATATACACCCTCCACAGACAGGAGTCAGTAGCCGTGGGGGAGAGACGTGCAGACCAGATATACATGATATATACACCCTCCACAGACAGGAGTCAGTAGCCGTGGGGGAGAGACGTGCAGACCAGATATACATTATATATACACCCTCCACAGACAGGAGTCAGTAGCCGTGGGGGAGAGACGTGCAGACCAGTTACACATTATATATACACCCTCCACAGACAGGAGTCAGTAGCCGTGGGGGAGAGACGTGCAGACCAGATATACATTATATATACACCCTCCACAGACAGGAGTCAGTAGCCGTGGGGGAGAGACGTGCAGACCAGTTACACATTATATATACACCCTCCACAGACAGGAGTCAGTAGCCGTGGGGGAGAGACGTGCAGACCAGATATACATTATACACTGCTCAAAAAAATAAAGGGAACACTAAAATAACACATCCTAGATCTGAATGAATGAAATAATCTTATTAAATACTTCTATCTTTACATAGTTGAATGTGCTGACAACAAAATCACACAAAAATAATCAATGGAAATCCAATTTATCAACCCATGGAGGTCTGGATTCGGAGTCACACTCAAAATTAAAGTGTAAAACCACACTACAGGCTGATCCAACTTTGATGTAATGTCCTTAAAACAAGTCAAAATGAGGCTCAGTAGTGTGTGTGGCCTCCACGTGCCTGTATGACCTCCCTACAACGCCTGGGCATGCTCCTGATGAGGTGGCGGATGGTCTCCTGAGGGATCTCCTCCCAGACCTGGACTAAAGCATCCGCCAACTCCTGGACAGTCTGTGGTGCAACGTGGCGCTGGTGGATGGAGCGAGACATGATGTCCCAGATGTGCTCAATTGGATTCAGGTCTGGGGAACGGGCGGGCCAGTCCATAGCATCAATGCCTTCCTCTTGCAGGAACTGCTGACACACTCCAGCCACATGAGGTCTAGCATTGTCTTGCATTAGGAGGAACCCAGGGCCAACCGCACCAGCATATGGTCTCACAAGGGGTCTGAGGATCTCATCTCGGTACCTAATGGCAGTCAGGCTACCTCTGGCGAGCACATGGAGGGCTGTGCGGCCCCCCAAAGAAATGCCACCCCACACTATGACTGACCCACCGCCAAACCGGTCATGCTGGAGGATGTTGCATGCAGCAGAACGTTCTCCACGGCGTCTCCAGACTCTGTCACGTCTGTCACGTGCTCAGTGTGAACCTGCTTTCATCTGTGAAGAGCACAGGGCGCCAGTGGCAGTGCTCCTCCTTGCACAAAGGCGGAGGTAGCGGTCCTGCTGCTGGGTTGCTGCCCTCCTACGGCCTCCTCCACGTCTCCTGATGTACTGGCCTGTCTCCTGGTAGCGCCTCCATGCTCTGGACACTACGCTGACAGACACAGCAAACCTTCTTGCCACGGCTCGCATTGATATGCCTTCCTGGATGAGCTGCACTACCTGAGCCACTTGTGTGGGTTGTAGACTCCGTCTCATGCTACCACTAGAGTGAAATCACCGCCAGCATTCAAAAGTGACCAAAACATCAGCCAGGAAGCATAGGAACTGAGAAGTGGTCTGTGGTTACCACCTGCAGAACCACTCCTTTATTGGGGGTGTCTTGCTAATTGCCTATAATTTCCACCTGTTGTCTATTCCATTTGCACAACAGCATGTGAAATTTATTGTCAATCAGTGTTGCTTCCTAAGTGGACAGTTTGATTTCACAGAAGTGTGATTGACTTGGAGTTACATTGTGTTGTTTAAGTGTTCCCTTTATTTTTTTGAGCAGTATATATACACCCTCCACAGACAGGAGTCAGTAGCCGTGGGGGAGAGACGTGCAGACCAGATATACATTATATATACACCCTCCACAGACAGGAGTCAGTAGCCGTGGGGGAGAGACGTGCAGACCAGATATACATTATATATACACCCTCCACAGACAAGAGTTAGTAGCCGTGGGGGAGAGACGTGCAGACCAGATATACATTATATATACACCCTCCACAGACAGGAGCCAGAAATCCCCCTTTTCACACCAGACCTGGGTTCAAATAGTATTTGTTAATGGTTTAATTGAGCCTGCCTGGACTGCCAGGTGGACAGGGATGACACTCTTGGGAGTTGGGGCTATCCCATTGGTTCCACTGCGCCAGGTAAGCTTAACTGAACTTTCCAAGTATTTGAAAGAAAACAAATACTAATCGAACCCAGGTCTGCTGCACACCAGTCCACAGAGCCTCCACTCCCACACCAGATTAACCCAGGTCTGCTCCACACCAGTCCACAGAGCCTCCACTCCGGCACCAGATGAACCCAGGTCTGCTCCACACCAGTCCACAGAGCCTCCACTCCCACACCAGATTAACCCAGGTCTGCTCCACACCAGTCCACAGAGCCTCCACTCCCACACCAGATGAACCCAGGTCTGCTCCACACCAGTCCACAGAGCCTCCACTCCCACACCAGATGAACCCAGGTCTGCTCCACACCAGTCCACAGAGCCTCCACTCCCACACCAGATGAACCCAGGTCTGCTCCACACCAGTCCACAGAGCCTCCACTCCCACACCAGATGCTTTACTTTGCCTGCATCCCGAATCGCACCTTATTCCCTATATAGTGCACTACTTTTGACCAGAGCCCTATGAGCCCTATGGGCCCTGGTTAAAAGTAGTGTACTACATAGGGAATAGGGTGTCATTTGGGACGCAGACTTTACTTCTGGCCATCGGGATCATTTCACTCCAAGGCCTGGATGGAATGTTTAGCTGAACTACGTCCAAGCAGCACACAGCCAAGACAATTAAATGTTGATGTGTCCCTGGAGGACGTTATCATATGTACCCCCCCTCAGATAGGATCCTGAATATTCTCCCTTTCCGATCCGCTCACAGCAGACCTGGGTTCACATACTATTCAAAATCTTTCAACTATTTGGGGGGGGGGGGGGGTTGACTGAGTCTGCCTAGAGTGCCAGATGGGTTTGAGGGTTTGCCATTTTGAGATTATTCTATTGCCCAATTAAAGCAGGCAGGCTCAATCAAGCACAGATAAAAAAAAAAGTATTTGAAATAATTGCGAATAGTATTTAAACCCAGTTTGTCTCCAAGACCAGACCAAACGAGACCAGCTCCACAGGGTTCTTCCATTGACCACAGGTGAAGGTTGTTGCATGATAGATGACTGAATCATCTTGAGGATATCAAGTCGGCAGCCCAGCTAAGCATGATAGCAATCAGATGTGCTTCTGTGACTGGACCTTATATCTCATTATAAGGCTCGGTTTATGCTCCATGTAAAAATGTATATGATTACACCCAAATAATATTCTTTACAACAACAAAAAACATGAAAAAGCATGACAAACACAAAACAAAGACATGGTGTGGGGTGAAATGGCATGTCCACATACAGTAAGAGATGGAATGAAATGGGACCAAATCTGCACATCAAAAGAGGAACTGACAGAGGAGACCACCAACGGAAGCATTTGGGTAATCATCCAGTCACAGTGTAGTCCTTACCTTGACCCTGGGCAGGGGCTGGGAAATGTACAGCCAACACCAGGAAGAGCAGAGGACACCATGTCCTTATTGGGAGTCCTACAATCAGCATCCTTACAACTGTGATGCTCCTTCTGCACCTAGCGGGGAGAGGAGGAAAAATACAGACTATTTAACACTGCCTGACTGCCACAGCTGTGGGCTTTGGAGAGCGCTAGAAAGAGGTTTTAGGAATAATGATGAGAGAGAGAGAGGGAGAGAGAGAGAGAGAGAGAGAGAGAGAGGGGGGAGAGAGAGAGGGGGAGAGAGAGAAGGACAGAGAGACAGAGAATGAGAGAGAATGAGAGAGAAAGAAAGAGAATGAGAGAGAGAGAGAGAGAGCGAGAGGGAGAGAGAGAGAGAGAGAGAGGGGGAGAGAGAGAAGGACAGAGAGACAGAGAATGAGAGAGAATGAGAGAGAAAGAAAGAGAATGAGAGAGAGAGAGAGAGAGAGCAAGAGAGAGAGAATGACAGATAGACAGAGAATGAGAGAGAGAGTGAATGAGAGAGAGAGAGAGAGAGAGGGAGAGAGAGAGAGAGCGAGAGAGGGGGAGAGAGAGAAGGACAGAGAGACAGAGAATGAGAGAGAATGAGAGAGAAAGAAAGAGAATGAGAGAGAGAGAGAGAGAGAGAGAGAGAGAGAGAGAGAGAGAGAGAAAGAGAGAGAGTGTGTATGAGAGTGAGAGTGTTTACTTCCCTTGGCAATGTAAACATATGTTTCCCATGCCAATAAAGCCCCTTAAATTGAAAATTGAAATTGAGAGACACAGAGAGAGAGACCAGCATTGAGTAGTAACAGACGTCCATAGCTATAGGGCTTTTTCAGTGTCGAGGCCCAGCCTGTCTCAAGTGGGGGCAGGCAGAAGGGAGTGAGGGGAAAAAGGGGAAGATCAGAGTCACTTTGAGAATGGGAAGTTGGAAACAGAACAGTAGAGGACTTTGTTACATTTTGACGGACAGGCCCAAGAGAACATTTCTTGAGTGCCATTGTTGACATTGAGAACAAGCAGAGCTCAACTTGTCTGTCACTCATCATTAAGGCTTTGACGAGACAGGCAGATTGTAACAGCAGCACAGGAATGGAGGAAGCTAGTACAATACTGCCACATAGGACTGCTGTAGGGCAGTAGGCTGAAAATGACATATAAGTGAATAATGTGTCAAAATGTGTCTTTATATAGAGAGATACTGTACAGCATAATCCTGGCATCTGTGTCCATCAAACTAAGCCTGGACATTGACTTCACGACAGAGATATCATTTAGACATTTAACTATTTTATACAAGCAAAAGCATAAAATGTTTTTTTCAAAACTATTATTTGCTATACTTATGCAATACAATTGAACCAAAACAAGAAAATATGTTGTCATTGGATTTAGGTTAAAAGTTGGGTGAAAAAGGGATATGTTTTTTTTTTTTTACAGTTTGATGACAGTTTCCCACGTTGTTTCAATGTTATCACATTTATTTATCGTTGTTTAAATGACGTGGAAACACCGTTGATTCAACCAGTTTGTTTCCAATGGGAAGTAACTATTTGCTGACAAACACTGGATGTTTTTTCCCCCTACTTGTAAACCCTTATGGCCAATTATTCTTCAAATGAAGAAGTATACATGAATCAGCACATTCAGTTTGAAAGCTGAAACTGCTGATGAAACTCGTGAAGTAGTAATCCCTAAACGCTGTCCAATCAAAATACACCTCATCAAGCTGAACTATGTAGCCTACACGTCAATAGAAGATGAGATAGGAACAAAACGCACCTTGTCGCCCTGGAAACAACCGGAAAATAAACATGTTTCTTTTTTTTGTATTTACAATGAAATTCCACGAAGACCATAATAATGATAGTTAGTAATACATCAAAATAATTTCTGACTTGATTTATAGACACACAAAAACATTTGAATGGCTTAGATTACCCCAGTTGTGCAACTATCACAGTGCCTAGTTCAGAAGTTCATCGTTAACTTGTGCACCCGACAGGAAACCGATGAGAAGATTCCCACAAGTTTAGTTCAATTCTACAACTTTCAATTCGTTTACAATTCATTTGGTCATTTATCAGTATACTTGATCAAGTCAACCTATCCACTTGATTGCCTTTGAGAGCGTGGAGTAAAGGACCATAATAAATAAAGGCTAAGCACTCCAAACAAAACAAATTCCATACTGAATTAATGAAATAGCAATCCATAACTCACAAATCATCAAATCCTAAACGCTCCTATTTCCCACGGATCCTCTCAATCCCCAGAGTGTGTGTCTGTCTCCCTGGTTTGTTTCAGCCTCTCTCAGTCAACTATTCCGTCAGTCAGTCCACACTAAAACTGGGGGTGGCTGTTTCTTGCGTCGTTATTCACCCATCCCTTCGGCTATTCATCCCCCTCTACTTCTCTCTCTCCTTCCTTCACCTCATTTCATCCTGTGGACTGACGGGGAAAAAAAGAAAAGAAATCGACCAATTGCTGCGGAACAGAAGGACGGAGCAAAACGGGAGGGTGGAATTCGACAAAACCCTCAGGCACTTTCCCTCGACAGGACTTGTCAAGTAAACGACTTGTAACCGAATGTAGGTTTTAACACTCAGGAAATGGTAATTCAGCTCTATCGTTAGTTGTCACAGCATTGTTATGTCTGACACCGACTGGATTGGAATGGTGGAAGCTGAGCAGGTGCTTCGACACATTCTGTTGCGCGCTCTCTGGTGCTCTGAGGCTGTGACCGCACCAAGTGACTATACATTTAAACATACATCTACGCTAAGTTGTGCCTTGAATGGCTGTTGCGTAATATCTAATGAACATTTGAAAATTCCCTAGGAATAGGGCCTTATTTTAGTTGACTTGTCTTTTGGGACAGCGTAATTTGAAACGTGGGTAATAGTAAATTGTGCAGCATTGCGGCTCTGGAATAAACTCCACTCCACACCAGCTGTACTGTAGCATCAATGCCCCTCATCCTCTTTCCCTACAAACCTCCCATCCATCGTCCATAGACCATCCCAAATGGCACCCTATTTCCTATATAGTGCACTTCGTTTGATCAGAACCAAAAGAGCACCCTTTTCCCTATATAGTGCACTATTCTGGTCTGTCTGTCCTCCTAACACCTCTCCCCTCCCAGCCAGCCCCTCCCAGAGAGAGGGAGACCTACACCCTCCCAGCCAGCCCCTCCCAGAGAGAGGGAGACCTACACCCTCCCAGCTGCTCCCAGAGAGAGGGAGACCTACACCCTCCCAGCCAGCCCCTCCCAGAGAGAGGGAGACCTACCCCTCCCAGCTGCTCCCAGAGAGAGGGAGACCTACACCCTCCCAGCCAGCCCCTCCCAGAGAGAGGGAGACCTACACCCTCCCAGCTGCTCCCAGAGAGAGGGAGACCTACACCCTCCCAGCCAGCCCCTCCCAGAGAGAGGGAGACCTACACCCTCCCAGAGAGAGGGAGACCTACACCCTCCCAGCCCCTCCCAGAGAGAGGGAGACCTACACCCTCCCAGCTGCTCCCAGAGAGAGGGAGACCTACACCCTCCCAGCCCCTCCCAGAGAGAGGGAGACCTACACCCTCCCAGCCAGCCCCTCCCAGAGAGAGGGAGACCTACACCCTCCCAGCCAGCCCCTCCCAGAGAGAGGGAGACCTACACCCTCCCAGCTGCTCCCAGAGAGAGGGAGACCTACACCCTCCCAGCTGCTCCCAGAGAGAGGGAGACCTACACCCTCCCAGCTGCTCCTAGAGAGAGAGGGAGACCCAGACCCTCCCAGCTGCTCCCAGAGAGAGAGGGAGACCCAGACCCTCCCAGCTGCTCCCAGAGAGAGAGGGAGACCTCCACCCTCCCAGCTGCTCCTAGAGAGAGAGGGAGACCTACACCCTCCCAGCTGCTCCTAGAGAGAGAGGGAGACCTACACCCTCCCAGCTGCTCCCAGAGAGAGAGAGGGAGACCTACACCCTCCCAGAGAGAGGGAGACCTACACCCTCCCAGCCAGCCCCTCCCAGAGAGAGGGAGACCTACACCCTCCCAGCCAGCCCCTCCCAGAGAGAGGGAGACCTACACCCTCCCAGCCAGCCCCTCCCAGAGAGAGGGAGACCTACACCCTCCCAGCTGCTCCCAGAGAGAGGGAGACCTACACCCTCCCAGCTGCTCCCAGAGAGAGGGAGACCTACACCCTCCCAGCTGCTCCTAGAGAGAGAGGGAGACCCAGACCCTCCCAGCTGCTCCCAGAGAGAGAGGGAGACCCAGACCCTCCCAGCTGCTCCCAGAGAGAGAGGGAGACCTCCACCCTCCCAGCTGCTCCTAGAGAGAGAGGGAGACCTACACCCTCCCAGCTGCTCCTAGAGAGAGAGGGAAACCCAGACCCTTGCTCCCAGAGAGAGAGGGAGACCTACACCCTCCCAGCTGCTCCCAGAGAGAGAGGGAGACCTACACCCTCCCAGAGAGAGGGAGACCTACACCCTCCCAGCTGCTCCCAGAGAGAGAGGGAGACCTACACCCTCCCAGCTGCTCCCAGAGAGAGGGAGACCTACACCCTCCCAGCTGCTCCCAGAGAGAGGGAGACCTACACCCTCCCAGCTGCTCCCAGAGAGAGGGAGACCTACACCCTCCCAGCCAGCCCCTCCCAGAGAGAGGGAAACCCAGACCTCCCAGCTGCTCCCAGAAAGAGAGGGAGACCTACACCCTCCCAGCTGCTCCCAGAGAGAGAGTGAGACCTACACCCTCCCAGCTGCTCCCAGAGAGAGGGAGACCTACACCCTCCCAGCTGCTCCCAGAGAGAGAGGGAGACCTACACCCTCCCAGCTGCTCCCAGAGAGAGAGGGAGACCTACACCCTCCCAGCTGCTCCCAGAGAGAGAGGGAAACCCAGACCCTTGCTCCCAGAGAGAGAGGGAGACCCAGACCTCCCAGCTGCTCCCAGAGAGAGAGGGAGACCCAGACCTCCCAGCTGCTCCCAGAGAGAGAGGGAAACCCAGACCCTTGCTCCCAGAGAAAGAGGGAAACCCAGACCCTTGCTCCCAGAGAGAGAGGGAAACCCAGACCCTTGCTCCCAGAGAGAGAGGGAAACCCAGACCCTTGCTCCCAGAGAGAGAGGGAAACCCAGACCCTTGCTCCCAGAGAGAGAGGGTAAACCAGATGGTATGACAGTCCCAATGATGTCATTTCACCTGTCTTTGACTAGGCTGGGAGCATCCAATGGCTGCTGGGTAGGAATCCGTTCCTTTCAACACTATCCCACTGCAATGAGATGCTGCTGAATATATGGATTGTCTGTGTGGGGGTGCTGGGAGAGAGAGAGACAATTAGACCCAAACAAATCATGAGAAAACAAAAAGATAGTTACTTGACACATTGGAAAGAATTTACAAAAAAACAGAGCAAACGAGAATGATATTTGGCCCTAAACAGAGAGAACACAGTGGCAGAATACCTGACCACTATGACTGATCCAAACTTAAGGAAAGCTTTGACTATGTACAGACTCGGTGATCATAGCCTTGCTATTGAGAGAGGCTGATGTAGGCAGACCTGGCTCTCAAGAGAAGACAGGCTATGTACACACTGCTCACAAAATGAGGTGGAAACTGAGCTGCACTTCCTAACTTCCTGCCAAATGTATGACCATATTAGAGACACATATTTCCCTCAGATCACACAGACCCACAAAGACTGTACATAGACATAATATGACATTTTAAATGTCTCTATTCCTTTGGAACTGTTGTGAGTGTAATGTCTATTGTTCATTTTTTGTATTGTTTATTTCACTTTTGTTTATAATCTATGTCACATGCTTTGGCAATGTTAACATATGTTTCCCATGCCAATAAAGCCCTTTGAATTGAATTGAGAGAGAGAGAGAGATAAAGAGAGAGAGAGATAAAGAGAGAGAGAGAGAGAGAGAGAGAGAGAGATAAAGAGAGAGAGCGAGAGAAAGAGAGAGAGCGAGAGAGAGAGAGAGAGCGGAGAGAGAGAGAGAGAGAGAGTGAGAGAGAGAGAGAGAGAGAGAGAGAAAGAGAGAGAGAGAGAGAGAGAGAGAGAGAGAGAGAGAGAGGGGGCTAACATATCAAGTACGTTTTAGTGGACAGTAACAGATATTTCCCCTAAATCCAGTCAGCCCCCCAAGAACGTTCCCATTTTGTATGTGTGTATTGGATACCAGTTGTGTTGTAACAGCCTTATTTCCTTCAGATAAAAATGACATGTACAATTGCAGGGTCTCATCCAACTTCTACTAAATTGGAAACACAAGCAGTCGACCACCACAGTAGAAAACAGAGCAGTAATCACAGCTAGGTAGCTTCAAACAGAACTGGAGCGTTTGAGCTTTGAAAGAATCTGTGTGAAGTTTGTCCTGGCCTGTTCTACAACAGGTTTCTGTCTGCCGTATCCAAGCCCTGCACTGTCTGAACAACAGGTCTCTGTCTGCCGTATCCAAGCCCTGCACTGTCTGAACAACAGGTCTCTGTCTGCCGTATCCAAGCCCTGCACTGTCTGAACAACAGGTCTCTGTCTGCCATATCCAAGCCCTGCACTGTCTGAACAACAGGTCTCTGTCTGCCATATCCAAGCCCTGCACTGTCTGAACAACAGGTCTCTGTCTGCCATATCCAAGCCCTGCACTGTCTGAACAACAGGTCTCTGTCTGCCGTATCCAAGCCCTGCACTGTCTGAACAACAGGTCTCTCTCTGTCTGCTATATCCAAGCCCTGCACTGTCTGAACAACAGGTCTCTGTCTGCCGTATCCAAGCCCTGCACTGTCTGAACAACAGGTCTCTGTCTGCTATATCCAAGCCCTGTACTGTCTGAACAACAGGTCTCTGTCTGCCATATCCAAGCCCTGTACTGTCTGAACAACAGGTCTCTGTCTGCCATATCCAAGCCCTGCACTGTCTGAACAACAGGTCTCTGTCTGCCGTATCCAAGCCCTGTACTGCCGGATACTAGGCTCTCAATCTCTCCTGGGCCCTCTACACATAATACATTATTCCCTGTTCTGGACTACTGTACATGCAGCACAACATTAGACTCCAACGAGAAAAGCCTACCAATTGTTAACTTTCTGAATAAATTCTATACGAAAGTGAGATATCTTTCTGCCTTTCTAAGTAATGTTGCATTGAAAAACTTTAACTTTAACCTTTGGCTCATAGTACCCAACTACATTTCAACAAGCTAAGCATCTCTCTCTCCTCTCTCTCTCCTCTCTCTCCTCTCTATTTCTCTCTCTTCTTTCTCTCTCTCTCTTTCAGAGCTCAGTGCCTCCTTTCGTTCAGTTCCCAGCGGACCCTGAGTGACAGCTCCTCTCAGGACCCCAGGAATCGAGTCGGACAACAGATCTGCACTCCGCATGAACCCGCCTCCCTGAACAGAATCGAATATAGAATGAATAAATGCATTAGTTCTGAGTCCCAAATGGCACCATATTCCCTACACATAGTGCACTAGGTTTGACCAGAGCCCTAAAAGTAGTACACTGTGTAGGGAACAAGATGCCATTTGGATTGCAACCTTAGAGTTGATACGGAGTTCATTGAGCCTCGACCATATGGCTCTCTCTCTGCCGTCTGTCTCCGTCATAAACAATTTAAAGGTCATTGGGATTCAACAGTCTGTCTCGATACCGTAGGCTATTCTGATTTCTTATTCAAACTGCTGTTCTGAAGCATCGGAGAGAAACTATACAACTGAATGTGAAGTGTAAGATTGTTTTTGTGGGAAATGTGTGACAAACAATCATTTCAATATTTCACATGAATGCACACACACACAAACACTCACATGCACACACGCACACACACATACACTCTTACATACACAAGCACTCGGACACACACACACACATGCACACACACACTCGCATGCACACACACACTCGCACACTCCCTTCTTGTCCTCATTCCCAGATACCTTTCCATTTTACAGTCAGATTATTATGTCACATCCTTGTCACATCGTTGTCATGCTGCTTCCCACTGGGTTACATACAGTATGAGTCCTGGTCAATAGTAATGCCCAATGTCCATCTCCTGTCCTCTTCTTGTCTTCCCCAGGGAAGGACGTAGGACCAGTAACAGTATGTCCCGGGGCCTGTACAGGGAAACACACAATTTAGTTTTTTACAATCTCTGGTATGCACATTTTACCTTTATTTAAAGGGGGGGTCTCTTTTACAAGGGTTAGAATGTACAGGACATATTTTCCGTTGTCTTTTCCACCTAGAGTATTGACCTGACTGTTGTTCATATGCTGTATTGATTATGTAAACAGCTGAGCAGATCCCTGAGTCAGTACATTTCCACAGTATGGATGACAGTCACATCAGTTCAATCAAAGTGACAACTGTTTCCATTGTCAGAGTGTCTACAGTATGTCTGGAATTGCGTACCAAATCGCACCCTATTCTGTAAGGTACTGTAGTTCACTGCTTTTGACCAGAGCCCTATGGGTCCTGGTTAAACATAACGCAGCATAAAGAGAATAGAATACCAGTAGGGACTCAGCCCTGGGGCTCTGGAACGGCCAGCTCTCTACATAAAGGGACTCAGCCCTGCGGCTCTGGAACGGCCAGCTCTCTACATAAAGGGACTCAGCCCTGGGGCTCTGGAACGGCCAGCTCTCTACATAAAGGGACTCAGCCCTGGGGCTCTGGAACGGCCAGCTCTCTACATAAAGGGACTCAGCCCGGGGGCTCTGGAACGGCCAGCTCTCTACATAAAGGGACTCAGCCCTGGGGCTCTGGAACGGCCAGCTCTCTACATAAAGGGACTCAGCCCTGGGGCTCTGGAACGGCCAGCTCTCTACATAAAGGGACTCAGCCCTGGGGCTCTGGAACGGCCAGCTCTCTACATAAAGGGACTCAGCCCTGGGGCTCTGGAACGGCCAGCTCTCTACATAAAGGGACTCAGCCCTGGGGCTCTGGAACGGCCAGCTCTCTACATAAAGGGAGTCAGCCCTGGGGCTCTGGAACGGCCAGCTCTCTACATAAAGGGACTCAGCCCTGGGGCTCTGGAACGGCCAGCTCTCTACATAAAGGGACTCAGCCCTGGGGCTCTGGAACGGCCAGCTCTCTACATAAAGGGAGTCAGCCCTGGGGCTCTGGAACGGCCAGCTCTCTACATAAAGGGAGTCAGCCCTGGGGCTCTGGAACGGCCAGCTCTCTACATAAAGGGACTCAGCCCTGGGGCTCTGGAACGGCCAGCTCTCTACATAAAGGGACTCAGCCCTGGGGCTCTGGAACGGCCAGCTCTCTACATAAAGGGACTCAGCCCTGGGGCTCTGGAACGGCCAGCTCTCTACATAAAGGGACTCAGCCCTGGGGCTCTGGAACGGCCAGCTCTCTACATAAAGGGACTCAGCCCTGGGGCTCTGGAACGGCCAGCTCTCTACATAAAGGGACTCAGCCCTGGGGCTCTGGAACGGCCAGCTCTCTACATAAAGGGACTCAGCCCTGGGGCTCTGGAACGACCAGCTCTCTACATAAAGGGAGTCAGCCCTGGGGCTCTGGAACGGCCAGCTCTCTACATAAAGGGACTCAGCCCTGGGGCTCTGGAACGGCCAGCTCTCTACATAAAGGGACTCAGCCCTGGGGCTCTGGAACGGCCAGCTCTCTACATAAAGGGACTCAGCCTGGGGCTCTGGAACAGCCAGCTCTCAACATAAAGGGACTCAGCCCTGGGGCTCTGGAACGGCCAGCTCTCTACATAAAGGGACTCAGCCCTGGGGCTCTGGAACGGCCAGCTCTCTACATAAAGGGACTCAGCCCTGGGGCTCTGGAACGGCCAGCTCTCTACATAAAGGGACTCAGCCCTGGGGCTCTGGAACGGCCAGCTCTCTACATAAAGGGACTCAGCCCTGGGGCTCTGGAACGGCCAGCTCTCTACATAAAGGGACTCAGCCCTGGGGCTCTGGAACGGCCAGCTCTCTACATAAAGGGACTCAGCCCTGGGGCTCTGGAACGGCCAGCTCTCTACATAAAGGGACTCAGCCCTGGGGCTCTGGAACAGCCAGCTCTCTACATAAAGGGACTCAGCCCTGGGGCTCTGGAACGGCCAGCTCTCTACATAAAGGGACTCAGCCCTGGGGCTCTGGAACGGCCAGCTCTCTCACATTCTCAACGTCTTACTTTTAAATAACAAGCCTGGTGAAGACGGGTAATAACGATTAACTGTGGCCTTATCATTAGGTCTGGACACTATAGTCACTTAGCTCCACGACACAACCCTGATATTTGTCCTCCATCTTGTAATTAGCTGGCCGGACCTGGGTTCAAGGGTCGGGGCCTCTGTGTAGCCCTCGGTGTGTGAGTTTGCTGCATGCATGCTGTAACAAAGCAAACAACCATTAAAGTGGGGTTTAGTTTCATGAATACACCTCTTAGATGAAGTGGAGGGTTTGAAGAAACAGAGCTGTCTGTCAGTGTGCTCAGGTTAGTGTAACTAGTTAGTATGTCAGTGTGTTCAGGTCAGTGTAACTAGTTAGTCTGTCAGTGTGTTCAGGTCAGTGTAACTAGTTAGTCTGTCAGTGTGTTCAGGTTAGTGTAACTAGTTAGTCTGTCAGTGTGTTCAGGTTAGTGTAACTAGTTAGTCTGTCAGTGTGTTCAGGTTAGTGTAACTAGTTAGTCTGTCAGTGTGTTCAGGTTAGTGTAAGTAGTTAGTATGTCAGTGTGTTCAGGTCAGTGTAACTAGTGAGTCGGGTCAGTATGTTCAGGTCAGTGTAACTAGTTAGTCTGTCAGTGTGTTCAGGTTAGTGTAACTAGTTAGTCTGTCAGTGTGTTCAGGTTAGTGTAACTAGTGAGTCGGGTCAGTGTGTTCAGGTTAGTGTAACTAGTTAGTCTGTCAGTGTGTTCAGGTCAGTGTAACTAGTTAGTCTGTCAGTGTGTTCAGGTTAGTGTAACTAGTTAGTCTGTCAGTGTGTTCAGGTTAGTGTAACTAGTTAGTCTGTCAGTGTGTTCAGGTCAGTGTAACTAGTTAGTCTGTCAGTGAGTTCAGGTTAGTGTAACTAGTGAGTCGGGTCAGTGTGTTCAGGTTAGTGTAACTAGTTAGTCTGTCAGTGTGTTCAGGTCAGTGTAACTAGTTAGTCTGTCAGTGTGTTCAGGTTAGTGTAACTAGTTAGTCTGTCAGTGTGTTCAGGTTAGTGTAACTAGTTAGTCTGTCAGTGTGTTCAGGTTAGTGTAACTAGTTAGTCTGTCAGTGTACTCAGGTTAGTGTAACTAGTTAGTCTGTCAGTGTGTTCAGGTTAGTGTAACTAGTTAGTCTGTCAGTGTGCTCAGGTTAGTGTAACTAGTTAGTCTGTCAGTGTGCTCAGGTTAGTGTAACTAGTTAGTCTGTCAGTGTGTTCAGGTTAGTGTAACTACTTAGTCTGTCAGTGTGTTCAGGTTAGTGTAACTAGTTAGTCTGTCAGTGTGTTCAGGTTAGTGTAACTAGTTAGTCTGTCAGTGTGCTCAGGTTAGTGTAACTAGTTAGTCTGTCAGTGTGTTCAGGTTAGTGTAACTACTTAGTCTGTCAGTGTGTTCAGGTTAGTGTAACTAGTTAGTCTGTCAGTGTGTTCAGGTTAGTGTAACTAGTTAGTCTGTCAGTGTGTTCAGGTTAGTGTAACTAGTTAGTCTGTCAGTGTGTTCAGGTTAGTGTAACTAGTGAGTCGGGTCAGTGTGTTCAGGTTAGTGTAACTAGTGAGTCGGGTCAGTGTGTTCAGGTTAGTGTAACTAGTGAGTCGGGTCAGTGTGTTCAGGTTAGTGTAACTAGTTAGTCTGTCAGTGTGTTCAGGTTAGTGTAACTAGTGAGTCGGGTCAGTGTGTTCAGGTTAGTGTAACTAGTTAGTCTGTCAGTGTGTTCAGGTTAGTGTAACTAGTGAGTCGGGTCAGTGTGTTCAGGTTAGTGTAACTAGTGAGGTATATATACAGGGGGAGGCAGCCAGAACCCACAAAGGAAGCTCTCTGAAGTTTACACTTTACTGACTTCTATTGAAGAGGAGGAGGATGTGTTTCAACAGGAAGACTTGGTGCTGGGGAATGCAGCTGTGTAGACACAGCTCCTGTCCACAAACAACAACAACAAAATGATATACATACTTTTGGTCATGTAATATATATATATATATATACATATATTGTAATTTTTGTTTTGTTTTGGGGCAAAAAATATCGTATAATCACCAGGAATTCATTACATTTGTTTAATTAGTTTAATTTCGGAAATCTGTTCCCAAGTATTCCCACAAATAAAAAATAAGCCGTGATGGTGTCTCTATGTCATCAAGGTAGGAAATAATTGTTCTTCTCAAATATAATCTCTTTTTGGTCTTAGTTGTTGTCAATTTACAGTGTATAAATTATTATAATTATAGGGAGGGGGGGTGCTGTGGGATTGTTTAAAATACTCTTTGAAGAGGGGGGGTTCAGATGTTTTCAGAAGATGGGCAGGGAGTCTGCTGTCCTAGCTTCAGGAAGAAGCTGGTTCCACCATCGGGGTGCCAGGACAGAGAAGAGCTTGGACTGGGTTGAGAGGGAGCTGCCCTCCCATATGGCTGGGAGGGCCAAGAGACCCGAGGTGGTTGGAGTGTAGGGACTTCATATAGATATAGAAAGGATAGGAGAGTTATTCGCAATATTGAAGAGACCAAACTGCTGGGTGTGTCACCCTAAATAGCAACTAGCAAGCCACGGTTGTCTAGTGGTTATATGATAGGAGGAGTTGTCTAGTGGCTATATGATAGGAGGAGTTGTCTAGTGGTTATATGATAGGAGGAGTTGTCTAGTGGCTATATGATAGGAGGAGATGTCTAGTGGCTATATGATAGGAGGAGTTGTCTAGTGGCTATATGATAGGAGGAGTTGTCTAGTGACTATATGATAGGAGTTGTCTAGTGGTTATATGATAGGAGTTGTCTAGTGGTTATATGATAGGAGTTGTCTAGTGGTTATATGATAGGAGTTGTCTAGTGGTTATATGATAGGAGTTGTCTAGTGGTTATATGATAGGAGGAGTTGTCTAGTGGCTATATGATAGGAGTTGTCTAGTGGTTATATGATAGGAGTTGTCTAGTGGTTATATGATAGGAGGAGTTGTCTAGTGGTTATATGATAGGAGTTGTCTAGTGGTTATATGATAGGAGGAGTTGTCTAGTGACTATATGATAGGAGTTGTCTAGTGGTTATATGATAGGAGTTGTCTAGTGGTTATATGATAGGAGGTGTCTAGTAGTTATATGATAGGAGGAGTTGTCTAGTGGCTATATGATAGGAGGAGTTGTCTAGTGGCTATATGATAGGAGTTGTCTAGTGGCTATATGATAGGAGGAGTTGTCTAGTGGCTATATGATAGGAGTTGTCTAGTGGCTATATGATAGGAGTTGTCTAGTGGCTATATGATAGGAGTTGTCTAGTGGCTATATGATAGGAGTTAGGAGTTGTCTAGTGGCTATATGATAGGAGGAGTTGTCTAGTGGCTATATGATAGGAGGAGTTGTCTAGTGGCTATATGATAGGAGGAGTTGTCTAAATCAAATCAAATCAAATTTATTTACATAGCCCTTCGTACATCAGCTGATATCTCAAAGTGCTGTACAGAAACCCAGCCTAAAACCCCAAACAGCAAGCAATGCATGTGAAAGAAGCACGGTGGCTAGGAAAAACTCCCTAGGAAAAACTCCCTAGAAAGGCCAAAAACCTAGGAAGAAACCTAGAGAGGAACCAGGCTATGAGGGGTGGCCAGTCCTCTTCTGGCTGTGCAGGGTGGATATTATAACAGAACATGGTCAAGATGTTAAAATGTTCATAAATGACCAGCATGGTCAAATAATAATAATCATAGTAGTTGTCGAGGGTGCAACAAGCACGTCCGGTGAACAGGTCAGGGTTCCATAGCCGCAGGCAGAACAGTTGAAACTGGAGCAGCAGCATGGCCAGGTGGACTGGGGACAGCAAGGAGTCATCATACCAGGTAGTCCTGAGGCATGGTCCTAGGGCTCAGGTCCTCCGAGAGAAAGACAGAAAGAGAGAAAGAGAGAATTAGAGAGAGCATATTCAAATTCACACAGGACACCGGATAAGACAAGAGAAATACTCCAAATGTAACAGACTGACCCTAGCCCCCCGACACATAAACTACTGCAGCATAAATACTGGAGGCTATATGATAGGAGTTGTCTAGTGGTTATATGATAGGAGGAGTTGTCTAGTGGTTATATGATAGGAGGAGTTGTCTAGTGGTTATATGATAGGAGTTGTCTAGTGGTTATATGATAGGAGTTGTCTAGTGGTTATATGATAGGAGGAGTTCTCTAGTGGCTATATGATAGGAGGAGTTGTCTAGTGGCTATATGATAGGAGTTGTCTAGTGGCTATATGATAGGAGGAGTTGTCTAGTGGCTATATGATAGGAGTTGTCTAGTGGCAATATGATAGGAGGAGTTGTCTAGTGGCTATATGATAGGAGTTGTCTAGTGGCTATATGATAGGAGGAGTTGTCTAGTGGCTATATGATAGGAGTTGTCTAGT
This sequence comes from Salmo salar, assembly GCF_965601325.2. NCBI lineage: Eukaryota > Metazoa > Chordata > Actinopteri > Salmoniformes > Salmonidae > Salmo > Salmo salar. The sequence continues at coordinate 90,498,493 of NC_138295.1, forward strand.
GGTTATATGATAGGAGTTGTCTAGTGGTTATATGATAGGAGGAGTTGTCTAGTGGTTATATGATAGGAGTTGTCTAGTGGCTATATGATAGGAGGAGTTGTCTAGTGGCTATATGATAGGAGTTGTCTAGTGGTTATATGATAGGAGTTGTCTAGTGGTTATATGATAGGAGTTGTCTAGTGGTTATATGATAGGAGGAGTTGTCTATTTGCTATATGATAGGAGTTGTCTAGTGGTTATATGATAGGAGCTGTCTAGTGGCTATATGATAGGAGTTGTTGTAACGGTTATTGTCAGATAAAGCGGACCAAGACGCAGCAGGGAAATGTGCACTCATCTTCTTTATTAATAGGACAAAGAAGGAAAAACCAAAATAAACACGTACACCAAGAAGACACAATGACGAATAACAGTCTGGTAAGGCACAAGGCTATACACAGAACAATCTCCCCCAAAACACAAACAAAACACATACCTATATATAGGACTCTCAATCAAAGGCAACTACAAACACCTGCCTTCAATTGAGAGTCCAACATCAATTACCTAACATAGAAATACTAAACTAGAGAGAACATAGAAATACAAAAAAACATAGAACATAACCCAAAACCCGGAAATAATAAATCAAACACCCTCCTAAGCAAACCACCACCCCGAACCACATAAAACAAATACCCTCTGCCACGTCCTGACCAAACTACAATACAAATAACCCCTATTACTGGTCAGGACGTGACAGTTGTCTAGGGGCTATATGATAGGAGGAGTTGTCTAGTGGTTATATGATAGGAGTTGTCTAGTGGCTATATGATAGGAGGAGTTGTCTAGTGGCTATAGGATAGGAGTTGTCTAGTGGCTATATGATAGGAGTTGTCTAGTGGCTATATGATAGGAGGAGTTGTCTAGTGGCTATATGATAGGAGGAGTTGTCTAGTGGCTATATGATAGGAGTTGTCTAGTGGCTATATGATAGGAGTTGTCTAGTGGCTATATGATAGGAGGAGTTGTCTAGTGGCTATATGATTGGAGGAGTTGTCTAGTGGTTATATGATAGGAGGAGTTGTCTAGTGGTTATATGATTGGAGTTGTCTAGTGGTTATATGATAGGACTTGTCTGGTGGTTATATGATAGGAGGAGTTGTCTAGTGGTTATATGATAGGAGGAGTTGTCTAGTGGCTATATGATAGGAGTTGTCTAGTGGTTATATGATAGAAAGAGTTGTCTAGTGGCTATATGATAGGAGTTAGGAGTTGTCTAGTGGCTATATGATAGGAGTTGTCTAGTGGTTATATGATAGGAGGAGTTGTCTAGTGGTTATATGATAGGAGTTGTCTAGTGGTTATATGATAGGAGGAGTTGTCTAGTGACTATATGATAGGAGTTGTCTAGTGGTTATATGATAGGAGGAGTTGTCTAGTGGTTATATGATAGGAGTTGTCTAGTGGTTATATGATAGGAGTTGTCTAGTGGTTATATGATAGGAGTTGTCTAGTGGTTATATGATAGGAGGAGTTGTCTAGTGGCTATATGATAGGAGTTGTCTAGTGGTTATATGATAGGAGTTGTCTAGTGGTTATATGATAGGAGTTGTCTAGTGGTTATATGATAGGAGTTGTCTAGTAGTTATATGATAGGAGGAGTTGTCTAGTGGCTATATGATAGGAGGAGTTGTCTAGTGGCTATATGATAGGAGTTGTCTAGTGGCTATATGATAGGAGGAGTTGTCTAGTGGCTATATGATAGGAGTTGTCTAGTGGCTATATGATAGGAGTTGTCTAGTGGCTATATGATAGGAGTTGTCTAGTGGCTATATGATAGGAGTTAGGAGTTGTCTAGTGGCTATATGATAGGAGGAGTTGTCTAGTGGCTATATGATAGGAGGAGTTGTCTAGTGGCTATATGATAGGAGGAGTTGTCTAAATCAAATCAAATCAAATTTATTTACATAGCCCTTCGTACATCAGCTGATATCTCAAAGTGCTGTACAGAAACCCAGCCTAAAACCCCAAACAGCAAGCAATGCATGTGAAAGAAGCACGGTGGCTAGGAAAAACTCCCTAGGAAAAACTCCCTAGAAAGGCCAAAAACCTAGGAAGAAACCTAGAGAGGAACCAGGCTATGAGGGGTGGCCAGTCCTCTTCTGGCTGTGCAGGGTGGATATTATAACAGAACATGGTCAAGATGTTAAAATGTTCATAAATGACCAGCATGGTCAAATAATAATAATCATAGTAGTTGTCGAGGGTGCAACAAGCACGTCCGGTGAACAGGTCAGGGTTCCATAGCCGCAGGCAGAACAGTTGAAACTGGAGCAGCAGCACGGCCAGGTGGACTGGGGACAGCAAGGAGTCATCATACCAGGTAGTCCTGAGGCATGGTCCTAGGGCTCAGGTCCTCCGAGAGAAAGACAGAAAGAGAGAAAGAGAGAATTAGAGAGACCATATTTAAATTCACACAGGACACCGGATAAGACAAGAGAAATACTCCAGATGTAACAGACTGACCCTAGCCCCCCGACACATAAACTACTGCAGCATAAATACTGGAGGCTATATGATAGGAGTTGTCTAGTGGCTATATGATAGGAGGAGTTGTCTAGTGGTTATATGATAGGAGGAGTTGTCTAGTGGTTATATGATAGGAGGAGTTGTCTAGTGGTTATATGATAGGAGTTGTCTAGTGGTTATATGATAGGAGTTGTCTAGTGGTTATATGATAGGAGGAGTTCTCTAGTGGCTATATGATAGGAGGAGTTGTCTAGTGGCTATATGATAGGAGTTGTCTAGTGGCTATATGATAGGAGGAGTTGTCTAGTGGCTATATGATAGGAGTTGTCTAGTGGCAATATGATAGGAGGAGTTGTCTAGTGGCTATATGATAGGAGTTGTCTAGTGGCTATATGATAGGAGGAGTTGTCTAGTGGCTATATGATAGGAGTTGTCTAGTGGTTATATGATAGGAGTTGTCTAGTGGTTATATGATAGGAGGAGTTGTCTAGTGGTTATATGATAGGAGCTGTCTAGTGGCTATATGATAGGAGTTGTTGTAACGGTTATTGTCGGATAAAGCGGACCAAGACGCAGCAGGGAAATGTGCACTCATCTTCTTTATTAATAGGACAAAGAAGGAAAAACCAAAATAAACACGTACACCAAAAAGACACAACGACGAATAACAGTCTGGTAAGGCACAAGGCTATACACAGAACAATCTCCCCCAAAACACAAACAAAACACATACCTATATATAGGACTCTCAATCAAAGGCAACTACAAACACCTGCCTTCAATTGAGAGTCCAACATCAATTACCTAACATAGAAATACTAAACTAGAGAGAACATAGAAATACAAAAAAACATAGAACATAACCCAAAACCCGGAAATAATAAATCAAACACCCTCCTAAGCAAACCACCACCCCGAACCACATAAAACAAATACCCTCTGCCACGTCCTGACCAAACTACAATACAAATAACCCCTATTACTGGTCAGGACGTGACAGTTGTCTAGGGGCTATATGATAGGAGGAGTTGTCTAGTGGTTATATGATAGGAGTGGTCTAGTGGTTATATGATAGGAGTTGTCTAGTGGTTATATGATAGTAGGAGTTGTCTAGTGGTTATATGATAGGAGGAGTTCTCTAGTGGCTATATGATAGGAGTTGTCTAGTGGTTATATGATAGGAGGAGTTGTCTAGTGGTTATATGATAGGAGGAGTTGTCTAGTGGCTATATGATAGGAGGAGTTGTCTAGTGGCTATATGATAGGAGTTGTCTAGTGGTTATATGATAGGAGGAGTTGTCTAGTGGCTATATGATAGGAGTTAAGAGTTGTCTAGTGGCTATATGATAGGAGTTGTCTAGTGGTTATATGATAGGAGGAGTTGTCTAGTGGCTATATGATAGGAGGAGTTGTCTAGTGACTATATGATAGGAGTTGTCTAGTGGTTATATGATAGGAGGAGTTGTCTAGTGGTTATATGATAGGAGTTGACTAGTGGTTATATGATAGGAGGAGTTGTCTAGTGACTATATGATAGGAGTTGTCTAGTGGTTATATGATAGGAGGAGTTGTCTAGTGGTTATATGATAGGAGGAGTTGTCTAGTGGTTATATGATAGGAGTTAGGGGTTGTCTAGTGGCTATATGATAGGAGTTGTCTAGTGGTTATATGATAGGAGGAGTTGTCTAGTGGTTATATGATAGGAGGAGTTGTCTAGTGGTTATATGATAGGAGGAGTTGTCTAGTGGCTATATGATAGGAGGAGTTGTCTAGTGACTATATGATAGGAGTTGTCTAGTGGTTATATGATAGGAGGAGTTGTCTAGTGGTTATATGATAGGAGTTGACTAGTGGTTATATGATAGGAGGAGTTGTCTAGTGACTATATGATAGGAGTTGTCTAGTGGTTATATGATAGGAGGAGTTGTCTAGTGGTTATATGATAGGAGGAGTTGTCTAGTGGTTATATGATAGGAGTTAGGGGTTGTCTAGTGGCTATATGATAGGAGTTGTCTAGTGGTTATATGATAGGAGGAGTTGTCTAGTGGTTATATGATAGGAGGAGTTGTCTAGTGGTTATATGATAGGAGGAGTTGTCTAGTGGTTATATGATAGGAGTTGTCTAGTGGTTATATGATAGGAGTTGTCTAGTGGCTATATGATAGGAGTTGTCTAGTGGCTATATGATAGGAGGAGTTGTCTAGTGGCTATATGATAGGAGTTGTCTAGTGGCTATATGATAGGAGTTGTCTAGTGGCTATATGATAGGAGGAGTTGTCTAGTGGCTATATGATTGGAGGAGTTGTCTAGTGGTTATATGATAGGAGGAGTTGTCTAGTGGTTATATGATTGGAGTTGTCTAGTGGTTATATGATAGGACTTGTCTGGTGGTTATATGATAGAAAGAGTTGTCTAGTGGCTATATGATAGGAGTTAGGAGTTACATTTACATTTACATTTTAGTCATTTAGCAGACGCTCTTATCCAGAGCGACTTACAAATTGGTGCATTCACCTATAATATCCAGTGGAACAACCACTTTACAATAGTGCATCTAAATCTTTTAAGGGGGGGGTTAGAAGGATTACTTTATCCTATCCCAGGTATTCCTTGAAGAGGTGGGGTTTCAGGTGTCTCCGGAAGGTGGTGATTGACTCCGCTGTCCTGGCGTCGTGAGGGAGCTTGTTCCACCATTGGGGTGCCAGAGCAGCGAACAGTTTTGACTGGGCTGAGCGGGAACTGTGCTTCCTCAGAGGTAGGGAGGCGAGCAGGCCAGAGGTGGATGAACGGAGTGCCCTTGTTTGGGTGTAGGGCCTGATCAGAGCCTGAAGGTACGGAGGTGCCGTTCCCCTCACAGCTCCGTAGGCATGCACCATGGTCTTGTAGCGGATGCGAGCTTCGACTGGAAGCCAGTGGAGAGAGCGGAGGAGCGGGGTGACGTGAGAGAACTTGGGAAGGTTGAACACCAGACGGGCTGCGGCGTTCTGGATGAGTTGTAGGGGTTTAATGGCACAGGCAGGGAGCCCAGCCAACAGCGAGTTGCAGTAATCCAGACGGGAGATGACAAGTGCCTGGATTAGGACCTGCGCCGCTTCCTGTGTGAGGCATGGTCGAGTTGTCTAGTGGCTATATGATAGGAGTTGTCTAGTGGTTATATGATAGGAGGAGTTGTCTAGTGGTTATATGATAGGAGTTGTCTAGTGGTTATATGATAGGAGGAGTTGTCTAGTGACTATATGATAGGAGTTGTCTAGTGGTTATATGATAGGAGGAGTTGTCTAGTGGTTATATGATAGGAGTTGTCTAGTGGTTATATGATAGGAGTTGTCTAGTGGTTATATGATAGGAGGAGTTGTCTAGTGGCTATATGATAGGAGTTGTCTAGTGGTTATATGATAGGAGTTGTCTAGTGGTTATATGATAGGAGTTGTCTAGTGGTTATATGATAGGAGTTGTCTAGTGGTTATATGATAGGAGGAGTTGTCTAGTGGCTATATGATAGGAGTTAAGAGTTGTCTAGTGGCTATATGATAGGAGTTGTCTAGTGGTTATATGATAGGAGGAGTTGTCTAGTGGCTATATGATAGGAGGAGTTGTCTAGTGACTATATGATAGGAGTTGTCTAGTGGTTATATGATAGGAGGAGTTGTCTAGTGGTTATATGATAGGAGTTGACTAGTGGTTATATGATAGGAGGAGTTGTCTAGTGACTATATGATAGGAGTTGTCTAGTGGTTATATGATAGGAGGAGTTGTCTAGTGGTTATATGATAGGAGGAGTTGTCTAGTGGTTATATGATAGGAGTTAGGGGTTGTCTAGTGGCTATATGATAGGAGTTGTCTAGTGGTTATATGATAGGAGGAGTTGTCTAGTGGTTATATGATAGGAGGAGTTGTCTAGTGGTTATATGATAGGAGGAGTTGTCTAGTGGCTATATGATAGGAGGAGTTGTCTAGTGACTATATGATAGGAGTTGTCTAGTGGTTATATGATAGGAGGAGTTGTCTAGTGGTTATATGATAGGAGTTGACTAGTGGTTATATGATAGGAGGAGTTGTCTAGTGACTATATGATAGGAGTTGTCTAGTGGTTATATGATAGGAGGAGTTGTCTAGTGGTTATATGATAGGAGGAGTTGTCTAGTGGTTATATGATAGGAGTTAGGGGTTGTCTAGTGGCTATATGATAGGAGTTGTCTAGTGGTTATATGATAGGAGGAGTTGTCTAGTGGTTATATGATAGGAGGAGTTGTCTAGTGGTTATATGATAGGAGGAGTTGTCTAGTGGTTATATGATAGGAGTTGTCTAGTGGTTATATGATAGGAGTTGTCTAGTGGCTATATGATAGGAGTTGTCTAGTGGCTATATGATAGGAGGAGTTGTCTAGTGGCTATATGATAGGAGTTGTCTAGTGGCTATATGATAGGAGTTGTCTAGTGGCTATATGATAGGAGGAGTTGTCTAGTGGCTATATGATTGGAGGAGTTGTCTAGTGGTTATATGATAGGAGGAGTTGTCTAGTGGTTATATGATTGGAGTTGTCTAGTGGTTATATGATAGGACTTGTCTGGTGGTTATATGATAGGAGGAGTTGTCTAGTGGTTATATGATAGGAGGAGTTGTCTAGTGGCTATATGATAGGAGTTGTCTAGTGGTTATATGATAGAAAGAGTTGTCTAGTGGCTATATGATAGGAGTTAGGAGTTACATTTACATTTACATTTTAGTCATTTAGCAGACGCTCTTATCCAGAGCGACTTACAAATTGGTGCATTCACCTATAATATCCAGTGGAACAACCACTTTACAATAGTGCATCTAAATCTTTTAAGGGGGGGGTTAGAAGGATTACTTTATCCTATCCCAGGTATTCCTTGAAGAGGTGGGGTTTCAGGTGTCTCCGGAAGGTGGTGATTGACTCCGCTGTCCTGGCGTCGTGAGGGAGCTTGTTCCACCATTGGGGTGCCAGAGCAGCGAACAGTTTTGACTGGGCTGAGCGGGAACTGTGCTTCCTCAGAGGTAGGGAGGCGAGCAGGCCAGAGGTGGATGAACGGAGTGCCCTTGTTTGGGTGTAGGGCCTGATCAGAGCCTGAAGGTACGGAGGTGCCGTTCCCCTCACAGCTCCGTAGGCAAGCACCATGGTCTTGTAGCGGATGCGAGCTTCGACTGGAAGCCAGTGGAGAGAGCGGAGGAGCGGGGTGACGTGAGAGAACTTGGGAAGGTTGAACACCAGACGGGCTGCGGCGTTCTGGATGAGTTGTAGGGGTTTAATGGCACAGGCAGGGAGCCCAGCCAACAGCGAGTTGCAGTAATCCAGACGGGAGATGACAAGTGCCTGGATTAGGACCTGCGCCGCTTCCTGTGTGAGGCATGGTCGAGTTGTCTAGTGGCTATATGATAGGAGTTGTCTAGTGGTTATATGATAGGAGGAGTTGTCTAGTGGTTATATGATAGGAGTTGTCTAGTGGTTATATGATAGGAGGAGTTGTCTAGTGACTATATGATAGGAGTTGTCTAGTGGTTATATGATAGGAGGAGTTGTCTAGTGGTTATATGATAGGAGTTGTCTAGTGGTTATATGATAGGAGTTGTCTAGTGGTTATATGATAGGAGTTGTCTAGTGGTTATATGATAGGAGGAGTTGTCTAGTGGCTATATGATAGGAGTTGTCTAGTGGTTATATGATAGGAGTTGTCTAGTGGTTATATGATAGGAGTTGTCTAGTGGTTATATGATAGGAGTTGTCTAGTAGTTATATGATAGGAGGAGTTGTCTAGTGGCTATATGATAGGAGGAGTTGTCTAGTGGCTATATGATAGGAGTTGTCTAGTGGCTATATGATAGGAGTTGTCTAGTGGCTATATGATAGGAGTTGTCTAGTGGCTATATGATAGGAGTTAGGAGTTGTCTAGTGGCTATATGATAGGAGGAGTTGTCTAGTGGCTATATGATAGGAGGAGTTGTCTAGTGGCTATATGATAGGAGGAGTTGTCTAAATCAAATCAAATCAAATTTATTTACATAGCCCTTCGTACATCAGCTGATATCTCAAAGTGCTGTACAGAAACCCAGCCTAAAACCCCAAACAGCAAGCAATGCATGTGAAAGAAGCACGGTGGCTAGGAAAAACTCCCTAGGAAAAACTCCCTAGAAAGGCCAAAAACCTAGGAAGAAACCTAGAGAGGAACCAGGCTATGAGGGGTGGCCAGTCCTCTTCTGGCTGTGCAGGGTGGATATTATAACAGAACATGGTCAAGATGTTAAAATGTTCATAAATGACCAGCATGGTCAAATAATAATAATCATAGTAGTTGTCGAGGGTGCAACAAGCACGTCCGGTGAACAGGTCAGGGTTCCATAGCCGCAGGCAGAACAGTTGAAACTGGAGCAGCAGCACGGCCAGGTGGACTGGGGACAGCAAGGAGTCATCATACCAGGTAGTCCTGAGGCATGGTCCTAGGGCTCAGGTCCTCCGAGAGAAAGACAGAAAGAGAGAAAGAGAGAATTAGAGAGACCATATTTAAATTCACACAGGACACCGGATAAGACAAGAGAAATACTCCAGATGTAACAGACTGACCCTAGCCCCCCGACACATAAACTACTGCAGCATAAATACTGGAGGCTATATGATAGGAGTTGTCTAGTGGCTATATGATAGGAGGAGTTGTCTAGTGGTTATATGATAGGAGGAGTTGTCTAGTGGTTATATGATAGGAGGAGTTGTCTAGTGGTTATATGATAGGAGTTGTCTAGTGGTTATATGATAGGAGTTGTCTAGTGGTTATATGATAGGAGGAGTTCTCTAGTGGCTATATGATAGGAGGAGTTGTCTAGTGGCTATATGATAGGAGTTGTCTAGTGGCTATATGATAGGAGGAGTTGTCTAGTGGCTATATGATAGGAGTTGTCTAGTGGCAATATGATAGGAGGAGTTGTCTAGTGGCTATATGATAGGAGTTGTCTAGTGGCTATATGATAGGAGGAGTTGTCTAGTGGCTATATGATAGGAGTTGTCTAGTGGTTATATGATAGGAGTTGTCTAGTGGTTATATGATAGGAGGAGTTGTCTAGTGGTTATATGATAGGAGGAGTTGTCTAGTGGCTATATGATAGGAGTTGTCTAGTGGTTATATGATAGGAGGAGTTGTCTAGTGGTTATATGATAGGAGTTGTCTAGTGGTTATATGATAGGAGGAGTTGTCTAGTGGCTATATGATAGGAATTGTCTAGTGGTTATATGATAGGAGGAGTTGTCTAGTGGTTATATGATAGGAGTTGTCTAGTGGTTATATGATAGGAGGAGTTGTCTAGTGGCTATATGATAGGAGGAGTTGTCTAGTGACTATATGATAGGAGGAGTTGTCTAGTGGCTATATGATAGGAATTGTCTAGTGGTTATATGATAGGAGTTGTCTAGTGGTTATATGATAGGAGGAGTTGTCTAGTGGTTATATGATAGGAGTTGTCTAGTGGCTATATGATAGGAGGAGTTGTCTAGTGGCTATATGATAGGAGTTGTCTAGTGGCTATATGATAGGAGGAGTTGTCTAGTGGCTATATGATAGGAGTTGTCTAGTGGTTATATGATAGGAGTTGTCTAGTGGTTATATGATAGGAGGAGTTGTCTAGTGGTTATATGATAGGAGGAGTTGTCTAGTGGCTATATGATAGGAGTTGTCTAGTGGTTATATGATAGGAGGAGTTGTCTAGTGGTTATATGATAGGAGTTGTCTAGTGGTTATATGATAGGAGGAGTTGTCTAGTGGCTATATGATAGGAATTGTCTAGTGGTTATATGATAGGAGGAGTTGTCTAGTGGTTATATGATAGGAGTTGTCTAGTGGTTATATGATAGGAGGAGTTGTCTAGTGGCTATATGATAGGAGGAGTTGTCTAGTGACTATATGATAGGAGTTGTCTAGTGGTTATATGATAGGAGGAGTTGTCTAGTGGCTATATGATAGGAGGAGTTGTCTAGTGACTATATGATAGGAGTTGTCTAGTGGTTATATGATAGGAGGAGTTGTCTAGTGGTTATATGATAGGAGTTGTCTAGTGGTTATATGATAGGAGGAGTTGTCTAGTGGCTATATGATAGGAATTGTCTAGTGGTTATATGATAGGAGTTGTCTAGTGGTTATATGATAGGAGGAGTTGTCTAGTGGTTATATGATAGGAGTTGTCTAGTGGCTATATGATAGGAGGAGTTGTCTAGTGGTTATATGATAGGAGTTGTCTAGTGGTTATATGATAGGAGGAGTTGTCTAGTGGCTATATGATAGGAGGAGTTGTCTAGTGGTTATATGATAGGAGTTGTCTAGTGGCTATATGATAGGAGGAGTTGTCTAGTGGCTATATGATAGGAGTTATCTAGTGGTTATATGATAGGAGTTGTCTAGTGGTTATATGATAGGAGGAGTTGTCTAGTGGCTATATGATAGGAATTGTCTAGTGGTTATATGATAGGAGTTGTCTAGTGGTTATATGATAGGAGGAGTTGTCTAGTGGTTATATGATAGGAGTTGTCTAGTGGCTATATGATAGGAGGAGTTGTCTAGTGGCTATATGATAGGAGTTGTCTAGTGGTTATATGATAGGAATTGTCTAGTGGTTATATGATAGGAGTTGTCTAGTGGTTATATGATAGGAGGAGTTGTCTATTTGCTATATGATAGGAGTTGTCTAGTGGTTATATGATAGGAGCTGTCTAGGGGCTATATGATAGGAGTTGTTGTAACGGTTATTGTCGGATAAAGCGGACCAAGACGCAGCAGGGAAATGTGCACTCATCTTCTTTATTAATAGGACAAAGAAGGAAAAACCAAAATAAACACGTACACCAAAAAGACACAACGACGAATAACAGTCTGGTAAGGCACAAGGCTATACACAGAACAATCTCCCCCAAAACACAAACAAAACACATACCTATATATAGGACTCTCAATCAAAGGCAACTACAAACACCTGCCTTCAATTGAGAGTCCAACATCAATTACCTAACATAGAAATACTAAACTAGAGAGAACATAGAAATACAAAAAAACATAGAACATAACCCAAAACCCGGAAATAATAAATCAAACACCCTCCTAAGCAAACCACCACCCCGAACCACATAAAACAAATACCCTCTGCCACGTCCTGACCAAACTACAATACAAATAACCCCTATTACTGGTCAGGACGTGAAAGTTGTCTAGGGGCTATATGATAGGAGGAGTTGTCTAGTGGTTATATGATAGGAGTGGTCTAGTGGTTATATGATAGGAGTGGTCTAGTGGTTATATGATAGGAGTTGTCTAGTGGTTATATGATAGTAGGAGTTGTCTAGTGGTTATATGATAGGAGGAGTTGTCTAGTGGCTATATGATAGGAGTTGTCTAGTGGTTATATGATAGGAGGAGTTGTCTAGTGGTTATATGATAGGAGGAGTTGTCTAGTGGCTATATGATAGGAGGAGTTGTCTAGTGGCTATATGATAGGAGTTGTCTAGTGGTTATATGATAGGAGGAGTTGTCTAGTGACTATATGATAGGAGTTGTCTAGTGGTTATATGATAGGAGGAGTTGTCTAGTGGCTATATGATAGGAGGAGTTGTCTAGTGACTATATGATAGGAGTTGTCTAGTGGTTATATGATAGGAGGAGTTGTCTAGTGGTTATATGATAGGAGTTGACTAGTGGTTATATGATAGGAGGAGTTGTCTAGTGACTATATGATAGGAGTTGTCTAGTGGTTATATGATAGGAGGAGTTGTCTAGTGGTTATATGATAGGAGGAGTTGTCTAGTGGTTATATGATAGGAGTTAGGAGTTGTCTAGTGGCTATATGATAGGAGTTGTCTAGTGGTTATATGATAGGAGGAGTTGTCTAGTGGTTATATGATAGGAGGAGTTGTCTAGTGGTTATATGATAGGAGGAGTTGTCTAGTGGTTATATGATAGGAGTTGTCTAGTGGTTATATGATAGGAGTTGTCTAGTGGCTATATGATAGGAGTTGTCTAGTGGCTATATGATAGGAGGAGTTGTCTAGTGGCTATATGATAGGAGTTGTCTAGTGGCTATATGATAGGAGTTGTCTAGTGGCTATATGATAGGAGGAGTTGTCTAGTGGCTATATGATTGGAGGAGTTGTCTAGTGGTTATATGATAGGAGGAGTTGTCTAGTGGTTATATGATTGGAGTTGTCTAGTGGTTATATGATAGGACTTGTCTGGTGGTTATATGATAGGAGGAGTTGTCTAGTGGTTATATGATAGGAGGAGTTGTCTAGTGGCTATATGATAGGAGTTGTCTAGTGGTTATATGATAGAAAGAGTTGTCTAGTGGCTATATGATAGGAGTTAGGAGTTACATTTACATTTACATTTTAGTCATTTAGCAGACGCTCTTATCCAGAGCGACTTACAAATTGGTGCATTCACCTATAATATCCAGTGGAACAACCACTTTACAATAGTGCATCTAAATCTTTTAAGGGGGGGGTTAGAAGGATTACTTTATCCTATCCCAGGTATTCCTTGAAGAGGTGGGGTTTCAGGTGTCTCCGGAAGGTGGTGATTGACTCCGCTGTCCTGGCGTCGTGAGGGAGCTTGTTCCACCATTGGGGTGCCAGAGCAGCGAACAGTTTTGACTGGGCTGAGCGGGAACTGTGCTTCCTCAGAGGTAGGGAGGCGAGCAGGCCAGAGGTGGATGAACGGAGTGCCCTTGTTTGGGTGTAGGGCCTGATCAGAGCCTGAAGGTACGGAGGTGCCGTTCCCCTCACAGCTCCGTAGGCAAGCACCATGGTCTTGTAGCGGATGCGAGCTTCGACTGGAAGCCAGTGGAGAGAGCGGAGGAGCGGGGTGACGTGAGAGAACTTGGGAAGGTTGAACACCAGACGGGCTGCGGCGTTCTGGATGAGTTGTAGGGGTTTAATGGCACAGGCAGGGAGCCCAGCCAACAGCGAGTTGCAGTAATCCAGACGGGAGATGACAAGTGCCTGGATTAGGACCTGCGCCGCTTCCTGTGTGAGGCATGGTCGAGTTGTCTAGTGGCTATATGATAGGAGTTGTCTAGTGGTTATATGATAGGAGGAGTTGTCTAGTGGTTATATGATAGGAGTTGTCTAGTGGTTATATGATAGGAGGAGTTGTCTAGTGACTATATGATAGGAGTTGTCTAGTGGTTATATGATAGGAGGAGTTGTCTAGTGGTTATATGATAGGAGTTGTCTAGTGGTTATATGATAGGAGTTGTCTAGTGGTTATATGATAGGAGTTGTCTAGTGGTTATATGATAGGAGGAGTTGTCTAGTGGCTATATGATAGGAGTTGTCTAGTGGTTATATGATAGGAGTTGTCTAGTGGTTATATGATAGGAGTTGTCTAGTGGTTATATGATAGGAGTTGTCTAGTAGTTATATGATAGGAGGAGTTGTCTAGTGGCTATATGATAGGAGGAGTTGTCTAGTGGCTATATGATAGGAGTTGTCTAGTGGCTATATGATAGGAGTTGTCTAGTGGCTATATGATAGGAGTTGTCTAGTGGCTATATGATAGGAGTTAGGAGTTGTCTAGTGGCTATATGATAGGAGGAGTTGTCTAGTGGCTATATGATAGGAGGAGTTGTCTAGTGGCTATATGATAGGAGGAGTTGTCTAAATCAAATCAAATCAAATTTATTTACATAGCCCTTCGTACATCAGCTGATATCTCAAAGTGCTGTACAGAAACCCAGCCTAAAACCCCAAACAGCAAGCAATGCATGTGAAAGAAGCACGGTGGCTAGGAAAAACTCCCTAGGAAAAACTCCCTAGAAAGGCCAAAAACCTAGGAAGAAACCTAGAGAGGAACCAGGCTATGAGGGGTGGCCAGTCCTCTTCTGGCTGTGCAGGGTGGATATTATAACAGAACATGGTCAAGATGTTAAAATGTTCATAAATGACCAGCATGGTCAAATAATAATAATCATAGTAGTTGTCGAGGGTGCAACAAGCACGTCCGGTGAACAGGTCAGGGTTCCATAGCCGCAGGCAGAACAGTTGAAACTGGAGCAGCAGCACGGCCAGGTGGACTGGGGACAGCAAGGAGTCATCATACCAGGTAGTCCTGAGGCATGGTCCTAGGGCTCAGGTCCTCCGAGAGAAAGACAGAAAGAGAGAAAGAGAGAATTAGAGAGACCATATTTAAATTCACACAGGACACCGGATAAGACAAGAGAAATACTCCAGATGTAACAGACTGACCCTAGCCCCCCGACACATAAACTACTGCAGCATAAATACTGGAGGCTATATGATAGGAGTTGTCTAGTGGCTATATGATAGGAGGAGTTGTCTAGTGGTTATATGATAGGAGGAGTTGTCTAGTGGTTATATGATAGGAGGAGTTGTCTAGTGGTTATATGATAGGAGTTGTCTAGTGGTTATATGATAGGAGTTGTCTAGTGGTTATATGATAGGAGGAGTTCTCTAGTGGCTATATGATAGGAGGAGTTGTCTAGTGGCTATATGATAGGAGTTGTCTAGTGGCTATATGATAGGAGGAGTTGTCTAGTGGCTATATGATAGGAGTTGTCTAGTGGCAATATGATAGGAGGAGTTGTCTAGTGGCTATATGATAGGAGTTGTCTAGTGGCTATATGATAGGAGGAGTTGTCTAGTGGCTATATGATAGGAGTTGTCTAGTGGTTATATGATAGGAGTTGTCTAGTGGTTATATGATAGGAGGAGTTGTCTAGTGGTTATATGATAGGAGGAGTTGTCTAGTGGCTATATGATAGGAGTTGTCTAGTGGTTACATGATAGGAGGAGTTGTCTAGTGGTTATATGATAGGAGTTGTCTAGTGGTTATATGATAGGAGGAGTTGTCTAGTGGCTATATGATAGGAATTGTCTAGTGGTTATATGATAGGAGGAGTTGTCTAGTGGTTATATGATAGGAGTTGTCTAGTGTTTATATGATAGGAGGAGTTGTCTAGTGGCTATATGATAGGAGGAGTTGTCTAGTGACTATATGATAGGAGTTGTCTAGTGGTTATATGATAGGAGGAGTTGTCTAGTGGTTATATGATAGGAGTTGTCTAGTGGTTATATGATAGGAGGAGTTGTCTAGTGGCTATATGATAGGAATTGTCTAGTGGTTATATGATAGGAGTTGTCTAGTGGTTATATGATAGGAGGAGTTGTCTAGTGGTTATATGATAGGAGTTGTCTAGTGGCTATATGATAGGAGGAGTTGTCTAGTGGTTATATGATAGGAGTTGTCTAGTGGTTATATGATAGGAGGAGTTGTCTAGTGGCTATATGATAGGAGGAGTTGTCTAGTGGTTATATGATAGGAGTTGTCTAGTGGCTATATGATAGGAGGAGTTGTCTAGTGGCTATATGATAGGAGTTGTCTAGTGGTTATATGATAGGAGGAGTTGTCTAGTGGTTATATGATAGGAGTTGTCTAGTGGTTATATGATAGGAGGAGTTGTCTAGTGGCTATATGATAGGAATTGTCTAGTGGTTATATGATAGGAGTTGTCTAGTGGTTATATGATAGGAGGAGTTGTCTAGTGGTTATATGATAGGAGTTGTCTAGTGGCTATATGATAGGAGGAGTTGTCTAGTGGCTATATGATAGGAGTTGTCTAGTGGTTATATGATAGGAGTTGTCTAGTGGTTATATGATAGGAGTTGTCTAGTGGTTATATGATAGGAGTTGTCTAGTGGTTATATGATAGGAGGAGTTGTCTATTTGCTATATGATAGGAGTTGTCTAGTGGTTATATGATAGGAGCTGTCTAGGGGCTATATGATAGGAGTTGTTGTAACGGTTATTGTCGGATAAAGCGGACCAAGACGCAGCAGGGAAATGTGCACTCATCTTCTTTATTAATAGGACAAAGAAGGAAAAACCAAAATAAACACGTACACCAAAAAGACACAACGACGAATAACAGTCTGGTAAGGCACAAGGCTATACACAGAACAATCTCCCCCAAAACACAAACAAAACACATACCTATATATAGGACTCTCAATCAAAGGCAACTACAAACACCTGCCTTCAATTGAGAGTCCAACATCAATTACCTAACATAGAAATACTAAACTAGAGAGAACATAGAAATACAAAAAAACATAGAACATAACCCAAAACCCGGAAATAATAAATCAAACACCCTCCTAAGCAAACCACCACCCCGAACCACATAAAACAAATACCCTCTGCCACGTCCTGACCAAACTACAATACAAATAACCCCTATTACTGGTCAGGACGTGACAGTTGTCTAGGGGCTATATGATAGGAGGAGTTGTCTAGTGGTTATATGATAGGAGTGGTCTAGTGGTTATATGATAGGAGTTGTCTAGTGGTTATATGATAGTAGGAGTTGTCTAGTGGTTATGTGATAGGAGGAGTTGTCTAGTGGCTATATGATAGGAGTTGTCTAGTGGTTATATGATAGGAGGAGTTGTCTAGTGGTTATATGATAGGAGGAGTTGTCTAGTGGCTATATGAT
Organism: Salmo salar; assembly: GCF_965601325.2. Classification (NCBI taxonomy): domain Eukaryota; kingdom Metazoa; phylum Chordata; class Actinopteri; order Salmoniformes; family Salmonidae; genus Salmo; species Salmo salar. The sequence continues at coordinate 90,515,504 of NC_138295.1, forward strand.
AGGAGGAGTTGTCTAGTGGCTATATGATAGGAGTTGTCTAGTGGTTATATGATAGGAGGAGTTGTCTAGTGGCTATATGATAGGAGTTAAGAGTTGTCTAGTGGCTATATGATAGGAGTTGTCTAGTGGTTATATGATAGGAGGAGTTGTCTAGTGGCTATATGATAGGAGGAGTTGTCTAGTGACTATATGATAGGAGTTGTCTAGTGGTTATATGATAGGAGGAGTTGTCTAGTGGTTATATGATAGGAGGAGTTGTCTAGTGACTATATGATAGGAGTTGTCTAGTGGTTATATGATAGGAGGAGTTGTCTAGTGGTTATATGATAGGAGTTGTCTAGTGGTTATATGATAGGAGGAGTTGTCTAGTGACTATATGATAGGAGTTGTCTAGTGGTTATATGATAGGAGGAGTTGTCTAGTGGTTATATGATAGGAGGAGTTGTCTAGTGGTTATATGATAGGAGTTAGGAGTTGTCTAGTGGCTATATGATAGGAGTTGTCTAGTGGTTATATGATAGGAGGAGTTGTCTAGTGGTTATATGATAGGAGGAGTTGTCTAGTGGTTATATGATAGGAGGAGTTGTCTAGTGGTTATATGATAGGAGTGGTTATATGATAGGAGTTGTCTAGTGGCTATATGATAGGAGTTGTCTAGTGGCTATATGATAGGAGGAGTTGTCTAGTGGCTATATGATAGGAGTTGTCTAGTGGCTATATGATAGGAGTTGTCTAGTGGCTATATGATAGGAGGAGTTGTCTAGTGGCTATATGATTGGAGGAGTTGTCTAGTAGTTATATGATTGGAGGAGTTGTCTAGTGGTTATATGATAGGAGGAGTTGTCTAGTGGTTATATGATAGGAGGAGTTGTCTAGTGGCTATATGATAGGAGTTGTCTAGTGGTTATATGATAGAAAGAGTTGTCTAGTGGCTATATGATAGGAGTTAGGAGTTGTCTAGTGGCTATATGATAGGAGTTGTCTAGTGGTTATATGATAGGAGGAGTTGTCTAGTGGTTATATGATAGGAGGAGTTGTCTAGTGGTTATATGATAGGAGGAGTTGTCTAGTGGTTATATGATAGGAGGAGTTGTCTAGTGGCTATATGATAGGAGTTGTCTAGTGGCTATATGATAGGAGGAGTTGTCTAGTGGCTATATGATAGGAGTTGTCTAGTGGCTATATGATAGGAGTTGTCTAGTTGCTATATGATAGCAGGAGTTGTCTAGTGGCTATATGATTGGAGGAGTTGTCTAGTGGCTATATGATTGGAGTTAGGAGTTGTCTAGGAATTGTTCAGAAGTAGTCCAGGGTCCAAGGATGTTTCTGGATAGGGTCATGTTCGGGATGGTGGTAGCCAGGTCTGACTATGGTCATGGTTATGAGAGGAAATGATTGGGTCATTTCCCCCACAGGCCTAACACACTCACCTCTTACCAATGGTTGCGTGCCACGTCATTGACTATTTCCTCGACTGACAGATTGCTGTAACATATCATTGGGTTAGCTTTATGTGATAAATACCTATCCAGACGTTGTAAAATTATTTTTTTAATTTAATTTTTATTTATTTTACCTTTATTTAACCAGGTAGGCAAGTTGAGAACAAGTTCTCATTTACAATTGCGACCTGGCCAAGATAAAGCAAAGCAGTTCGACATATACAACAACACAGAGTTACACATGCAGTAAAACAAACATACAGTCAATAATACAGTAGAAAAATAAGTCTATATACAATGTGAGCAAATGAGGTGAGATAAGGGAGGTAAAGGTAAAAAAGGCCATGGTGGCAAAGTAAATACAATATAGCAAGTAAAACACTGGAATGGTAGATTTGTAGTTGAAGAAAGTGCAAAGTAGAAATAGAAATAATGGGGTGCAAAGGAGCAAAATAAATAAATAAATACAGTAGGGGAAGGGGTAGTTGTTTGGGCTAAATTATAGATGGGCTATGTACAGGTGCAGTGATCTGTGAGCTGCTCTGACAGCTGGTACTTAAAGCTAGCGAGGGAGATAAGTGTTTCCAGTTTCAGAGGAATTGGCTTTGGGGGTGACCAGAGAGATATACCTGCTGGAGCGCGTGTTACAGGTTGGTGCTGCTATGGTGACCAGTGAGCTGAGATAAGGGGGGACTTTACCTAGCAGGGTCTTGTAGAAGACCTGGAGCCAGTGGGTTAGGCGACGAGTATGAAGCGAGAGCCAGCCGACGAGAGTGTTCAGGTCGCAATGGTGGGTAGTATATGGGGCTTTGGTGACAAAACGGATGGCACTGTGATAGTGTCACGTTCGTCGTAAGGATGGGACCAAAACGCAGTTGGAATGTGAATACTCATCTTCTTTATTTAGAGGAAAACCAAACTAAACACTTAATCAAAAAACAACAACGAAAAACAGTCCTGTGAGGCACACAGCTACACACGGAACAACTACCCACAAATCCCAATGAAAAAACACCCCTATTAAATAGGACCTTCAATTAGAGGCAACGAGGAACAGCTGCCTCCAATTGAAGGTCAACCCAGTAAACTAAGCATAGAAATAGAATAACTAGACACAGACATAGAAATAGACTAACTTAGAACATACCCCCCCAAAAACCGAAACACACTAAACAAACACCCCCTGCCACGCCCTGACCAAACTACAATAACAAACAACCCCTTTTACTGGTCAGGACGTGACAGATAGACTGCATCCAGTTTATTGAGTAGGGTATTGGAGGCTATTTTGTAAATGACATCGCCGAAGTCGAGGATCGGTAAGATAGTCAGTTTTACGAGGGTATGTTTGGCAGCATGCGTGAAGGATGCTTTGTTGCGAAATAGGAAGCCAATTCTAGATTTAACTTTGGATTGGACATGTTTGATGTGAGTCTGGAAGGAGAGCTTACAGTCTAACCAGACACCTAGTTGTCCACATATTCTAAGTAAGGACCGTCCGGAGTAGTGATGCTGGACGGGCGGGCAGGTGCAGGCAGCGATCGGTTGAAGAGCATGCATTTAGTTTTACTTGTATTTAGGAGCAGTTGGAGGCCACGGAAGGAGAGTTGTATGGCATTGAAGCTCGTCTGGAGGGTTAACACAGTGTCCAAAGAAGGGCCAGAAGTATACAGAATGGTGTCGTCTGCGTGGAGGTGGATCAGAGACTCACCAGCAGCAAGAGCGACATCATTGATGTATACAGAGAAAAGAGTTGGCCCAAGAATTGAACCCTGTGGCACCCCCATAGAGACTGCCAGAGGCCCGGACAACAGGCCATCCGATTTGACACATTGAACTCTATCAGAGAAGTAGTTGGTAAACCAGGCGAGGCAATCATTTGAGAAACCATGGCTATTGAGTCTGCCGATGAGGATGTGGTGATTGACAGAGTCGAAAGCCTTGGCCAGGTCGATGAATATGGCAGCACAGTATTGTTTCTTATCTATGGTGGTTACGATATCGTTTTGGACCTTGAGCGTGGCTGAGGTGCACCCATGACCAGCTCGGAAACCAGATTGCATAGCGGAGAAGGTGCGGTGGGATTCGAAATGGTCGGTAATCTGTTTGTTGACTTGGCTTTCGAAGACCTTAGAAAGGCAGGGTAGGATAGATATAGGTATAGATATAGGTATAGATATAGGTCAAATATGGTGTGGAACGCGCCCAATACCTCCAAAAACTGCTTTAAATCACTCTTCAATCAATAATTTCATAATTCAGATCTCTCTTTGTGAATGTATTTGAAAGTAGAATGGTTATTCAGGAGGTGATTGGGGTCATTTCCCCTACAGGCCTAAAAACACACACTCATTCTGACCCTAAAAGATTACAATAAATCACCACTTTGTATCATATTGGATTTGTCTTTGCGACAGACCATAAATATATTATTTTGCTTAATAACTATTTACAAACTTATTTTATTTGTTTTCAAAGTGTTTAAAATGATTTTCATCTACATATAAGGAATAATTGCTTCTTGTACTGAGCCGCTTGCATTTTGTTTTTCAAACAGTCTGTGAATTAGAATGTTATTACTGGTCGTTGTTGGCCAGAGTGGCCAGACTGTATTACACTTGTAAAACAGCCAAACCCCCCAAAAACATCAACAACAATGTTCGCCAAGACCCTCTGTTAATAGATCTGCATGGCAACGATAGAATTTAAGATTTTATAGCACATAACCTCCTGAATAATCAAAGGGGATTTGTTTTCTGAGGTATTTTGACTTTAAGAGCTTGTTTGAGATCCATGATGTATATTTATCAACTGTTACCTTCATATTTTAGGCTGTTAACATGATTATTTCTGTATGTGCTGTAGCCAACTGCTGCCATGACAACGAAGAAACACATGGGAGTCTATCTATCAGTATCTATAGCCTCTTATTACCAGGCTGATTACTGCTGCACTATCTATCAGTATCTATAGCCTCTTATTACCAGGCTGATTACTGCTGCACTATCTATCAGTATCTATAGCCTCTTATTACCAGGCTGATTACTGCTGCACAATCTATCAGTATCTATAGCCTCTTATTACCAGGCTGATTACTGCTGCACTATCTATCAGTATCTATAGCCTCTTATTACCAGGCTGATTACTGCTGCACTACCTATCAGTATCTATAGCCTCTTATTACCAGGCTGATTACTGCTGCACTATCTATCAGTATCTATAGCCTCTTATTACCAGGCTGATTACTACTGCACTATCTATCAGTATCTATAGCCTCTTATTACCAGGCTGATTACTGCTGCACTATCTATCAGTATCTGTAGCCTCTTATTACCAGGCTGATTACTGCTGCACTATCTATCAGTATCTATAGCCTCTTATTACCAGGCTGATTACTGCTGCACAATCTATCAGTATCTGTAGCCTCTTATTACCAGGCTGATTACTGCTGCACTATCTATCAGTATCTATAGCCTCTTATTACCAGGCTGATTACTGCTGCACTATCTATCAGTATCTGTAGCCTCTTATTACCAGGCTGATTACTGCTGCACTATCTATCAGTATCTATAGCCTCTTATTACCAGGCTGATTACTGCTGCACAATCTATCAGTATCTATAGCCTCTTATTACCAGGCTGATTACTGCTGCACTATCTATCAGTATCTATAGCCTCTTATTACCAGGCTGATTACTGCTGCACTATCTATCAGTATCTATAGCCTCTTATTACCAGGCTGATTACTGCTGCACTATCTATCAGTATCTATAGCCTCTTATTACCAGGCTGATTACTGCTGCACAATCTATCAGTATCTATAGCCTCTTATTACCAGGCTGATTACTGCTGCACTATCTATCAGTATCTATAGCCTCTTATTACCAGGCTGATTACTGCTGCACTACCTATCAGTATCTATAGCCTCTTATTACCAGGCTGATTACTGCTGCACTATCTATCAGTATCTATAGCCTCTTATTACCAGGCTGATTACTGCTGCACTATCTATCAGTATCTATAGCCTCTTATTACCAGGCTGATTACTGCTGCACTATCTATCAGTATCTGTAGCCTCTTATTACCAGGCTGATTACTGCTGCACTATCTATCAGTATCTATAGCCTCTTATTACCAGGCTGATTACTGCTGCACAATCTATCAGTATCTGTAGCCTCTTATTACCAGGCTGATTACTGCTGCACTATCTATCAGTATCTATAGCCTCTTATTACCAGGCTGATTACTGCTGCACTATCTATCAGTATCTGTAGCCTCTTATTACCAGGCTGATTACTGCTGCACTATCTATCAGTATCTATAGCCTCTTATTACCAGGCTGATTACTGCTGCACTATCTATCAGTATCTATAGCCTCTTATTACCAGGCTGATTACTGCTGCACTATCTATCAGTATCTATAGCCTCTTATTACCAGGCTGATTACTGCTGCACTATCTATCAGTATCTATAGCCTCTTATTACCAGGCTGATTACTGCTGCACTATCTATCAGTATCTGTAGCCTCTTATTACCAGGCTGATTACTGCTGCACTATCTATCAGTATCTATAGCCTCTTATTACCAGGCTGATTACTGCTGCACAATCTATCAGTATCTGTAGCCTCTTATTACCAGGCTGATTACTGCTGCACTATCTATCAGTATCTATAGCCTCTTATTACCAGGCTGATTACTGCTGCACTATCTATCAGTATCTGTAGCCTCTTATTACCAGGCTGATTACTGCTGCACTATCTATCAGTATCTATAGCCTCTTATTACTAGGCTGATTACTGCTGCACTATCTATCAGTATCTATAGCCTCTTATTACCAGGCTGATTACTGCTGCACTATCTATCAGTATCTATAGCCTCTTATTACCAGGCTGATTACTGCTGCACTATCTATCAGTATCTATAGCCTCTTATTACCAGGCTGATTACTGCTGCACTATCTATCAGTATCTGTAGCCTCTTATTACCAGGCTGATTACTGCTGCACTATCTATCAGTATCTGTAGCCTCTTATTACCAGGCTGATTACTGCTGCACAATCTATCAGTATCTGTAGCCTCTTATTACCAGGCTGATTACTGCTGCACTATCTATCAGTATCTATAGCCTCTTATTACCAGGCTGATTACTGCTGCACAATCTATCAGTATCTGTAGCCTCTTATTACCAGGCTGATTACTGCTGCACTATCTATCAGTATCTGTAGCCTCTTATTACCAGGCTGATTACTGCTGCACTATCTATCAGTATCTATAGCCTCTTATAACCAGGCTGATTACTGCTGCACTATCTATCAGTATCTATAGCCTCTTATTACCAGGCTGATTACTGCTGCACTATCAGTTTCAGTGTAGAGAGCCATGCATGTCACCTGGTGAGATCAGGCTGGCTGGCAAGGCTACAAGCAGACTGGACCACCAGACTGTTATTTTTGCTATGGGTAGTGGTATTATTTTATCGTTGTCATGGTATTCTACCCACCACACATACCGTCTTGAACAAACCTGCTCTAATTTCCTGGTTTATACAGTAGATCAGCCATCTGGGGGAACAGCACAGTCTGTGGGAGGGTTTACAATCTGATGCTTCTTCCATCTGATAAAGCTCATCCATAGAAATACCAGTATCTCTATGATCTCATCAGTCACCTGTCAGTCCCTCCTCCTCAGCCTGCTGATGTAACAGGGATCACCTGTCAGTCCCTCCTCCTGTCTGCTGATGTAACAGGGATCACCTGTCAGTCCCTCCTCCTCAGCCTGCTGATGTAACAGGGATCACCTGTCAGTCCCTCCTCCTCAGCCTGCTGATGTAACAGGGATCACCTGTCAGTCCCTCCTCCTCAGCCTGCTGATGTAACAGGGATCACCTGTCAGTCCCTCCTCCTCAGCCTGCTGATGTAACAGGGATCACCTGTCAGTCCCTCCTCCTGTCTGCTGATGTAACAGGGATCACCTGTCAGTCCCTCCTCCTCAGCCTGCTGATGTAACAGGGATCACCTGTCAGTCCCTCCTCCTCAGCCTGCTGATGTAACAGGGATCACCTGTCAGTCCCTCCTCCTCAGCCTGCTGATGTAACAGGGATCACCTGTCAGTCCCTCCTCCTGTCTGCTGATGTAACAGGGATCACCTGTCAGTCCCTCCTCCTCAGCCTGCTGATGTAACAGGGATCACCTGTCAGTCCCTCCTCCTCAGCCTGCTGATGTAACAGGGATCACCTGTCAGTCCCTCCTCCTCAGCCTGCTGATGTAACAGGGATCACCTGTCAGTCCCTCCTCCTCAGCCTGCTGATGTAACAGGGGTCACCTGTCAGTCCCTCCTCCTCCATGGGGTTGTTGCTTCAGTCTGCTGATGTGGCACGGATGATATGATGGCCTTTGGCTTTGCTCCAGTTCCTCCTCGACTTCAAAATCGTCTGTATAGGTGTTTAACATATCAGTTGAGCTAACCACATCACATGAGATATGGGGCGGCAGGTAGCCTAGTGGTTAGAGCGTTGGATTAGTAACCGGAAGGTTGCAAGATTGAATCCCTGAGCTGACAAGGTAGAAATCTGTTGTTCTGCCCCTGAACAAGGCAGTTAACCCACTGTTACTAGGCCGTCAATGAAAATAAGAATTTGTTCTTAACTGACTTGCCTAGCTAAATAAAATAAAAATATATATACAGTGGCCATTTTAGCATGTAAATCTTGGTGGGGCAAACTCCCCCCAATTTTTTGTTGTTGATGAATGCCAGCAAAGCCACTTCACAACACTAAACAATACATGAATTGCACTATAATGGTGACAAACTGTTAGGGCCTACATAAAGCTGTCCCAACAGCAGAGCTTTCTTTCCAGCACAATGGAGTGAATCCTTACCACTGCTACACCTGGCTATCAGCGGAGCCTTGTCTGGCAGCGAAATAATTCATTCAGCCTCGTTTACAGCCTTTTAAAAAACCTAACTGATATGGCTGACCATATCTCCCTGGCATATTACATCGTTTATGCAGCAGGATATAAGACATTTTTGGACTCCCCTTGTTGTGCGCGGCAGTCCTACATTGGCAAATTTTGTCATCAAAGAAAGAGAAAGATTTACAATTCCGAGTTGGGCTCACATTCTTGAAGTCTACCCTTACTAAAGGCGGGTGACGTAGCGTCCCCATGAGTGACAGAACACTGAGCCAATCACGGTGCAATGCTCCTATTTTCTGCTGGCCTGCCCCACCACCACAGAAAGCACTGAGCAAGGCTGAAACACCTGCATTTTAGAGCTGCCTGTTTGTATGCAGCTTTATTAACTCAATGATACATTTTTTTTTACATTGTTTGCAAACTGATATGTGACACATATTAATGCCAAAATAACATGCAAAACAGGCAAGCCCCCCCCCAAATACTGTATACTTTAAAAAAAAAGCTAAAAATAAGTTGTCAAACATCTCCAATCCAAAGTTAAATCTAGAATTGGCTTCCTATTTCGCAACAAAGCATCTTTCACTCATGCTGCTAAACACACCCTGGTAAAACTGACCATCCTACCGATCCTCGACGTCGGCGATGTCATTTACAAAATAGCCTCCAATACCCTACTCAATAAACTGGATGGAGTCCATCACAGTGCCATCCGTTTTGTCACCAAAGCCCCATATTCTACCCACCACTGCGACCTGTACGCTCTCGTTGGCTGGCCTTCGCTGCATACTCGTCGCCAAACCCACTGGCTCCAGGTCATCTACAAGACCCTGTTAGGTAAAGTCCCCCCTTATCTCAGCTCACTGGTCACCATAGCAGCACCCACCTGTAGCACGCGCTCCAGCAGGTATATCTCTCTGGTCACCCCAAAAGCCAATTCCTCCTTTGGCCGTCTCTCCTTCCAGTTCTCTGCTGCCAATGACTGGAATGAACTACAAAAATCTCTGAAACTGGAAACACTTATCTCCCTCACTAGCTTTAAGTACCAGCTGTCAGAGCAGCTCACAGATTACTGCACCTGTACATAGCCCATCTATAATTTAGCCCATACAACTACCTCTTCCCCTACTGTATTTATTTATTTATTTATTTTGCTCCTTTGCACCCCATTATTTCTATTTCTACTTTGCACTTTCTTCCACTGCAAATCTACCATTCCAGTGTTTTACTTGCTCTATTGTATTTACTTTGCCACCATGGCCTTTTTTGCCTTTACCTCCCTTATCTCACCTCATTTGCTCACATTGTATATAGACTTATTTTTCTACTGTATTATTGACTGTATGTTTGTTTTACTCCATGTGTAACTCTGTGTTGTTGTATGTTGTCGAACTGCTTTGCTTTATCTTGGCCAGGTCGCAGTTGTAAATGAGAACTTGTTCTCAACTTGCCTACCTGGTTAAATAAAGGTGAAATTTAAAATGTAAAATAAAAATGGGGCTCTGTTGCTAGGTGACAATGTTGTCAGGTCTATGGATCTAACAGTGGAGTAAAACAGTGAGAGACAGACGGTATCGTTGAATGAATTCCAAAGTGACCCTTAGCCCCTCCTGTAGATCTGAAGGGGGCTGGACATGTGAAAGCAATATGGCAGCGATACATCCAGTTTATCAGAAGACAAGAACCATTTTGTTTACACCTATCCACTCCCTTCATATCTACACAACTGCCTAGTGGAGAGTAAAGGGGCTCAGGGATGTTAAATCCATCTCTCTCAGGCTTACCTACGGATCTGTGACAGAGGTGGGACAGGGACAGGTCTGGAATTTTAGCCCAACGGTAGGTCCCAAATTATACCCTATTCCCTATAGTGGACTACTGTTGACCAGAGGAACAAGTCTAGAGGGCTAAATAAAGTCTTCTGTTAACCTGTCACCTGTCATCCTGAAGTAATGGAGTTGGTAGGGAGAGGATTCTACAGCTTTAAGGCCTGTAGCCAGGTCTGACTCTGATTGAGAATCAGCGTGTAGAGGAAGGAGGGTACCAATATTAACCAAATATAGTGTAACACTGCCCCCCGTTGATGATACAGTACATTACACATTAAAACCCAGGGGGCATTGCAGGAACATTGAAGATGAGTACAGCAAATATGATTTGACAAAGATGACCGCTAGACCCTACGCACTTGTGGAGATCTGAGAGGATTTGATAAGTGCAACCAATCTGGTAGTAGCTCAACCCTGCCCTCTGATAGGCTAGGTGGAAGTTTCACCATATTGCTTATATTAGGCAAATCCTTTCCGATCTCTAGTGCATAGGGCCCTCAAACTCAACTCTGGACCTCGAAGCCAGTTCCACTGCATTTCTTCATTGTTTCCCAGTCCCAGACCCCAGTCATTGTTCCCCTCTAATCAGAGACTGATTTAGACCTGGGACACCAGTCATTGTTACCCTCTGATCAGGGACTGATTTAGACCTGAGGCACCAGTATTTGTATTTATTATGGATCCCCATTAGCTGCTGCCAAGGCAGCAAAATTAAGGCAGTTTAGACAATTTTAAAAACATTACAATACATTCACAGACTGTGTGCCCTCAGGCCCCTACTCCACCACTACCACATATATACAGTACAAAATCCATGTGTACGTGTGTGTATAGTGAGCATGTTATCATGTGTGTGTATGTATGTATCTGTGCCTATGTTTGTGTTGCTTCACAGTCCCCGCTGTTCCATAAGGTGTTTTTTTAATCTGTTTATAAAATCAAATTTTACTGCTTGCATGAGCTACTTGATGTGGAATAGAGTTCCATGTAGTCATGGCTCTATTTAGTACTGCGCGCCTTCCATAGTCTGTTCTGGACTTGGGGACTGTGAAGAGACCTCTTGTGGCACGTCTTGTGGGGTATGCATGGGTGACCGAGCTGTGTGCCAGTAGTTCAAACAGACAGCTCGGTGCATTCAACATGTCAATACCTCTCATAAATACAAGCAGTGATGAAGTCAATCTCTCCTCCACTGTGAGGCAGGAGAGATTGACATGCATATTATTAATATTAGCTCTCTGTGTACATCCAAGGGCCAGCCGTGCTGCCCTGTTCTGAACCAATTGCAATTTTCCTAAATATTTTTTTGTGGGACCTGACCACACGACTGAACAGTAGTCCAGGTGTGACAAAACTAGAGCCTGTAGGGCCTGTCTTGTTGACAGTGCTGGTAGAGCAGCACCTTATCATGGACATACTTCTCCTCATCTTAGCTACTGTTGTATCAATATGTTTTCACCATGACAGTTTACACTCCAGGGTAACTCCAAGCAGTTCAGTCGCCTCAACTTGCTCAATTTCCACATTATTTATTACAATATTTAGTTGAGGTTTAGGGTTTAGTGAATGATTTGTCCCAAATACAATGCTATTAGTTTTAGAAATATTTAGGACTAACTTATTCCTTGCCACTCATTCTGAAACTAATTGCAACTCTTTGTTAAGTGTTGCAGTCACTTCAGTCACTATAGTAGCTGACATGTATAGTGTTGAGTCATCCGCATACATAGACACTCTGGCTTTCCTCAAAGCCAGTGGCAATTCATTAGTAAAGATTGAAAAAAGTAATGGGCCTAGAAAGCTGCCTTGGGGAATTCCTGATTCTACCTGGATTATGTTGGAGAACACCCTTTGTGTTTTGTTAGACAGCTAACACTTTATCCACAATATAGCAGGGCTTGTAAACACATAGGTTTCGCCAGCAGCAGACTATGATCGATAATGTCAAAGGCCACACTGAAGTCTAACAAAACAGCCCCCACAATCTTTTTATCATCAATTTCTCTCTGCCAATCATCAGTCATTTGTGTAAGTGCTGTGCTTGTTGAATGTCCTTCTCTATAAGCGTGCTGAAAGTTTGTTGTCAATTTGTTTACTTTAAAATAGCATTGTATCTGGTCAAACACAATTTTTTCCAAAAGTTTACTAAGGGTTGATAACAGGCTGATTGGTCGGCTACTTGAGCCAGTAAAGGGGGCTTTACTATTCTTAGGTAGCGGAATGACTTTTGCTTCCCTCCAAGCCTGAGGGCACACGCTCTCTAGTAGGCTTAAATTAAAGATGTGGTAAATAGGAGTGGCAATATCGTCTGTTATTCCCCTCAGTAATTTTCCATCCAAGTTGTCAGACCCCGGTGGCTTGTCATTGCTGATAGACAACAATAATTGTTTCACCTCTTCCACACTAACTTTATGGAATTTAAAATTACAATGCTTTCATAATTTTGTCAGACATACTTGGATGTACATCCGATGGATCAGGATACTGCTTTCAAGCTAATTTCTGCAGCTTTAGTAAAGATGTGATCAATACATGTTGATGATTTCATTCCTGTGCTGTTTGTAACTTCCCTGGTAGGTTGACTGATAACCTGAACCAGGTTGCAGGCACTGGTTACAGTTTGAAGTTTTTTCTTGAGTGGGCAGCTTGATGAAAGCCAGTCACTATTTAAATCACCCAGAAAATATACTTCTCTGTTGAAATCACAAACACTATCAAGCATTTCACACATGTTATCCAGATACTGACTGTTATCACTTGGTGGTCTATAGCAGCTTCCCACCAGAATGGGCTTTGGGTGAGGCTGATGAACCTGTAGACATATTACTTTAACAGTATTTGACATGAGATCCTCTATAATCTTTACAGTGATTGATTGAATGTATTTGACAATTTGTAAAATCCATACATAAGGGCGCTCCAGCTGGTGACGCCTCCACATACAATTTAAGAAAATCATCAAGGATAACACAATAAAGCTTAACAGGTTATTTCCATTGCGGTCCTTTTGCGGGAAAGGGGGAATACAACAAGGTTAGGCAGCAATTGTAATGACAACAGACAATGACAGACACAATTGTTGTTTGTTTCACAACATCTGATAATGAATACAATTTCCGTTCCTAATAAACAACTATGGACAGATACATCTTTCTTGTCTCACATACCCTTAATATATAAACAATCAATCCCTAATATATATATATTAGTTGAAGTTGGAAGTTTACATACACCTTAGCCAAATACATTTAAACTCAGTTTTTCACAATCCTTGACATTTAATCCTAGTAAAAAATGTCCTGTTTTAGGTCAGTTAGGATCACCACTTTATTTTAAGAATGTGAAATGTCAGAATAATAGTAGAGAGAATGATTTATTTCAGTTTTTATTTCTTTCATCACATTCTCAGTAGGTCAGAAGTTTACATACACTCAATTAGTATTTGGTAGCATTGTCCTCAAATTGTTTAACTTGGGTCAAACGTTTCGGGTAGCCTTCCACAAGCTTCCCACAATAAGTTGGGTGAATTTTGTCCCATTCCTTCTGACAGAGCTGGTGTAACTGAGTCAAGTTTGTAGGCCTCCTTGCTCGCACACGCCTTTTCAGTTCTGCCCACATAAACTTTCTATAGGATTGAGGTCAGAGCTTTGTGATGGCCACTCCAATACCTTGACTTTGTTGTCCTTAAGCCATTTTGCTATAACTTTGGAAATATGCTTGGGGTCATTGTCCATTTGGAAGACACATTTGTGACCAAGCTTTAACTTCCTGACTGATGTCTTGAGATGTATATCCACATAATTTTCCTGCTTCATGATGCCATCTATTTTGTGAAGTGCACCAGTCCCTCCTGCAGCAATGCACCCCCACAACATGATGCTGCCACCCCCGTGCTTCAAGGTTGGGATGGTGTTCTTCGGCTTGCAAGCCTCCCCATTTTCCTCCAAATATAAGTCAAACAGTTCTATTTTTGTTTCATCAGACCAGAGGACATTTCTCCAAAAAGTATGATCTTTGTCCCTATGTGCAGTTGCAAACAGTAGTCTGTTTTTTTTTATGGCGGATTTGGAGCAGTGGCTTCTTCCTTGATGAGCAGCCTTTCAAGTTCTGTTGATATAGGACTTGTTTTACTGTAGATATAGATACTTTTGTACCTGTTTCCTCCAGCATCTTCACAAGGTCCTTTGCTGTTGTTCTGGGATTGATTTGAACTTTTCGCACCAAAGTGCGTTCATCTCTAGAAGACAGAAGACGTCTTCTTCCTGAGCGGTATGACAACTGTGTGGTCCCATGGTGTTTATACTTGTGTACTATAGTTTGTACAGATGAACGTGGTACCTTCAGGCATTTGGAAATTGCTCCCAAGGATGAACCAGACTTGTGGAGGTCTACAATTTTTTTCTGAGGTCTTGACTGATTTATTTTGATTTTCCCATGATGTCAAGCAAAGTGGCACTGAATTTGAAGGTAGGCCTTGAAATACATCCACATGTACACCTCCAATTGACTCAAATGATGTCAATTAGCTTATCAGAAGCTTCTAAAGCCATAACATCATTTTCTGGAATTTTCCAAGCTGTTTAAAGGCACAGCCAACTTAGTGTATGTAAACTTCTGACCCACTGGAATTGTGATACAGTGAATTATAAGTGAAATAATCTGTCCGTAAACAATAGTTGGAAAAATTACTTGTGTCCTGAACAAAGTAGATGTCCTAACCGACTTGCCAAAACTATAGTTTGTTAACAAGAAATTTGTGGAGTGGTTGAAAAACGGGTTTTAATGACTCCAACCTAAGTGTATGTAAACTTCCGACTTCAACTGGTTGTATGTATGTATGTATGTATGTATGTATGTATGTATATATATATATATATATATATACACATATATACACACTGCTCAAAAAAATAAAGGGAACACTTAAACAACACAATGTAACTCCAAGTCAATCACACTTCTGTGAAATCAAACTGTCCACTTAGGAAGCAACACTGATTGACAATACATTTCACATGCTGTTGTGCAAATGGAATAGACAATAGGTGGAAATTATAGGCAATTAGCAAGACACCCCAAATAAAGGAGTGGTTCAGCAGGTGGTGACCACAGACCCCTTCTCAGTTCTTATGCTTCCTGGCTGATGTTTTGGTCACTTTTGAATGCTGGCGGTGCTTTCACTCTAGTGGTAGCATGAGACGGAGTCTACAACCCACACAAGTGGCTCAGGTAGTGCAGCTCATCCAGGATGGCACATCAATGCGAGCTGTGGCAAGAAGGTTTGCTGTGTCTGTCAGCGTATTGTCCAGAGCATGGAGGTGCTACCAGGAGACAGGCCAGTACATCAGGAGATGTGGAGGAGGCCGTAGGAGGGCAACAACCCAGCAGCAGGACCGCTACCTCCGCCTTTGTGCAAGGAGGAGCAGGAGGAGCACTGCCAGAGCCCTGCAAAATGACCTCCAGCAGGCCACAAATGTGCATGTGTCTGCTCAAACGGTCAGAAACAGACTCCATGAGGGTGGTAAGAGGGCCCGACGTCCACAGGTGGGGGTTGTGCTTACAGCCCAACACCGTGCAGGACGTTTGGCATTTGCCAGAGAACACCAAGATTGGCAAATTCTCCACTGGCGCCCTGTGCTCTTCACAGATGAAAGCAGGTTCACACTGAGCACGTGACAGACGTGACAGAGTCTGGAGACGCCGTGCAGAACGTTCTGCTGCATGCAACATCCTCCAGCATGACCGGTTTGGCGGTGGGTCAGTCATGGTGTGGGGTGGCATTTCTTTGGGGGGCTGCACAGCCCTCCATGTGCTCGCCAGAGGTAGCCTGACTGCCATTAGGTACCGAGATGAGATCCTCAGACCCCTTGTGAGACCATATGCTGGTGCGGTTGGCCCTGGGTTCCTCCTAATGCAAGACAATGCTAGACCTCATGTGGCTGGAGTGTGTCAGCAGTTCCTGCAAGAGGAAGGCATTGATGCTATGGACTGGCCCGCCCGTTCCCCAGACCTGAATCCAATTGAGCACATCTGGGACATCATGTCTCGCTCCATCCACCAACGCCACGTTGCACCACAGACTGTCCAGGAGTTGGCGGATGCTTTAGTCCAGGTCTGGGAGGAGATCCCTCAGGAGACCATCCGCCACCTCATCAGGAGCATGCCCAGGTGTTGTAGGGAGGTCATACAGGCACGTGGAGGCCACACACACTACTGAGCCTCATTTTGACTTGTTTTAAGGACATTACATCAAAGTTGGATCAGCCTGTAGTGTGGTTTTCCCCTTTAATTTTGAGTGTGACTCCAAATCCAGACCTCCATGGGTTGATAAATTGGATTTCCATTGATTATTTTTGTGTGATTTTGTTGTCAGCACATTCAATTATGTAAAGAAAAAAGTATTTAATAAGATTATTTCTTTCATTGAGATCTAGGATGTGTTGTGTAAGTGTTCCCTTTATTTTTTTGAGCAGTATATATATATATATATATATATATATATATAAAACACGAGACAATCACAATATTATAAACAACAAGCACCAAAAAGGCAGACCATATGCTATCCCGGGCATTTCCCTCCCCGTCACCTACTTTAATCTCAACACTCACTTTTGAGACATGCTACTATTTAGCCATTTTTTCAGTGAGATCTTGAAACTACATATAGAGGTTATAAGTTTCAAATACTTTGGAAAATTATTCCAAAGAATGGCAGCCGAGTATTAAAGTGTTTCTTTCTCCATACCACTTTTAAATCTAAAAGGAACAGCGTTAGTTTCACTCCTTCTGGTTGAATAGTTGTGGTTACTAAGTTAAAGTAGTTATATAGGTACCTGGGGACCTTACTGTGGACAATCTGATGTACAAGACACAATTTTATCCGAGCAACTCTCTCCTCCACTTTAAGTCGTCTAATGCTTTCAAAGTGGGAATAGTCAAGATGCATAATGCTGGAAGTTCAAGAATAATCCTGACTAATTTGTTCTGAGATGTCTGCAATCGATTTTTTTATATCTCGGGGGCACTATTGTACCAGGAAGAGCATGCATAGTCGAAGTGCCACTGACCAAGAGCCCCTGCCAATGTCCCCATTGTATTCTTATCCAGATATTTGGTGGTTCTAGCCAGGAACCTAATTTGATGGTTCACTTTGGCGATAACGTTTTGTGCCATGCTCTCCCCTGTCAGATGGTTATCTAGCACACATCTAACATACTTAACAGAGTATTTTGCTGCGACTATTATGTCACCGACTACCACCTTAAAATCTGGGGATTTCCTCAGTTTCACTTTGGACCCGAACAAGATGGACTCTGTTTTTCCAAGGTGAAGTAACATCTTGCTGTCATATAGCCATTTACTGACATTCAGAAGTTCAGCACTGAGGGCTTTCTCAACCACATTGTTGTCTTTGTGGGAAACCAACAGTGCATCTGCATATAGGAAAATGTCACATGTAGAGGCAGATTTCAGATCATTTATATACAATACAAATAAAAGTGGACCCAGCACAATCCCTTAGTACCGCGCAGTTCAAGATTTGGGGTTTAGACAGGGTCCCATCCACATCCACCATCTGTTTTCTTCCTTGCAGGTAAGAGCTGACCCATTTTACTGCTGAGTTGTTAAAGCCCGTGACTCTTAGTTTGATTAACAGAATCTCATGATCCACTGTATCCAACGTCTTTTGGAGATCTAACATAACCATTCCACACAATTTCCCTCCGTCTACTTCCTTCCTTATGTGGTCAGTCAGATATAGTAGGCAGATGTCAGTGGAATGGGATTTCCTGAAGCCAGATTGGAACTCATATAATAGGTTATGTAAGGAAATATAACTGTCAATCTGCTTGAACAATCTTTTCCATGACCCTGAATCAGGATTGAGACAGGCCAATAGTTTCCATGATCCAACTTATTCCCTTTTTTTATATAAAGGAATGACCCTTGCAAGTTTTAGTTCACTGGGAAAACACCCAAGTTCAATAGATTCTCAATGTGAGTTACACAGGGGGTGATCATTACCGCAGCATCCTTTAGAAATCTGGCAGGAATGTTGTCAAGGCCAGTCCCTTTGGAATGGTCAAGTTCTTTCAGCCTGTCTAGCACACTCTAGCACCCTCAGCAACACCTCCCCCATTGGCATTTCTATCTTTTCTATAAATGTTCTAACCTTGTATTGCTACCACTGTATCGTCAAATGAGTTTCAGAGGTAGTCAGAATATGAATGTCATCTGTTACTAGCAAATGATTGATTTCATGAACCTTGTTTCTTAAGCTACATATATTACCGTGGGTTATTTTGAGCACTTTTCTTCTGGGAAGCTTACTTGGTTTCATTGCTTTACTGGGAAGCTTAGCAGCAGTAGATGTGTTCATGTTATTTATGCTGGTGAAGGGTGAGCTGCTCACAGTGGACTTCCTCCTAGGGGACATCGGCTCAGTGCTAACAGTATAAATCTGGTTCATAGGCACATGATTACTGCATACAATAGCTGTAGGATCAGTAGAGGCATTCAGGGCAGTTAAAGGGACATAAATTAGGTTACTTATATTGTGTCTACTGACGCCCCTGGTGTAATGTACAATTACTGAAGCATTATGACAACTCTGCGTCACAATGGTAGGGATTAACCAGTCATTGTTTCCCTTTAATAAGGGACTGATTTAGACCGGAGATGAGACGCCAGTAATTGTTCCACTCTAATCAGAGACTGATTTAGATCTGGGACACCAGTCATTGTTCCACTCTAATAAGTGACTGATTTAGATCTGAGACACCAGTCATTGTTCCACTCTAATAAGGGACTGATTTAGATCTGAGACACCAGTCATTGTTCCCCTCTAATCAGAGACTGATTTAGATCTGGGACACCAGGTGGGTGCAGTTAATGTTTAGGTAGAACAGAAAAGCAGCAGGTTCCAGACCTCGTCGGGTCAGAGTTGAATACACCTGATATAAAGACCAAGTGGTCCATCTGAGAGTGGGCCTTAGTTTGGGAATATTTACTAATCATTAATTAATACATGATTAGTTAGGTCATTTCACCAAACTTTAACAGGAAGTATGCTGCCATAAATAAGTAAAGACATATTTTGAACCAAACCAGTATGTTTATTTAAACACATGAACTTTACATTTGAACTTTACATATGAACTGTATGCCTTTAGCTGCATTGCACAACAGACGTGATACCATATGTGAGCTTATTTATTCTCATTGTCCTGACATTCATTTATCCACACAATGTATTTTATCAAATGTATGTACACAACCTGCTATTAAAGCCTTTACACTCTGGGCTCACGCAGTGACTATATCATCTAGATCATTAAATCTACATAGATTATTAATGAACATAAGGATCTGTAGATTAATGAATCCCTTTAAATGAGCTGCTGACTGGTAAAAATAAACTGATTTTTATTTTTATCAAAAAGTCATTGATTCATTACCATGAGTAAAACCTGCTAGGAAGCAGAGAGTACGTGGCAGGTTGTAGCTCTATCCGTTCTGTCGTCAGTCTATGTGCTGTTCAGATCTCGGTTGCGTCTCAAATGGCATTCTATTCCCTATATAGTGATATAACCCCCCACTGGGCCCTGGTCAAAAGTAGTGCACTACCATTTGGAACGCAGACCTTGTGTATCAAGAGAACACTGATTGTCAAGAAATAAAAGATGATCAGTCTGTAAAATAAGCAGCAGAAGGTTAGTATAGTAAGACAGATCAGGAAGAGGATTGCATAGTGAACCCTTTATGGATAACAGAAGATATTCAAATATTAGATGACTAGCAGCAAAATCAAAAGTTATTAAGGCAAATGTTTCAAGATTATAACTTGGCACATTAAAAGTCCAATAATGACTGGATTTCCAGCTCTTTCTGGTCATTGTGTCCGTTTAAAGCACACAGGTGTTAATACATGATGAGCATTTTTATAAGTCTGATAAGACATTATAAAAGGCTCATGCTAATAACAAGTTATCATGCATTTTAACCTGGATGCTTTCAGTAAAGTGTAACCCAAAACAGCTTTAGTATAAAATGACTCATCGTAATGTGCATTTCTCTAAGTTCTTGCTTAACAAACAACACAAGCCTTTCCTTGTATGACAGAACCAATAATTAATTACAGAACAACAGTGAAACTACGTGGAGGAGTAGAAATGGGTAAAAATATATACCAGAAAACCTCATGCAATGCAGCCATTCACCCAATCACTGATGTCTAATGTTCTGTGGGCAGCCCCCCCCTGAGCAGCGGGGCAGCCATTCACCCAATCACTGATGTCTAATGTTCTTAGTGAGAGCTAACCAATGATATTGTATCAGTCCTGAAAAACGAACCCTGGATTGTAAGCAAGCATTTCATACACTTACATAGTTTCTTGAATTATGCATTTCGTTGCTTTACACATTTAACCACATTATTAAAAAAGGGACAGAATCCTAGCTTGTCAAAGTGACTGTTGTTTTCCAAATAAAAAAACCAAACCTATGATTTGAGGCTTGACATTATGGTAAACAACAACACCGCATATTGAAGAAAGGTGAACATGGAACATAGAGCTTGTACTGCTATTTTTTTATTATTAAATCTTACAATGAATCTAGGCTACTTTATCTGACCAGGAAGTGATGTCATAAGACAACAGTTGACCTGGTACACTGAACTACAGATGATTCTGTTATCATACAGTTATTAAATACTGCCATAGATTGTTTTTCTCATGCCATCAATAGTTCTTCTACTTTAAATTCACAGCTAGCTACCGAAATAAAACCCTGTTTCCTTCTTAAATACAAGTAGATCGGGTCTGATGGCAAATAAAATGGGTTGCTAATTCTTAATACGTTTATGTTTCAGGATGGTACAGTATTGTGACGTCTTAACACATTAACAATTTGACATTTTAACTAGAAAACAAACTGATGCAAACAGTTATTTTCATATTTAAAGTGCCTTAGTCAGCCTAAATCCATACATAGATCTACATTAAATATATATGTTAACATATCCATATATTATAGAATTTACGGTAGTGTAGAACATGCCACTTTTGAAAGACTAGGGACTAGTGGATATACGACATTAACATTCGGCTAACGGTAACAGGTGGGTGTCGTCATAGGCCTCAATGCCGGTGCTAGAAAAACGGACTCATCACGGTCATTACACATTATAAATCTTAGAAAACTATGCAAACCACCCCATTTATATCACTACGAGCAGTTTCCCTGGACTAAAAAGCTCTTTCAACAGAGACTCTCCATTCAGCTTGCTTTCTAGTCTAAGACTAGGCAACAAGCATGTCTGGGAAAGGGGCCTGATGGGTAATGGTTTGTTGTGTCATGACAGAGTGATGGTAGTTGTTAGTAGCACAAGCTTTTTGTCTACATACTGAGTCATATCCTTTATGTGGTAATTATAACCATGATATTCAGCCCTACAGACAGTAGAACGGAACCATCCAGTCAAGTGTTACCTCATTAACTAGCTAGTAGCTACCTACTTTGTCTTCAAGGGACGGTTTCCCGAACAAAGAATAATCTTGGACTTAAAAAAAAAAAACACTTTCAAATGGAGATTATCCGTTGATTTGGACTTTTTAGTCCAGGATTTGTTGTCCGGGAAACTCGCCCTAAGTGTACTGGGAAAAGACACATCATTGACAACAATTAGTCCTGCATAAACATGAACATTATTCAACCCTGTTTGCTTGGTTAAACGAAGGCCAACTTCACACAACTACCACAATGTATAGTGAGTGATCTATACACAACTACACAGTGTAACCAGGTTGGTATCTGTGTTACACACCCAAATAGCTGTGGATTAGTTGGACGTGGTTTGCATTATCATGTGGCGCAGCGGATTGAACAGTCACTTGCTAATGCTTCACACTCCTGTCCCGAATGATATGCTGTCTGTCTCCTTCAGGTCTGTCCCGAATGATATGCTGTCTGTCTCCTTCAGGTCTGTCCTGGATGATATGCTGTCTGTCTCCTTCAGGTCTGTCTTGAACTTCACCACATCTCGTCCTGGGATGGAGAAAGACAGATCTAGACAGGTCCAGAAGTGTCTCTCCCCACACAGCTTCATACATGGGTAGGTAGTACCATCAATACATAAAGAAACCCAGCCCAGCCCACAGGAGACAGTGAGAACCCAGAAGGGGACAGCAGAGCACAGCTCCCTAATCATGGAGCAGGGGGCTGTTATGTTATCAGGGTCCATCTGCCGTCTCAACATCAACTAGACAGATGAGACAGGAGGACAATAACAAGATGTGTATCTAACAGAGTAGCTAATGTCCCCTCTCTTCTCCAAGCAGTTCTATTGGAGGCCTACAGAGGGAAGCAGTGTCCAATAGGAAAGAGACAGTGGGTGGTGGCTGGCAGAGCTTGACTGAGTCTTTCCTAGAGTTAGAAGCCCAGAGAGAGAGTTTCCCATAGAGTTAGAAGCCCAGAGAGAGTTTCCCATAGAGTTAGAAGCCCAGAGAGAGTTCCCCATATAGTTAGAAGCCCAGAGAGAGTTTCCCATAGAGTTAGAAGCCCAGAGAGAGTTTCCCCATAGAGTTAGAAGCCCAGAGAGAGTTTCCCATAGAGTTAGAAGCCCAGAGAGAGTTTCCCATAGAGTTAGAAGCCCAGAGAGAGTTTCCCATAGAGTTAGAAGCCCAGAGAGAGTTCCCCATAGAGTTAGAAGCCCAGAGAGAGTTTCCCCATAGAGTTAGAAGCCCAGAGAGAGTTTCCCCATAGAGTTAGAAGCCCAGAGAGAGTTTCCCATAGAGTTAGAAGCCCAGAGAGAGTTTCCCATATAGTTAGAAGCCCAGAGAGAGTTTCCCATATAGTTAGAAGCCCAGAGAAAGTCTCCCATAGAGTTAGAAGCCCAGAGAGAGTTTCCCCATAGAGTTAGAAGCCCAGAGAGAGTTTCCCATAGAGTTAGAAGCCCAGAGAGAGTTTCCCCATAGAGTTAGAAGCCCAGAGAGAGTTTCCCCATAGAGTTAGAAGCCCAGAGAGAGTTTCCCCATAGAGTTAGATGCCCAGAGAGAGTTTCCCCATAGAGTTAGATGCCCAGAGAGAGTTTCCCATAGAGTTAGAAGCCCAGAGAGAGTTTCCCATAGAGTTAGAAGCCCAGAGAGAGTTTCCCATATAGTTAGAAGCCCAGAGAGAGTTTCCCATAGAGTTAGAAGCCCAGAGAGAGTTCCCCATAGAGTTAGAAGCCCAGAGAGAGAGTTTCCCATAGAGTTAGAAGCCCAGAGAGAGTTCCCCATAGAGTTAGAAGCCCAGAGAGAGTTCCCCATATAGTTAGAAGCCCAGAGAGAGTTTCCCATAGAGTTAGAAGCCCAGAGAGAGTTTCCCCATAGAGTTAGAAGCCCAGAGAGAGTTTCCCATAGAGTTAGAAGCCCAGAGAGAGTTTCCCATAGAGTTAGAAGCCCAGAGAAAGTCTCCCATAGAGTTAGAAGCCCAGAGAGAGTTTCCTCATAGAGTTAGAAGCCCAGAGAGAGTTTCCCCATAGAGTTAGAAGCCCAGAGAGAGTTTCCCCATAGAGTTAGAAGCCCAGAGAGAGTTTCCCATATAGTTAGAAGCCCAGAGAGAGTTTCCCATAGAGTTAGAAGCCCAGAGAAAGTTTCCCCATAGAGTTAGAAGCCCAGAGAGAGTTTCCCCATAGAGTTAGAAGCCCAGAGAGAGTTTCCCATAGAGTTAGAAGCCCAGAGAAAGTTTCCCCATAGAGTTAGAAGCCCAGAGAGAGTTTCCCATAGAGTTAGAAGCCCAGAGAGAGTTTCCTCATAGAGTTAGAAGCCCAGAGAGAGTTTCCCCATAGAGTTAGAAGCCCAGAGAGAGTTTCCCATAGAGTTAGAAGCCCAGAGAAAGTTTCCCCATAGAGTTAGAAGCTCAGAGAGAGTTTCCCATAGAGTTAGAAGCCCAGAGAAAGTTTCCCCATAGAGTTAGAAGCCCAGAGAGAGTTTCCCATATAGTTAGAAGCTCAGAGAGAGTTTCCCATAGAGTTAGAAGCCCAGAGAAAGTTTCCCATAGAGTTCCATAAAGGCACTTCTATCTCTATGGTGTCTTTAGGGTCTGCCTTGGGTCTACTCTGCTCAGCCACGCCCCCTGCCACATGATAGCCTGCCTCTTCAGTAATCTGCTTCCTCCATGACTTCCATGACAACGGTCCTGGGCCCGGTCAGGATGAGGTTACTGACTGTCCTGTAGTCCAGAGACAGCACGTTTAGCCCGTTGACCGAGATCACAAACTGACACACCTAGAGGGAGAGGAACAGAGGAGTTAGCCATGTCTACACATGCATTTCTCTATGGGAGAAACACAGAGAAAGGGAGAGGAGAGTTAGCTCTCGATGGGAAAAACACAGAGAAAGGGAGAGGAGAGTTAGCTCTCGATGGGAGAAACACAGAGAAAGGGAGAGGAGAGTTAGCTCTCGATGGGAGAAACACAGAGAAAGGGAGAGGAGAGTTAGCTCTCGATGGGAGAAACACAGAGAAAGGGAGAGGAGAGTTAGCTCTCGATGGGAGAAACACAGAGAAAGGGAGAGGAGAGTTAGCTCTCGATGGGAGAAACACAGAGAAAGGGAGAGGAGAGTTAGCTCTCGATGGGAGAAACACAGAGAAAGGGAGAGGAGAGTTAGCTCTCGATGGGAGAAACACAGAGAAAGGGAGAGGAGAGTTAGCTCTCGATGGGAAAAACACAGAAAGGGAGAGGAGAGTTAGCACTCGATGGGAGAAACACAGAGAAAGGGAGAGGAGAGTTAGCTCTCGATGGGAGAAACACAGAGAAAGGGAGAGGAGAGTTAGCTCTCGATGGGAGAAACACAGAGAAAGGGAGAGGAGAGTTAGCTCTCGATGGGAGAAACACAGAGAAAGGGAGAGGAGAGTTAGCTCTCGATGGGAGAAACACAGAGAAAGGGAGAGGAGAGTTAGCTCTCGATGGGAGAAACACAGAGAAAGGGAGAGGAGAGTTAGCTCTCGATGGGAGAAACACAGAGAAAGGGAGAGGAGAGTTAGCTCTCGATGGGAGAAACACAGAGAAAGGGAGAGGAGAGTTAGCTCTCGATGGGAGAAACACAGAGAAAGGGAGAGGAGAGTTAGCTCTCGATGGGAGAAACACAGAGAAAGGGAGAGGAGAGTTAGCTCTCGATGGGAGAAACACAGAGAAAGGGAGAGGAGAGTTAGCTCTCGATGGGAGAAACACAGAGAAAGGGAGAGGAGAGTTAGCTCTCGATGGGAGAAACACAGAGAAAGGGAGAGGAGAGTTAGCTCAGTTATGGACTAAACAGAAACACACCTTTCTAATTTTGATTGCTGACTCACTATTGCAACAGTCAGTGTGTTGGCAAAAACAAACATGTTTTAGGACTGTTTGGCAACATGGTTCTATGGCTGCCACATGACAGGTCATTGAGTCAACTTCGCCCTTATTTCATGTAGTGAAGGAATTCTAGAGCATCCCCTCGCTGCAATTTACATCAAAACACAATCCCTTATTTTTCTTGGCAACGGGTCAACCATTACCCAGAGGGCCCCAGTCACTCAGGAGTTAATACTCCTAGAAAAGGGCACTTGAGGATTTCTAAGAAAAAGCTTTTGTTAACTGTTTCATGGCCAGGCTGTGGCTGAAATGAATGAGATACTGGATCTTAGGCTGCAGAGAATTTGTAGAGAAGGAGCCATGTTAAACTGCAGGGTATAAGTCATTGTTCTGTGTTACCACTGCTGCAGGGTATAAGTCATTGTTCTGCGTTACCACTGCTGCAGGGTATAAGTCATTGTTCTGCGTTACCACTGCTGCAGGGTATAAGTCATTGTTCTGTGTTACCACTGCTGCAGGGTATAAGTCATTGTTCTGTGTTACCACTGCTGCAGGGTATAAGTCATTGTTCTGTGTTACCACTGCTGCAGGGTATAAGTCATTGTTCTGTGTTACCACTGCTACAGGGTATAAGTCATTGTTCTGTGTTATATTTTTCTTTACCAATCACTCCAGATGATTGGAGACGGATAGAAGAACATTTGACAGGTGACTCAAGCAGATTAATTCAGCCGTACTCTAAATGTTACTATGCTGGGACTAGGATTAAGATATCCTACATTTGAGATGTTTATCCAGGTGGTTTACAGCATGAAACTTCTGCTTTTAAATGCATGTTCATCTTGTACCTGCTGAATCTGTTTAGCTAAATGTCTCCGAGTCTCAGCAGACCTCTACCGTTGTGGCCCGAGTCTCAGCAGACCTCTACCGTTGTGGCCCGAGTCTCAGCAGACCTCTACCGTTGTGGCCCGAGTCTCAGCAGACCTCTACCGTTGTGGCCCGAGTCTCAGCAGACCTCTACCGTTGTGGCCCGAGTCTCAGCAGACCTCTACCGTTGTGGCCCGAGTCTCAGCAGACCTCTACCGTTGTGGCCCGAGTCTCAGCAGACCTCTACCGTTGTGGCCCGAGTCTCAGCAGACCTCTACCGTTGTGGCCCGAGTCTCAGCAGACCTCTACCGTTGTGGCCCGAGTCTCAGCAGACCTCTACCGTTGTGGCCCGAGTCTCAGCAGACCTCTACCGTTGTGGCCCGAGTCTCAGCAGACCTCTACCGTTGTGGCCCGAGTCTCAGCAGACCTCTACCGTTGTGGCCCGAGTCTCAGCAGACCTCTACCGTTGTGGCCCGAGTCTCAGCAGACCTCTACCGTTGTGGCCCGAGTCTCAGCAGACCTCTACCGTTGTGGCCCGAGTCTCAGCAGACCTCTACCGTTGTGGCCCGAGTCTCAGCAGACCTCTACCGTTCTGGCCCGAGTCTCAGCAGACCTCTACCGTTCTGGCCCGAGTCTCAGCAGACCTCTACCGTTGTGGCCCGAGTCCCAGCAGACCTCTACTGTTGTGGCCCGAGTCCCAGCAGACCTCTACTGTTGTGGCCCGAGCCTCAGCAGACCTCTACTGTCTCCTGTTGTGTTGTGTTCTGAGTCTCAGCAGACCTCTACTGTCTCCTGTTGTGTTGTGGTCCGAGTCTCAGCAGACCTCTACTGTCTCCTGTTGTGGTCCGAGTCTCAGCAGACCTCTACTGTCTCCTGTTGTGGTCCGAGTCTCAGCAGACCTCTACTGTCTCCTGTTGTGGTCCGAGTCTCAGCAGACCTCTACTGTCTCCTGTTGTGGTCTGTGTCTCAGCAGACCTCTACTGTCTCCTGTTGTGGTCTGAGTCTCAGCAGACCTCTCCTGTTGTGGTCTGTGTCTCAGCAGACCTCTACTGTCTCCTGTTGTGGTCCGAGTCTCAGCAGACCTCTACTGTCTCCTGTTGTGGTGTCTGATTATTTGCATTACATGGCTGTGGTTGCCATGACGGAGATGTTCTGCCTCAACTCTGGCAACGTTAGACCAACATTATAAAACTGCCACTCTAGCAACGTTAGACGTAACATTTGGAAGCAGTGAGTCAACTCTGTCATTATCTCCTTCCAAAGGTCCCCATAGAATGAGTGTTTATGGGCCACTTCAAGAGCTGTGACTCGCTTTTAGTGCCATACCGAGTGGATAGCCACTGTTTAAGAGGCAGCAGCATGTGATCAACGTGAGAGTCAGAGCCTGTTTTACCACAGAGGAAAGGCAGGCAGTAAACGCAAGGCTTCAGTCAGAGCCTGTTTTACCACAGAGGAAAGGCAGGCAGTAAACGCAAGGCTTCAGTCAGAGCCTGTTTTACCACAGAGGAAAGGCAGGCAGTAAACGCAAGGCTTCAGTCAGAGCCTGTTTTACCACAGAGGAAAGGCAGGCAGTAAACGCAAGGCTTCAGTCAGAGCCTGTTTTACCACAGAGGAAAGGCAGGCAGTAAACGCAAGGCTTCAGTCAGAGCCTGTTTTACCACAGAGGAAAGGCAGGCAGTAAACGCAAGGCTTCAGTCAGAGCCTGTTTTACCACAGAGGAAAGGCAGGCAGTAAACGCAAGGCTTCAGTCAGAGCCTGTTTTACCACAGAGGAAAGGCAGGCAGTAAACGCAAGGCTTCAGTCAGAGCCTGTTTTACCACAGAGGAAAGGCAGGCAGTAAACGCAAGGCTTCAGTCAGAGCCTGTTTTACCACAGAGGAAAGGCAGGCAGTAAACGCAAGGCTTCAGTCAGAGCCTGTTTTACCACAGAGGAAAGGCAGGCAGTAAATGCAAGGCTTCAGTCAGAGCCTGTTTTACCACAGAGGAAAGGCAGACAGTAAACGCAAGGCTTCAGTCAGAGCCTGTTTTACCACAGAGGAAAGGCAGGCAGTAAACGCAAGTCTTCAGACTGTCTGACCAACATGGCTTATATAAGAAGCATCAACAACCATGCAGAGAGAACAGCATTTAGTGTTGCGTAACTGACTTGCCTGTGTCCAGAATATCACAGTATTCCCTATGTAGTGCACTACGTTTGAACAGGGCCCATAGGTCTATGGTCTAAAGTAGTGCACTACATAGGGCATAGGGTACCATTTGGGACACAACCCTTGGCTGCACAGATCCGTTATTACTGCATCAGCTTGATTTCTATGGGATGGAGCCAGCTCTGCTCTCGACTTAGAGGAGATGAGGGGAAGGGGGAGAGAGGAGAAAGGGAGGGGAAGGGGGCGAGAGGAGAGGAGATGAGGAGAAAGGGAGGGGAAGAGGGCGAGAGGAGAGGAGATGAGGAGAAAGGGGAGCGGAGGGAGAAACATAGCACATGTTTTTAAGGTGATAAAATGTGACATAAGTGATACTATATCTTCCATATTGATAACAGCTTTTTTTTTTTAACTAAAGTTATTTTAGCTACGGCTCCTTTATCTTAGTTCACTTCTCTCCTCCCCCTTTCTCCCTCTCTCCCTGTTCCCCTTCTCCCTGTTCCCCTCCCTCACTCACTCCTTCCCCTGGTCTCTCTCCTCACCCTGCCCCTCTCTTCCACATCTCTCCTCTCCTGAACCCTCTCTCACTTCTTCTCCTGCCCCCTCTCCTCACCCTGCCCCCTCTCTCCTCCCTCACTAATTCCCTTGGCCGCTCTCCCTTCCTCCCCCACATCCCGCCTCCCCTCCCCATTGTTTAGGTCAGTGCTCTCTACTCCCAGCTGGCAGTGGAGTATGTGTGTGTGCCATGGTGCGTGTGATGGTATGTGTATGAGTGTTTGTGTGTTACATACCTTCATTCCAGCTGCAGCTGCGGGACCACTGGGGTCGACAGCCTGGATGTGGCAGGGCTTACTGCCCCGCACCACGAAGCCCCAGCCCACTGCATCCCCCACGATCTGAGGAGGCAGTCAAGTTCAAGTCAAAATGTATTTAAAAGAGCATAAAAGCAAAGTAGAGAGCTAGAAACAACAGGGGCTGGCACCGTGCTACAGGGGCTGGCACCGCGTGCTACAGGGGCTGGCACCGTGCTACAGGGGCATGACATGAGATGCAACAACAGTGTTGTAGGATGATTTTGATGTTTCATCATTCTCTAAAATGTATCTGTCAGGAACTGTAATGTTTGTTATGCAGAAGTAACATGAAGTGTTGTTTTTAACTGTGTTGTGTGTGTGTGTTCGGCGCGTGTCTGTTCTGTGTGTGTGTGTGTGTGTGTGTGTGTGTGTGTGTGTGTGTGTGTGTGTGTGTGTGTGTGTGTGTGTGTGTGTGTGTGTCTGTTCATGTATATTACTATCCTCGTGGATACTGGAATTCCCCAAAAGTAGGGGACATTTCCTGCACCCCCACGAGGACAGAGGCTATTTTAGGGTTAGGGGGTAGGCTTACAGTAAGGATTATGGAAATACATGTTTTTGTTCCCCACAAGGATAGTAAACCACTGTATGCTGTGTGTGTGTGTGTGTGTGTGTGTGTTTGCGCGTGCTGTAACATAGCCCTTATCAGAGCTCTCTCATGAGGCTTCCAAGAATCTACACAGACAAGCATTCCATTTCAGAACACAAGAGGGTCATCTAAGGCAGAGCCCAGAGCCAATCCAGTCAGTCTGTTAGGAGTGATTATGTCCCACCCAGTCTAATATGAACTGGTATCAGTAGTGTATTCAGCCTGGTTCCCTGGTGAATATCAGACCCAGTAAGGGGGAGAATCCTCTGGATCAGACCATGCAGACCAGAGACTTTTCCACAGTGTGTGTGGGATGTGGCCATGCCATCTTCCGGTGACAGTAGAATGTTTGTGCGTGTGTGTGGTTTTGGGTGGCAAAGGGAGGGTTTAATTACTGGAAACTTTACCAGTAAACTACCATTATGTTGTAACGTAAGGATTTATAAAAAATATCACAGGAGAAAGTAAAAACCTACAGTGCCTTCAGAAAGTATTCACACCTCTTGATTTATTACACATTTTGTTGTGTTACAGCCTGGATTAAAACGGAATTCAATTGAGATTTGGTGTCACTGGCCTACAAACAATACCCCATAACGTCAAAGTGGAATTACGTTTTTAAACATTTTTACAAATTAATAAAAAAATGAAAAGCTGAATGTCTTGCATCAATAAGTATTCAACACCTTTGTTATGGGAAGCTTAAATAAGTTCAGGAGTAAAAATGTGCTTAACAAGTTGCATGGACTCACTCTGTGCAATAAGTGTTTAACATGCGTTTTGAATGACTACATCATCTCTGTACCCCACACATACAGATAATTGTAAGGTCCCTCAGTTGAGCAGTGAATTTCAAAAACAGATTCAACCACAGGCCAGGGAAAAGCGGAGAAAAAAAATGTCCAGAATACAAAGCGTTATGTTTGGGCCAAATCCAACACCACACGTCACTGAGTACCACTCTTCATATTTTCAAGCATGGTGGTGACTGCATCATGTTATGGGTATGCTGGTTATCGGCAAGGACGAGGGAGTATTGTTTTTTTAGGGTAAAAATAAATGGTATAAAGCTAAGCACAGGCAAAATCTTAGAGGAAAACCTGGTTCAGTCTGCTTTCCAACAGACACTGGGAGATGAATTCACCTTTCAGCAGGACAATAACCTAAAACATAAGGCCAAATATACACTGGAGTTGGTTACCAAGACGACATTGAATGTTCCTGAGTGGCCTAGTTAGTTTTGACTTAAATTGGCATGAAAATCTATGGCAAGACTTGAAAATATCTGTCTAGCAATGATCAACAACCAACCTGACAGAGCTGAAATGGGAAAAAAATTGTACAATCCAGGTGTGGAAAGCTCTTAGAGACTTACCCAGAAAGACTCACAGCTCTTAGAGACTTACCCAGAAAGACTCACAGCTCTTAGAGACTTACCCAGAAAGACTCACAGCTCTTAGAGACTTACCCAGAAAGACTCACAGCTGTAAATCGCTGTCAAAGGTGAACTCTTATGTAAATTAGATATTGCTGTATTTCATTTTCACTAAATTTGCAAAAATGTCTAAAAACATATTTTCGCTTTGTCATGATGGGGTATTGTGTGTAGATGGGCGAGAAAAACACTATTTAATCTATTTTGAATTCAGGCTGTAACAACATTTGAATAAGGCAATTATTTCTGAAGGCATTGTATATATACAGGGTCAGTTCAGTACCATATTAACAATGTGCAGGGATACTGGAGTGATAGAGGTAGATATGTATAGGGGTAAGGTGACTAGGCAACAGAATATATGATAAACAGAGTATTAGCAGTGTAAATGATGATTGTATGTGCCTGTGTGTGTGTGTGTGTGTGTGTGTAGAGTCAGTCTGCTGGCTTGGGGATAGAGTCCGGGTTATCAGTCTGCTGGCTTGGGGATAGAGTCCGGGTTATCAGTGTGCTGGCTTGGGGATAGAGTCCGGGTTATCAGTGTGCTGGCTTGGGGATAGAGTCCGGGTTATCAGTGTGCTGGCTTGGGGATAGAGTCCGGGTTATCAGTGTGCTGGCTTGGGGATAGAGTCCGGGTTATCAGTGTGCTGGCTTGGGGATAGAGTCCGGGTTATCAGTCTGCTGGCTTGGGGATAGAGTCCGGGTTATCAGTCTGCTGGCTTGGGGATAGAGTCCGGGTTATCAGTCTGCTGGCTTGGGGATAGAGTCCGGGTTATCAGTCTCCTGGCTTGGGGATAGAGTCCGGGTTATCAGTCTGCTGGCTTGGGGATAGAGTCCGGGTTATCAGTGTGCTGGCTTGGGGATAGAGGCCGGGTTATCAGTGTGCTGGCTTGGGGATAGAGGCCGGGTTATCAGTGTGCTGGCTTGGGGATAGAGGCCGGGTTATCAGTCTGCTGGCTTGGGGATAGAGGCCGGGTTATCAGTCTGATGGCTTGGGGATAGAAGCTGGTTATCAGTCTGATGGCTTGGGGATAGAAGCTGTTTATCAGTCTGATGGCTTGGGGATAGAAGCTGGTTATCAGTCTGATGGCTTGGGGATAGAAGCTGGTTATCAGTCTGATGGCTTGGGGATAGAAGCCGGGTTATCAGTCTGATGGCTTGGGGATAGAAGCCGGGTTATCAGTCTGATGGCTTGGGGATAGAAGCCGGGTTATCAGTCTGATGGCTTGGGGATAGAAGCGGGTTATCAGTCTGATGGCTTGGGGATAGAAGCTGGTTATCAGTCTGATGGCTTGGGGATAGAAGCTGGTTATCAGTCTGATGGCTTGGGGATAGAAGCTGGTTATCAGTCTGATGGCTTGGGGATAGAAGCTGGTTATCAGTCTGATGGCTTGGGGATAGAAGCTGGTTATCAGTCTGATGGCTTGGGGATAGAAGCTGGTTATCAGTCTGATGGCTTGGGGATAGAAGCTGGTTATCAGTCTGATGGCTTGGGGATAGAAGCTGGTTATCAGTCTGATGGCTTGGGGATAGAAGCTGGTTATCAGTCTGATGGCTTGGGGATAGAAGCTGGTTATCAGTCTGATGGCTTGGGGATAGAAGCTGGTTATCAGTCTGATGGCTTGGGGATAGAAGCTGGTTATCAGTCTGATGGCTTGGGGATAGAAGCTGGTTATCAGTCTGATGGCTTGGGGATAGAAGCTGGTTATCAGTCTGATGGCTTGGGGATAGAAGCTGGTTATCAGTCTGATGGCTTGGGGATAGAAGCTGGTTATCAGTCTGATGGCTTGGGGATAGAAGCTGGTTATCAGTCTGATGGCTTGGGGATAGAAGCTGGTTATCAGTCTGATGGCTTGGGGATAGAAGCTGGTTATCAGTCTGATGGCTTGGGGATAGAAGCTGGTTATCAGTCTGATGGCTTGGGGATAGAAGCTGGTTATCAGTCTGATGGCTTGGGGATAGAAGCTGGTTATCAGTCTGATGGCTTGGGGATAGAAGCTGGTTATCAGTCTGATGGCTTGGGAATAGAAGCTGGTTATCAGTCTGATGGCTTGGGGATAGAAGCTGGTTATCAGTCTGATGGCTTGGGGATAGAAGCTGGTTATCAGTCTGATGGCTTGGGGATAGAAGCTGGTTATCAGTCTGATGGCTTGGGGATAGAAGCTGGTTATCAGTCTGATGGCTTGGGGATAGAAGCTGGTTATCAGTCTGATGGCTTGGGGATAGAAGCTGGTTATCAGTCTGATGGCTTGGGGATAGAAGCTGGTTATCAGTCTGATGGCTTGGGGATAGAAGCTGTTCAGGAACCTGCTGGTGTCAGACTTGGCACTGGTAACACTTGCCGTGCGGAAGCAGAGAGAACAGTCTATGGCATGTCATTACATTCATTACCCTCCTCACCTCCTGTGTGTGTGTGTGTGTGTGTGTGTGTGTGTGTGTGTGTGTGTGTGTGTGTGTGTGTGTGTGTGACGTACTGTGAATGTCTTCTTTATGTAAGGGCCTCCTGGGGTCTGCAGCTCCTCAGGACTCACTTGTCTCTTCAACACTGCAAGGTAAACACACTGTAAGTACTGACACACACACACACACACACACACGAGTTGGGGAGGATAATGAATGTAATAAGACACACACACACGCTGCAGAACATTCCTCCTGCAGCAGTAGCTATAGTCTCATCATGCTGTCCTGTGTGCAGGAGGAGAACAACATGGCTACTGTTGAACATTCCTCCTGCAGCAGTAGTCTCATGTTGTCCTGTGTGCAGGAGGAGGACAACATGGCTACTTTTATTTAAAAGGAACAGAGAAAAGCATGCAGTGACATGACTGTGCCTCGAGGGACACAATTTCCCTGCTTCTTAGAGCTGGTTTTAAGACATTCAGTGTGTGTGTAGTAGTATAGTACTGTTGAGGATGTGAATACAGGTAGCTACTGTATACTTAGTATAGTACTGTTGAGGATGTGAATACAGGTAGCTACTGTATACTTAGTATAGTACTGTTGAGGATATGAATACAGGTAGCTACTGTATACTTAGTATAGTACTGTCGAGGATATGAATGTACAGTGCATTTGGAAAGTATTCAGACCTTCCCTTTTTCCGGATTTTGTTACGTTACAGCCTTATTCTAAATTGTTTGTTTTCCTCATCAATATACACACAATACCCCATAATGACAATGCAAAAACAGGTTTTTAGAAAATTTTACAAATGGATAAAAATATGTAAATATCACATTTCCAGTATTCAGACATTTTAAATCAGTACTTTGTTGAAGCACCTTTGGCAGCGATTACAGCCTCGAGTGTTCTTGGGTATGACGCTACAAGCTTGGCACACCTGTATTTGGGGAGTTTCTCCCATTTTTCTCTGCAGATCCTCAAGCTCTGTCAGGTTGGATGGGGAGTGTCGCTGCACAGTTATTTTCAGTTCTCTCCGGAGATGTTCGATCGGGTTCAAGTCCGGGCTCTGGCTGGGCCACTCAAGGACATTCAGAGACTTGTCCCGAATCCACTCCTGCTTTGTTTTGGCTATGTGCTTAGGGTCGTTGTCCTGTTGGAAGGTGAACCTTCGCCCCAGTCTGAGCTCTTGAGCAGGTTTTCATCAAGGATCTCTCTGTACATCCGTTCATCTTTCCTTTGATCTTGACTGGTCTCCCAGTCCCTGCTGCTGAAAAACATCCCCCCCAGCATAATGCTGCCACCACCATGCTTCACCGTAGGGATGGTTCCAGGTTTCCTCCGGACGTGATGCTTGGCATTCAGGCCAAAGAGTTCAATCTTGGTTTCATCAGAACAGATTAACTGCAAGCAGGCTGTCATGTGCCTTTTACAGACAGAGCTTCTGTCTAGCCACTCTACCATAAAAG
Source organism: Salmo salar (assembly GCF_965601325.2). Taxonomy (NCBI): domain Eukaryota; kingdom Metazoa; phylum Chordata; class Actinopteri; order Salmoniformes; family Salmonidae; genus Salmo; species Salmo salar. The sequence goes on from NC_138295.1 coordinate 90,550,784, forward strand.
GCCTGATTGGTGGAGAGCTGCAGAGATGGTTCTCCCATCTCCACAGAGGAACTCTGGAGCTCTGTCAGAGTTACCATCTGGTTCTTGGTCACCTCCCTGACCAAGGCCCTTCTCCCCTGATTGCTCAGTTTGGCCAGGTGGCCAGCTCTAAGAAGGGTCTTGGTAGTTCCAAACTTCTTTCATTTAAGAATGATGGAGGCCACTGTGTTCTTGGGGACCTTCAATGCTGCAGAAATGTTTTGGTACCCTTCCCCAGATCTGTTCCTTGAAACAATCCTGTCTCGGAGCTCTACGGACAATTCCTTCGACCTCATGGCTTGGTTTTTGCTCTGACATGCACTGTCAACTGTAGGACCTTTATTTAGACAGGTGTGTGGCTTTCCAAATCATGTCCAATCAATTGAATTTACCACAGGTGGACTCCAATCAAGTTGTAGAAACATCAAGGATGATCAATGGAAACAGGATGCACCTGAGCTCAACTGAGTCTCATAGCAAAGGTCTGCAAACTTATGTAAAAAAGTTCTGTTGTTTTTAATACATTTGTAAAAAATTCATTAAGGGGTATTGTATGTTGATTGATGAGAGAAAAAAAAACGATGTAATCCATTTTAGAATAAGGCTGCAACGTAACAAAATGTGGAAAAGGTTAAGGGGTCTGAATACTTCCTGAAGTCACTGTAGGTAGCTACTGTTCACTGAGTATAGATGAACTCTTTCAACCCTTATAACCGACGTCCGGCCTTCAAACTCAAACCAGTTCTCTTGCCCACCCACAATTCCTTGTTTTGGTGGTAGCAGCACTGAGTCAGTATGAAAGGGTTACTCTCTTCCTAGAGAGTGACTCACTAACATTGACCTCAGGTAACCCCTGGACACTGCAGTGATGTAGATTCTCTTCCACCCCACAGCTGGAATACAGGAAGAGAAGAGCTGTGTTCAGGGAGGCCATAGCCATAGAAATACAATTACAAGAACGGCCTCCCTACTCAAGTCAATGAGGCCATGATGAGTGATCTGGGACCACTAATGTAATCTACAGGCTTAAGCCTCTCACGACTCTCGCCAAACGGACGTTACGCGATCCCTCTCGCCAAACAGACGGGATCCCTCTCGCCAAACAGACGGGATCCCTCTCGCCAAACAGACGGGATCCCTCTCGCCAAACAGACGCGATCCCTCTCGCCAAACAGACGCGATCCCTCTCGCCAAACAGACGCGATCCCTCTCGCCAAACAGACGCGATCCCTCTCGCCAAACAGACGCGATCCCTCTCGCCAAACAGACGCGATCCCTCTCGCCAAACAGACGCGATCCCTCTCGCCAAACAGACGGGATCCCTCTCGCCAAACAGACGGGATCCCTCTCGCCAAACAGACGGGATCCCTCTCGCCAAACAGACGGGATCCCTCTCGCCAAACAGACGGGATCCCTCTCGCCAAACAGACGGGATCCCTCGCGCCAAACAGACGGGATCCCTCTCAACACTCATTTACATGACATTGAGTCATTTAGCAGACACTCTTATCCAGATCGACGTACAGTTAGTGCATTCATCTTCAGATAGCTAGGTGAGACAACCACATATCACAGTACGTACATTTCCCCCCCAAAAAGTATGTTTGTTTTGTCAAGTGTTGTCAATCACACTTTAATCACATACATTTCCTCAGCGTCTATTTAAATCACCAAGGCTCATCTATAGCTGTAGAGGAAAAATAGCAGTTCTTGTCAGACTTCTCGGGGCAGGAAGTTGAGAGCAGCTGCCTGCATGGCTCACCCTCACCTTCCAGTGTTTGGGACTTACTTACTGAGAAAACCCACTTCCCATCTTTTCCAAGAATCTGATTCAAAGACTTCCTGTGTATTCCAGAACAATTGTATACAGCCTCTCTCTGGCCTTCCAGCTCCTCTCCTCCATACAGCTGCTGACCGTTTAAAACTCCTTTAAAAATGGACAACAGAGAGAGAGAACACCGGCATCAACCTTTTTCTCTGCATTGTGAAAAGTTAGTAATTCACCAAGAAGGCTGAGGAGTTGAGAGGATCAGAGTTAAACTAAATCACATCTGCTTTAGTTTATGTAATCACTTTAGTAAGCTTTAGTAGCTAGTCTAAATATACATGCCACCCTCCATGTGCCAGTGTGACTTGGTTGTAAAAGAGTAATCAGATATGATTAAAAACGTCCATGTTGTGAATGAACAGTGTGAATAATCAGTGTATTGTTCTGGGTCAAAGCCTGTGTCCCGGTGTAAGGCAGTGACAAGGTCTTTTTATTCCAGCTGTTCCAACCAGTTGGGGCCACGGCAGAGACCCCCCCGCTCCGTTGGGGCCACGGCAGAGTCCCCCCCCCGCTCCGTTGGGGCCACGGCAGAGACCCCCCCCCCGCTCCGTTGGTGCCGCGGCAGAGACCCCCCCCGCTCCGTTGGGGCCGCGACAGAGACCCCCCCCGCTCCGTTGGGGCCGCGACAGAGACCCCCCCGCTCCGTTATGGCCGCGGCAGAGACCCCCCGCTCCGTTATGGCCGCGGCAGAGACCCCCCCGCTCCGTTATGGCCGCGGCAGAGACCCCCCCGCTCCGTTATGGCCGCGGCAGAGACCCCCCCGCTCCGTTATGGCCACGGCAGAGACCCCCCGCTCCGTTGTCATGGTGCTGACTGCTGGGATTTGTCATAGTGGGTGGGGGGGTTGTGTGTGACAGTATAAACAGTCCATCTCTGTCCCGGTGATGTGCGACGGTATTAATAGTCCATCTCTGTCCCGGTGATGTGCGACGGTATAAACAGTCCATCTCTGTCCCGGTGCTGTGCGACGGTATAAACAGTCCCCCTCTGTCCCGGTGCTGTGCGACGGTATAAACAGTCCCCCTCTGTCCCGGTGCTGTGCGACGGTATAAACAGTCCCCCTCTGTCCCGGTGCTGTGCGACGGTATAAACAGTCCCCCTCTGTCCCGGTGCTGTGCGACGGTATAAACAGTCCCCCTCTGTCCCGGTGCTGTGCGACGGTATAAACAGTCCCCCTCTGTCCCGGTGCTGTGCGACGGTATAAACAGTCCCCCTCTGTCCCGGTGCTGTGCGACGGTATAAACAGTCCCCCTCTGTCCCGGTGCTGTGCGACGGTATAAACAGTCCCCCTCTGTCCCGGTGCTGTGCGACGGTATAAACAGTCCCCCTCTGTCTCAGTGGGGAGTGCAGCACCTCAGGCAGGTCTGCTGGTGTAAGTCCCCAGCTGCCCCACAGTGAGTGAGTGTCTCTGTGTGTGTATATTTGTGTGTGTATGTGACTGCCAACTAAGGGCTACTCCCCCTGTTCCAGCTCTTGCTAGAACAACCCTTATTGGGTCATATGGTTCATACTGTAGACACACACTTTCCATTTCTCAGCTCATGTTGTAGGTGAGGTCAGGAGAGAGTTCAACAGGAAGAAATAGCAGGACTCCCCCGTGGCTAACCTGAAATATCCATGCACGCTCGCACACTAGCTAATGAAACGTTTACGGTCACAGACAAAAACACACAACATTCCCCTGACCTAACCCTGGCCTCAAACCCTGTCACCCACAACTTTCCCCTGACCTAACCCTGGCCTCAAACCCTGTCACCCACAGACTCACAACTTTCAACAGCCGCTTTCAACATCCTTCTCTCTCGTTCAGAGAAATAGGAGAACACAATGTCCCGAAGACAGCATTGACACACAGCTACACACACCTGTTGAGGACAGACGTTCCGCTAGCGGAACCAGCCTAGCCAACATCCAATGGAACTGCAGGGCGCGAAATACAAAACATAAAAAATCTAATAATTTCAATTTCTAAAACATACGACTATTTTACACCATTTTAAAGATACACTTCTCCTTAATGGAACCACATTGTCCAATTTCAAAAAGGCTTTACAGCGAAAGCAAAACATTAGATTATGTTAGGGGAGTACATAGACAAAAATAACCACAGACATTTTCCAAGCAAGGAGATGTGTCACAAAAACCCCAAATACAGCTAAATGAATCACTAACCTTTGATGATCTTCATCAGATGACACTCCTAGGACTTCATGTTACACAATACATGTATGTTTTGTTCGATAAAGTTCATATTTATATCCAAAAACAGCATTTTACATTGGCGCGTGATGTTCAGAAAATGTATTCCCACCAAAAACTTCCGGTGAATGAGCACATCAATTTACAAAAATACTCATCATAAACGTTGACAAAATACATAACAATTATTTAAAGAATTATAGATACACTACTCCTTGATGCAACCGCTGTGTCAGATTTTAAAATAGCTTTACGGAGAAAGCACATTTTTCAATATTCTGAGTACATAGCCTTCTACACAAGACTAGAGCCTGGATATCTGAAACACAGCCTTCTATACAAGACTAGAGCCTGGATATCTGAAACACAGCCTTCTACACAAGACTAGAGCCTGGATATCTGAAACACAGCCTTCTATACAAGACTAGAGCCTGGATATCTTTAGGCTAAAAGACAGCAGAATGGAGAAGGGTTTAGAAGTCTGACCCACAGGATAGAAAACTAAAGGGTTAAACAGATTGTACACTTCAGATAATACAGCCATGAGATCATCTTACAGATGATGAGATGCTCCACTGCACTGTGGCTGAACCACATGTGGTGTGATTCTTCCAAGACTCAAGATGTCATGTAGCTGTAGGCACTAGTCACTAGTACAGACAGCAGTCCAGAACAGCCTGGTTCTGCCCGTGACCACTAGTCACTGGTACAGACAGCAGTCCAGAACAGCCTGGTTCTGCCCGTGTGACCACTAGTCACTGGTACAGACAGCAGTCCAGAACAGCCTGGTTCTGCCCGTGTGACCACTAGTCACTGGTACAGACAGAAGTCCAGAACAGCCTGGTTCTGCCCGTGTGACCACTAGTCACTGGTACAGACAGCAGTCCAGAACAGCCTGGTTCTGCCCGTGTGACCACTAGTCACTGGTACAGACAGCAGTCCAGAACAGCCTGGTTCTGCCCGTGTGACCACTAGTCACTGGTACAGACAGCAGTCCAGAACAGCCTGGTTCTGCCCGTGTGACCACTAGTCACTGGTACAGACAGCAGTCCAGAACAGCCTGGTTCTGCCCGTGTGACCACTAGTCACTGGTACAGACAGCAGTCCAGAACAGCCTGGTTCTATCTGCATGATACCGTTACCTAAAGTGAGGATCCAAAACCCTCCAAGTGTTTTTCCATGTGTTCTGGATAGTCAGTAGTTCAGACCATCAGTCTTGGGGAGGAGAGGGTACCAGCACATTGAAGACACACTGCTGTGCACAGGGCTCCTATTCACACTCTTACCTGACTGTGGGTGTGTGTGTGTGTGTGTGTGTGTAAGGTCACCCTGGGAGAACGGAGAGCCTCTTACCTGACTTTGGGTTACAGAGCACCGGGGGGCTGCTACTGAGGGTGGGGCTGCTGCTATAGTAACCACTGCTACCACAGCTGCTGCTCATGCTGCTACGACGGATACCCACTATCAACTTGATCTCTTTAGTGGGACTCACTGAGAGACAAAGAGACAGAGAGAGACAGCGAGAGGAGACAGCGAGAGAGGAGACAGAGAGAGGGGAGACAGAGAGAGGGGAGACAGAGAGAGGGGAGACAGAGAGAGGGGAGACAGCGAGAGGGGAGACAGCGAGAGGAGAGACAGCGAGAGGAGACAGAGAGAGGAGACAGAGAGAGGAGACAGAGAGAGGAGACAGAGAGAGGAGACAGAGAGAGGAGACAGAGAGAGGAGACAGAGAGAGGAGACAGAGAGAGGAGACAGAGAGAGGAGACAGAGAGAGGAGACAGAGAGAGGAGACAGAGAGAGGAGACAGAGAGAGGAGACAGAGAGAGGAGACAGAGAGAGGAGACAGAGAGAGGAGACAGAGAGAGGAGACGTCCTTTATTCATTGGCACATTTTTCCCCCTTGATGTTGTCAAAACAAATGTTGAAGGTCTGAGAGACTTTTTTTCAATTCAACGTTTGTTTCATTTCAGAGCGAACACTAATTATGTCCCAAATGGAACCCTTTTCTCTGTGCACTACTTGGGACCAGACCCTTATGGGTCCTAGTTAATAGTAGTGCACTAAAGGGAAAAGGACAGTGTAAAAGCAGTATTACTGTCATCAGAGGTTTGTGTTGTTAGTTGTGAAAGGATGTGTAGGTGTATCTAATCAGTCTATAATGAAAGCACTCTTTCCAGGTAAACTCTTTACTGCCTCCATAAAGCAGGACACCTCTAGACTGTGGCAGGCGCTTGGGCAAAGTCGAAAGAATCATGTCACTGTGGAATGTGCATCAGTGCTCTGCAATATCCTGCAGAACGTAGAGAACCCTGAAGAACGTAGAGAACCCTGAATCCTGCTGAACATAGAGAATGAAAGATGGATAAAACATAGTTGCATCTATGTGTAGTGCTTATGAACATGTTATGAAGCCTCTATAAAGCCACAGTTGTTTAACTAGAGAGCCTGTTGTCCATGTATTAGTGTGACACAGTGACGTGCAGCTTTAAAACCCGACCGTGTTAACAGCATCATAGGGACAGGCAGGTAGCCTAGTGGTTAGAGTGTAGGGACGGCAGGTAGACTAGTGGTTAGAGTGTAGGGACAGGCAGGTAGACTAGTGGTTAGAGTGTAGGGACAGGCAGGTAGCCTAGTGGTTAGAGTGTAGGGACGGTAGGTAGACTAGTGGTTAGAGTGTAGGGACGGCAGGTAGCCTAGTGGTTAGAGTGTAGGGACAGGCAGGTAGTCTAGTGGTTAGAGTGTAGGGACGGCAGGTAGCCTAGTGGTTAGAGTGTAGGGACGGCAGGTAGCCTAGTGGTTAGAGTGTAGGGACGGCAGGTAGACTAGTGGTTAGAGTGTAGGGACGGCAGGTAGACTAGTGGTTAGAGTGTAGGGACAGGCAGGTAGACTAGTGGTTAGAGTGTAGGGACAGGCAGGTAGCCTAGTGGTTAGAGTGTAGGGACGGTAGGTAGACTAGTGGTTAGAGTGTAGGGACGGCAGGTAGCCTAGTGGTTAGAGTGTAGGGACAGGCAGGTAGTCTAGTGGTTAGAGTGTAGGGACGGCAGGTAGACTAGTGGTTAGAGTGGAGGGACGGCAGGTAGCCTAGTGGTTAGAGTGTAGGGACGGCAGGTAGACTAGTGGTTAGAGTGTAGGGACGGCAGGTAGACTAGTGGTTAGAGTGTAGGGACGGCAGGTAGACTAGTGGTTAGAGTGTAGGGACGGCAGGTAGTCTAGTGGTTAGAGTGTAGGGACGGCAGGTAGTCTAGTGGTTAGAGTGTAGGGACGGCAGGTAGACTAGTGGTTAGAGTGTAGGGACGGCAGGTAGCCTAGTGGTTAGAGTGTAGGGACGGCAGGTAGCCTAGTGGTTAGAGTGTAGGGGCAGGCAGGTAGCCTAGTGGTTAGAGTGTAGGGGCGGCAGGTAGACTAGTGGTTAAAGTGTAGGGACGGCAGGTAGCCTAGTGGTTAAAGTGTAGGGACGGCAGGTAGCCTTGTGGTTAGAGTGTAGGGACGGCAGGTAGACTAGTGGTTAGAGTGTAGGGGCGGCAGGTAGCCTAGTGGTTAGAGTGTAGGGACGGCAGGTAGCCAAGTGGTTAGAGTGTAGGGGCGGCAGGTAGACTAGTAGTTAGAGTGTAGGGACGGCAGGTAGCCTAGTGGTTAAAGTGTAGGGACGGCAGGTAGCCTTGTGGTTAGAGTGTAGGGACGGCAGGTAGACTAGTGGTTAGAGCGTAGGGACGGCAGGTAGCCTAGTGGTTAGAGCGTAGGGACGGCAGGTAGACTAGTGGTTAGAGCGTAGGGACGGCAGGTAGCCTAGTGGTTAGAGTGTAGGGACGGCAGGTAGACTAGTGGTTAGAGTGTAGGGACGGCAGGTAGCCTAGTGGTTAGAGTATAGGGGCGGCAGGTAGCCTAGTGGTTAGAGTATAGGGGCAGGTAGACTAGTGGTTAGAGTGTAGGGGCAGGCAGGTAGACTAGTGGTTAGAGTGTAGGAGCGGCAGGTAGCCTAGTGGTTAGAGTATAGGGGCGGCAGGTAGCCTAGTGGTTAGAGTATAGGGGCAGGTAGACTAGTGGTTAGAGTGTAGGGGCAGGCAGGTAGACTAGTGGTTAGAGTGTAGGAGCGGCAGGTAGCCTAGTGGTTAGAGTATAGGGGCGGCAGGTAGCCTAGTGGTTAGAGTGTAGGGGCAGGCAGGTAGACTAGTGGTTAGAGTGTAGGGACGGCAGGTAGACTAGTGGTTAGAGTGTAGGGACGGCAGGTAGACTAGTGGTTAGAGTGTGGGGACAGGCAGGTAGACTAGTGGTTAGAGTGTAGGGACAGGCAGGTAGACTAGTGGTTAGAGTGTAGGGACAGGCAGGTAGACTAGTGGTTAGAGTGTAGGGACGGCAGGTAGCCTAGTGGTTAGAGTTTCGGGACGGCAGGTAGACTAGTGGTTAGAGTGTAGGGACGGCAGGTAGACTAGTGGTTAGTGTAGGGGCAGGCAGGTAGACTAGTGGTTAGAGTGTAGGGACGGCAGGTAGACTAGTGGTTAGAGTGTAGGGACGGCAGGTAGACTAGTGGTTAGAGTGTAGGGGCGGCAGGTAGCCTAGTGGTTAGAGTGTAGGGGCGGCAGGTAGACTAGTGGTTAGAGCGTAGGGACGGCAGGTAGACTAGTGGTTAGAGTGTAGGGGCGGCAGGTAGACTAGTGGTTAGAGTGTAGGGGCGGCAGGTAGCCTAGTGGTTAGAGTGTAGGGACGGCAGGTAGACTAGTGGTTAGAGTGTAGGGGCGGCAGGTAGCCTAGTGGTTAGAGTGTAGGGATGGCAGGTAGCCTAGTGGTTAGAGTGTAGGGATGTCAGGTAGCCTAGTGGTTAGAGTGTAGGGGCGGCAGGTAGCCTAGTGGTTAGAGTGTAGGGACGGCAGGTAGTCTAGTGGTTAGAGTGTAGGGGCGGCAGGTAGACTAGTGGTTAGAGTGTAGGGGCGGCAGGTAGCCTAGTGGTTAGAGTGTAGGGGCGGCAGGTAGACTAGTGGTTAGAGCGTAGGGACGGCAGGTAGCTGTTAAAGGAATTCCTGCTTGAGTGTAAATGATTAAATAATTCTACCCTGAATTTAGGGATATGGTCTATATAGCCTGTAGCATAAGTAACTAAAGGGTTGAGCATAAATCTCATGAGATTGACTAGAATAGGAGAGGAATGGGGGTCTGTGTGTTTAAGTAAACATAAAGAACTGTTAAACTGTGGTTGACCTGACCTAGCTTGAACCCTCTAGGTTTCCCTAATCTAAGAGATATGAAACTGTCGGCTGGGTAACAATTTACGGTGTTGAGAGTTCTGGGGACGAACAATTAACTCTCCTTCGTGTAGTGTGTAATGTGTGTAAATAAGGAGCCTGGTATTTAATGATGTCTCTGTACAATGAAATGTAGAACGTTGTCCTGAATAAACATTCTGATTCTTGTAAACTGGTCCTCTGTCTGTGTTATTACACCAGAATCTTACACATTCTGGATGGCAGACTGAGTATTTTAATTCAAGTTAACATTGAGAACATAATTCTCTTAACAGTAGCCTAGTGGTTTGAGTGTAGGGGCAGGCAGGTAGCCTAGTGGTTAGAGAGTTGGGTCAGTAACCCGAAAGGTTGCTGGATCGAATCCCCGAGCTGACAAGGTAAAAATCTGTTGTTCTGCCCCTGAACAAGGCAGTTAACCCACTGTTCCCCGGTAGGCCGTCATTGTAAATAAGAATTTGTTCTTAACTGACTTGCCTAGTTAAATAAAAGTTATATTAAAAAATATATGTTTAGCAGAAAACCCTCACATAGATGTTTTTGTCAGGAACCAAAGCCAGCAGCAGGTATCATACATCTGTAGGTTGTGGAGGGGCTGTTCCCTCGTTCCTTCCTCATTCCAGAGAATCTCAACGATAAGAGACAGACCAGCTAACTGGAGCACAGAGGAACTCACAGTACTGCACTTTCCTCTGTAACCTTGAAGATCCTATTTATTAGGAGTCGGAAAACCGTTTGATATAATTGCATTGTCTGCTAGCTCCTGCTGAAGGGGATGTTAAAGGAATGTAGCGGACGAGGTGGTTCATTTAGCTGACATTAGCTTCTCATTATGTGGCTTAAAACCTACCGACGGCCTTCATCCACATACTGTACACTCTACAGCACTCCCTCAGGTCCACAAACCTACTGACAGCCTTCATCCACATACTGTACACTCTACAGCACTCCCTCAGGTCCACAAACCTACTGACAGCCTTCATCCACATACTGTACACTCTACAGCACTCCCTCAGGTCCACAAACCTACTGACAGCCTTCATCCACATACTGTACACTCTACAGCACTCCCTCAGGTCCACAAACCTACTGACAGCCTTCATCCACATACTGTACACTCTACAGCACTCCCTCAGGTCCACACACCTACTGACAGCCTTCATCCACATACTGTACACTCTACAGCACTCCCTCAGGTCCACAAACCTACTGACAGCCTTCATCCACATACTGTACACTCTACAGCACTCCCTCAGGTCCACAAACCTACTGACAGCCTTCATCCACATACTGTACACTCTACAGCACTCCCTCAGGTCCACACACCTACTGACAGCCTTCATCCACATACTGTACACTCTACAGCACTCCCTCAGGTCCACAAACCTACTGACAGCCTTCATCCACATACTGTACACTCTACAGCACTCCCTCAGGTCCACAAACCTACTGACAGCCTTCATCCACATACTGTACACTCTACAGCACTCCCTCAGGTCCACACACCTACTGACAGCCTTCATCCACATACTGTACACTCTACAGCACTCCCTCAGGTCCACAAACCTACTGACAGCCTTCATCCACATACTGTACACTCTACAGCACTCCCTCAGGTCCACAAACCTACTGACAGCCTTCATCCACATACTGTACACTCTACAGCACTCCCTCAGGTCCACACACCTACTGACAGCCTTCATCCACATACTGTACACTCTACAGCACTCCCTCAGGTCCACAAACCTACTGACAGCCTTCATCCACATACTGTACACTCTACAGCACTCCCTCAGGTCCACACACCTACTGACAGCCTTCATCCACATACTGTACACTCTACAGCACTCCCTCAGGTCCACAAACCTACTGACAGCCTTCATCCACATACTGTACACTCTACAGCACTCCCTCAGGTCCACAAACCTACTGACAGCCTTCATCCACATACTGTACACTCTACAGCACTCCCTCAGGTCCACACACCTACTGACAGCCTTCATCCACATACTGTACACTCTTCAGCACTCCCTCAGGTCCACAAACCTACTGACAGCCTTCATCCACATACTGTACACGCTACAGCACTCCCTCAGGTCCACACACCTACTGACAGCCTTCATCCACATACTGTACACTCTACAGCACTCCCTCAGGTCCACACACCTACTGACAGCCTTCATCCACATACTGTACACTCTACAGCACTCCCTCAGGTCCACAAACCTACTGACAGCCTTCATCCACATACTGTACACTCTACAGCACTCCCTCAGGTCCACAAACCTACTGACAGCCTTCATCCACATACTGTACACTCTACAGCACTCCCTCAGGTCCACACACCTACTGACAGCCTTCATCCACATACTGTACACTCTTCAGCACTCCCTCAGGTCCACAAACCTACTGACAGCCTTCATCCACATACTGTACACGCTACAGCACTCCCTCAGGTCCACACACCTACTGACAGCCTTCATCCACATACTGTACACTCTACAGCACTCCCTCAGGTCCACAAACCTACTGACAGCCTTCATCCACATACTGTACACGCTACAGCACTCCCTCAGGTCTACAAACCTACTGACAGCCTTCATCCACATACTGTACACTCTACAGCACTCCCTCAGGTCCACACACCTACTGACAGCCTTCATCCACATACTGTACACTCTACAGCACTCCCTCAGGTCCACAAACCTACCGACAGCCTTCATCCACATACTGTACACTCTACAGCACTCCCTCAGGTCCACAAACCTACTGACAGCCTTCATCCACATACTGTACACTCTACAGCACTCCCTCAGGTCCACAAACCTACTGACAGCCTTCATCCACATACTGTACACTCTACAGCACTCCCTCAGGTCCACAAACCTACTGACAGCCTTCATCCACATACTGTACACTCTACAGCACTCCCTCAGGTCCACAAACCTACTGACAGCCTTCATCCACATACTGTACACTCTACAGCACTCCCTCAGGTCCACAAACCTACTGACAGCCTTCATCCACATACTGTACACTCTACAGCACTCCCTCAGGTCCACAAACCTACTGACAGCCTTCATCCACATACTGTACACTCTACAGCACTCCCTCAGGTCCACAAACCTACTGACAGCCTTCATCCACATACTGTACACTCTACAGCACTCCCTCAGGTCCACAAACCTACTGACAGCCTTCATCCACATACTGTACACTCTACAGCACTCCCTCAGGTCCACAAACCTACTGACAGCCTTCATCCACATACTGTACACTCTACAGCACTCCCTCAGGTCCACAAACCTACTGACAGCCTTCATCCACATACTGTACACTCTACAGCACTCCCTCAGGTCCACAAACCTACTGACAGCCTTCACCCACATACTGTACACTCTACAGCACTCCCTCAGGTCCACAAACCTACTGACAGCCTTCATCCACATACTGTACACTCTACAGCACTCCCTCAGGTCCACAAACCTACTGACAGCCTTCATCCACATACTGTACACTCTACAGCACTCCCTCAGGTCCACACACCTACCGACGGCCTTCATCCACATACTGTACACTCTACAGCACTCCCTCAGGTCCACAAACCTACCGACAGCCTTCATCCACATACTGTACACTCTACAGCACTCCCTCAGGTCCACAAACCTACTGACAGCCTTCATCCACATACTGTACACTCTACAGCACTCCCTCAGGTCCACAAACCTACTGACAGCCTTCATCCACATACTGTACACTCTACAGCACTCCCTCAGGTCCACAAACCTACTGACAGCCTTCATCCACATACTGTACACTCTACAGCACTCCCTCAGGTCCACAAACCTACTGACAGCCTTCATCCACATACTGTACACTCTACAGCACTCCCTCAGGTCCACAAACCTACTGACAGCCTTCATCCACATACTGTACACTCTACAGCACTCCCTCAGGTCCACAAACCTACTGACAGCCTTCATCCACATACTGTACACTCTACAGCACTCCCTCAGGTCCACAAACCTACTGACAGCCTTCATCCACATACTGTACACTCTACAGCACTCCCTCAGGTCCACAAACCTACTGACAGCCTTCACCCACATACTGTACACTCTACAGCACTCCCTCAGGTCCACAAACCTACTGACAGCCTTCACCCACATACTGTACACTCTACAGCACTCCCTCAGGTCCACACACCTACTGACAGCCTTCATCCACATACTGTACACTCTACAGCACTCCCTCAGGTCCACAAACCTACTGACAGCCTTCATCCACATACTGTACACTCTACAGCACTCCCTCAGGTCCACAAACCTACTGACAGCCTTCATCCACATACTGTACACGCTACAGCACTCCCTCAGGTCCACACACCTACTGACAGCCTTCATCCACATACTGTACACTCTACAGCACTCCCTCAGGTCCACAAACCTACTGACAGCCTTCATCCACATACTGTACACTCTACAGCACTCCCTCAGGTCCACAAACCTACTGACAGCCTTCATCCACATACTGTACACTCTACAGCACTCCCTCAGGTCCACAAACCTACTGACAGCCTTCATCCACATACTGTACACTCTACAGCACTCCCTCAGGTCCACAAACCTACTGACAGCCTTCATCCACATACTGTACACTCTACAGCACTCCCTCAGGTCCACAAACCTACTGACAGCCTTCATCCACATACTGTACACTCTACAGCACTCCCTCAGGTCCACAAACCTACTGACAGCCTTCATCCACATACTGTACACTCTACAGCACTCCCTCAGGTCTACACACCTACTGACAGCCTTCATCCACATACTGTACACTCTACAGCACTCCCTCAGGTCCACAAACCTACTGACAGCCTTCATCCACATACTGTACACTCTACAGCACTCCCTCAGGTCCACAAACCTACTGACAGCCTTCATCCACATACTGTACACGCTACAGCACTCCCTCAGGTCCACAATGATTGGATAGGTGTCTGTAAGCAATATGGCCAAACATCCACCAAGGCTTTTAGAAGGCAAGGAGAACCAATCATCACATTGGTTAAACCTTCACGGTCTTCTCAGATATACAGAGGAGCCTAGGGAGTAGGGACTAAGGGTTATAGTGGGATTCAGCCCCAGTCTGACAGTAGATAGTGAGTAGGGAGTAGGGACTAAGGGTTATAGTGGGATTCAGCCCCAGTGTGACTGTAGATAGTGAGTAGGGAGTAGGGGCTAAGGGTTATAGTGGGATTCAGCCCCAGTGTGACTGTAGATAGTGAGTAGGGAGTAGGAGCTAAGGGTTATAGTGGGATTCGGCCCCAGTGTGACTGCAGATAGTGAGTAGGGAGTAGGGACTAAGGGTTATAGTGGGATTCAGCCCCAGTGTGACAGTAGATAGTGAGTAGGGAGTAGGGGCTAAGGGTTATAGTGGGATTCAGCCCCAGTGTGACTGTAGATAGTGAGTAGGGGCTAAGGGTTATAGTGGGATTCAGCCTCAGCATGACTGTAGATAGTGAGTAGGGAGTAGGGACTAAGGGTTATAGTGGGATTCAGCCCCAGTCTGACAGTAGATAGTGAGTAGGGAGTAGGGACTAAGGGTTATAGTGGGATTCAGCCCCAGTCTGACAGTAGATAGTGAGTAGGGAGTAGGGGCTAAGGGTTATAGTGGGATTCAGCCCCAGTGTGACTGTAGATAGTGAGTAGGGACTAGGGGCTAAGGGTTATAGTGGGATTCAGCCCCAGTGTGACTGTAGATAGTGAGTAGGGAGTAGGGGCTAAGGGTTATAGTGGGATTCAGCCCCAGTCTGACAGTAGATAGTGAGTAGGGAGTAGGAACTAAGGGTTATAGTGGGATTCAGCCCCAGTCTGACAGTAGATAGTGAGTAGGGAGTAGGGAGTAGGGGCTAAGGGTTATAGTGGGATTCAGCCCCAGTCTGACAGTAGATAGTGAGTAGGGAGTAGGAACTAAGGGTTATAGTGGGATACAGCCCCAGTCTGACAGTAGATAGTGAGTAGGGAGTAGGAACTAAGGGTTATAGTGGGATTCAGCCCCAGTCTGACAGTAGATAGTGAGTAGGGAGTAGGGGCTAAGGGTTATAGTGGGATTCAGCCCCAGTGTGACAGTAGATAGGGAGTAGGGGCTAAGGGTTATAGTGGGATTCGGGCCCAGTCTGATAGTAGATAGTGAGTAGGGAGTAGGAACTAAGGGTTATAGTGGGATTCGGGCCCAGTCTGATAGTAGATAGTGAGTAGGGAGTAGGGGCTAAGGGTTATAGTGGGATTCAGCCCCAGTGTGACAGTAGATAGTGAGTAGGGAGTAGGAACTAAGGGTTATAGTGGGATTCAGCCCCAGTCTGACAGTAGATAGGGAGTAGGGGCTAAGGGTTATAGTGGGATTCAGCCCCAGTGTGACTGTAGATAGTGAGTAGGGAGTAGGGGCTAAGGGTTATAGTGGGATTCAGCCCCAGTGTGACAGTAGATAGTGAGTAGGGAGTAGGAACTAAGGGTTATAGTGGGATACAGCCCCAGTCTGACAGTAGATAGTGAGTAGGGAGTAGGAACTAAGGGTTATAGTGGGATTCAGCCCCAGTCTGACAGTAGATAGTGAGTAGGGAGTAGGGGCTAAGGGTTATAGTGGGATTCAGCCCCAGTGTGACAGTAGATAGGGAGTAGGGGCTAAGGGTTATAGTGGGATTCGGGCCCAGTCTGATAGTAGATAGTGAGTAGGGAGTAGGAACTAAGGGTTATAGTGGGATTCGGGCCCAGTCTGATAGTAGATAGTGAGTAGGGAGTAGGGGCTAAGGGTTATAGTGGGATTCAGCCCCAGTGTGACAGTAGATAGTGAGTAGGGAGTAGGAACTAAGGGTTATAGTGGGATTCAGCCCCAGTCTGACAGTAGATAGGGAGTAGGGGCTAAGGGTTATAGTGGGATTCAGCCCCAGTGTGACTGTAGATAGTGAGTAGGGAGTAGGGGCTAAGGGTTATAGTGGGATTCAGCCCCAGTGTGACAGTAGATAGTGAGTAGGGAGTAGGGGCTAAGGGTTATAGTGGGATTCAGCCCCAGTCTGACTGTAGATCGTGAGTAGGGAGTAGGAGCTAAGGGTTATAGTGGGATTCAGCCCCAGTCTGACTGTAGATAGTGAGTAGGGACTAAGGGTTATAGTGGGATTCAGCCCCAGTCTGACAGTAGATAGTGAGTAGGGAGTAGGGACTAAGGGATATAGTGGGATTCAGCCCCAGTGTGACAGTAGATAGTGAGTAGGGAGTAGGAACTAAGGGTTATAGTGGGATTCAGCCCCAGTCTGACAGTAGATAGGGAGTAGGGACTAAGGGTTATAGTGGGATTCAGCCCCAGTGTGACTGTAGATAGTGAGTAGGGAGTAGGGACTAAGGGTTATAGTGGGATTCAGCCCCAGTCTGACTGTAGATAGTGAGTAGGGAGTAGGGACTAAGGGTTATAGTGGGATTCACTACTACTGTAAGTTTGGAGCGAGTAGTCGTGCTGCACTCCACTCCGCAGGTAATATTACATCTCATTACATTACAACGGTTTGATTTGTTTGATCTGAGCAATTTTTTAGCTAGCTACATAGTTGCCTCTGTATCATGATAAGGTGTAGCACTGAAACTATCGAGGTTACCTAGCCAGCTACACTTTCAAACAAAGTCAACAACGCAGCCACTGCTAGCTAGCCTACTTTACCAGCCAGCAGTACTGTATCATTTTAGTCATTTTTGTCAATAAGTTGTCTTTGTCATAGTTTGTCATAGTTTGATAATTGTGTAGTTTAGAGTAATTATCGAGGTTAGCTGGCCAGCTATTTTCGTCCCCCGCGACGTCATTTCCAAACCTAGCCAACCATTACCGACGAGCAGCATTGTAGAAACAAAATACATTACAAAGGAACGTCTTGATTAGTGTTATGTTAGCTAGCTACATAGTTGCCTTTGTATCATGATAAGGTGTAGTACTGAAACGATCGAGGTTACCTAGCCAGCTACACTTTCAAACAAAGTCAACAACGCAGCCACTGCTAGCTAGCCTACTTCACCAGCCAGCAGTACTGTATCATTTTAATCATTTTAGTCAATAAGATTTTTGCAACGTAAGCTTAACTTTCTGAACATTCGAGACGTGTAGTCCACTTGTCATTCCAATCTCCTTTGCATTAGCGTAGCCTCTTCTGTAGCCTGTCAACTATGTGTCTGTCTATCCCTGTTCTCTCCCCTCTGCACAGGCCACACAAACGCTTCACACCGCGTGGCCGCTGTCACTCTAACCTGGTGGTCCCAGCGCGCACGACCCACGTGGAGTTCCAGGTCTCCGGCAGCCTCTGGAACTGCCGGTCTGCGGCCAACAAGGCAGAGTTCATCTCAGCCTATGCTACCCTCCAGTCCCTCGACTTCTTGGCGCTGACAGAAACATGGATTACCACAGATAACACTGCTACTCCTACTGCTCTCTCCTCGTCTGCCCACGTGTTCTCGCACACACCCCGAGAGCTTCTGGTCAGCGGGGTGGTGGCACTGGGATCCTCATCTCTCCCAAGTGGACATTCTCTCTTTCTCCCCTGACCCATCTGTCTATCGCCTCCTTTGAATTCCATGCTGTCACAGTTACCAGCCCTTTCAAGCATAACATCCTTATCATTTATCGCCCTCCAGGTTCCCTTGGAGAGTTCATCAATGAGCTTGACGCCTTGATAAGTTCCTTTCCTGAGGATGGCTCACCTCTCACAGTTCTGGGTGACTTTAACCTCCCCACGTCTACCTTTGACTCATTCCTCTCTGCCTCCTTCTTTCCACTCCTCTCCTCTTTTGACCTCACCCTCTCACCGTCCCCCCCTACTCACAAGGCAGGCAATACGCTTGACCTCATCTTCACTAGATGCTGTTCTTCCACTAATCTCATTGCAACTCCCCTCCAAGTCTCCGACCACTACCTTGCATCCTTTTCCCTCTCGCTCTCATCCAACACTTCTCACTCTTCCCCTACTCGGATGGTATTGCGCCGTCCCAACCTTCACTCTCTCTCCCCCGCTACTCTCTCCTCTTCCATCCTATCATCTCTTCCCTCTGCTCAAACCTTCTCCAACCTATCTCCTGATTCTGCCTCCTCAACCCTCCTCTCCTCCCTTTCTGCATCCTTTGATTCTCTATGTCCCCTATCCTCCAGGCCGGCTCGGTCCTCCCCTCCTGCTCCGTGGCTCGACGACTCATTGCGAGCTCACAGAACAGGGCTCCGGGCAGCCGAGCGGAAATGGAGGAAAACTCGCCTCCCTGCGGACCTGGCATCCTTTCACTCCCTCCTCTCTACATTTTCCTCTTCTGTCTCTGCTGCTAAAGCCACTTTCTACCACTCTAAATTCCAAGCATCTGCCTCTAACCCTAGGAAGCTCTTTGCCACCTTCCCCTCCCTCCTGAATCCTCCCCCCCCCCCCTCCTCCCTCTCTGCGGATGACTTCGTCAACCATTTTGAAAAGAAGGTCGACGACATCCGATCCTCATTTGCTAAGTCAAACGACACCGCTGGTCCTGCTCACACTGCCCTACCCTGTGCTTTGACCTCTTTCTCCCCTCTCTCTCCAGATGAAATCTCGCGTCTTGTGACGGCCGGCCGCCCAACAACCTGCCCGCTTGACCCCATCCCCTCCTCTCTTCTCCAGACCATTTCCGGAGACCTTCTCCCTTACCTCACCTCGCTCATCAACTCATCCTTGACCGCTGGCTACGCCCCTTCCGTCTTCAAGAGAGCGAGAGTTGCACCCCTTCTGAAAAAACCTATACTCGATCCCTCCGATGTCAACAACTACAGACCAGTATCCCTTCTTTCTTTTCTCTCCAAAACTCTTGAACGTGCCGTCCTTGGCCAGCTCTCCTGCTATCTCTCTCAGAATGACCTTCTTGATCCAAATCAGTCAGGTTTCAAGACTGGTCATTCAACTGAGACTGCTCTTCTCTGTGTCACGGAGGCGCTCCGCACTGCTAAAGCTAACTCTCTCTCCTCTGCTCTCATCCTTCTAGACCTATCGGCTGCCTTTGATACTGTGAACCATCAGATCCTCCTCTCCACCCTCTCAGAGTTGGGCATCTCCGGCGCGGCCCACGCTTGGATTGCGTCCTACCTGACAGGTCGCTCCTACCAGGTGGCGTGGCGAGAATCTGTCTCCGCACCACGTGCTCTCACCACTGGTGTCCCCCAGGGCTCTGTTCTAGGCCCTCTCCTATTCTCGCTATACACCAAGTCACTTGGCTCTGTCATATCCTCACATGGTCTCTCCTATCATTGCTATACAGACGACACACAATTAATCTTCTCCTTTCCCCCTTCTGATAACCAGGTGGCGAATCGCATCTCTGCATGTCTGGCAGACATATCGGTGTGGATGACGGATCACCACCTCAAGCTGAACCTCGGCAAGACGGAGCTGCTCTTCCTCCCGGGGAAGGACTGCCCGTTCCATGATCTCGCCATCACGGTTGACAACTCCATTGTGTCCTCCTCCCAGAGTGCTAAGAACCTTGGCGTGACCCTGGACAACACCCT
Organism: Salmo salar; assembly: GCF_965601325.2. Taxonomy (NCBI): domain Eukaryota; kingdom Metazoa; phylum Chordata; class Actinopteri; order Salmoniformes; family Salmonidae; genus Salmo; species Salmo salar. Next base: position 90,570,617 of record NC_138295.1, read on the forward strand.
GTCATTCTCCACTAACATCAAGGCGGTGACCCGATCCTGTAAGTTCATGCTCTACAACATTTGCAGAGTACGACCCTGCCTCACACAGGAAGCGGCGCAGGTCCTAATCCAGGCACTTGTCATCTCCCGTCTGGATTACTGCAACTCGCTGTTGGCTGGGCTCCCTGCCTGTGCCATTAAACCCCTACAACTCATCCAGAACGCCGCAGCCCGTCTGGTGTTCAACCTTCCCAAGTTCTCTCATGTCACCCCGCTCCTCCGCTCTCTCCACTGGCTTCCAGTTGAAGCTCGCATCCGCTACAAGACCATGGTGCTTGCCTACGGAGCTGTGAGGGGAACGGCACCTCCGTACCTTCAGGCTCTGATCAGGCCCTACACCCAAAACAAGGGCACTGCGTTCATCCACCTCTGGCCTGCTCGCCTCCCTACCTCTGAGGAAGCACAGTTCCCGCTCAGCCCAGTCAAAACTGTTCGCTGCTCTGGCACCCCAATGGTGGAACAAGCTCCCTCACGACGCCAGGACAGCGGAGTCAATCACCACCTTCCGGAGACACCTGAAACCCCACCTCTTTAAGGAATACCTGGGATAGGATAAAGTAATCCTTCTAACCCCCCCCCTTAAAAGATTTAGATGCACTATCATAAAGTGGTTGTTCCACTGGATATCATAAGGTGAATGCACCAATTTGTAAGTCGCTCTGGATAAGAGCTTCTGCTAAATGACTTAAATGTAAATGTAAAATTCAGCCCCAGTCTGACAGTAGATAGTGAGTAGGGAGTAGGGGCTAAGGGTTATAGTGGGATTCAGCCCCAGTCTGACAGTAGATAGTGAGTAGGGAGTAGGGACTAAGGGTTATAGTGGGATTCAGCCCCAGTGTGACAGTAGATAGTGAGTAGGGAGTAGGGGCTAAGGGTTATAGTGGGATTCAGCCCCAGTCTGACAGTAGATAGGGAGTAGGGACTAAAGGTTATAGTGGGATTCAGCCCCAGTGTGACTGTAGATAGTGAGTAGGGAGTAGGAACTAAGGGTTATAGTGGGATTCAGCCCCAGTCTGACAGTAGATAGGGAGTAGGGACTAAGGGTTATAGTGGGATTCGGGCCCAGTGTGACAGTAGATAGTGAGTAGGGAGTAGGGGCTAAGGGTTATAGTGGGATTCAGCCCCAGTGTGACAGTAGATAGTGTGGGTACAACAACTCCTGATGTAAAAATGGCTTTTTAAAGACATTTGATGCTAGACATTGAGGTTTACCAGATAGGAAGCTGGTGTTGCCTCCGTCTGGGTTCTGTTTGCGGAGACAGAAGGGGCTGTCATGGCTCTCTGGGATGGTACGACAGCGCTCGTTCAGCAGCTCCATCAGACGCCGTCTCCTTCTGAAGTTCAGTCTGAACTGGTACAGCAGCCCTCCATCCACAAAGTGGTGCTTGTTGGTCACTGTCAGGGAGAAACACAGAACAAAACCATTGTTTAGGATCATTCAGTTACTGTTCCATATAACTGACTGTAAATCCTGGTAACTATAGTTACTGACTGTAAATCCTGGTAACTATAGTTACTGACTGTAAATCTTGGTAACTATAGTTACTGACTGTAAGTCCTGGTAACTATAGTTACTGACTGTAAGTCCTGGTAACTATAGTTACTGACTGTAAGTCCTGGTAACTGTAGAATAGGAGGTAGTTCAGTTCCAAATCCTGTAACTCTTCAATTATTCCTCTCAGACAGAACACCTCTGACAGTGCCTCCAATGCCAGTAATCAGCTAAGTCTCTTAGGGTTGGACACACACACTCTCCCTCTCTCAGCTTGGGCCGTCATTGTGCCAACACTCACTTGGCTGACGCTCAGTACGGGGGGGGGGGGGGGGGCTCTGAATGCCCCTTAAATCTCCAAATCCCTTGAAAGACATGAAACCAACTCTGACTGACTATACGACTAAAGCCATCCAGGAATCAAAATCTGACTGTCACTTGTGTAACTAAGCCATAAAGCCTGCATAACTGTGCCAAGGGGTTAGGACTCAGGATTTAAAGGAACACTCCACCCAAAAACTATATTTTGGTATTTGTTTCATTAGTCCATTGTTGATATAGTCCCAAAATGTTTTGCATGTCAGCAAACAAGTTAAGATATAGAACTTTCAAAATCCAGAAGGTCTGATCTACTTCCTGGTTTGGTTATGGATGCACCTTGTGATGCTATGAAGCTTCTGTTGTGACTGTATGAAGTGTTTTTCATTCTGTGGTTTATAGTGATGGATTGTCCTGTCTGGCGTCATTAAATGAGAAGTAAGGAAATATTCCTCATCCACAGTTTTTTGTAATCCCAGGAGGAAGTGTTCTCCTTACATTGGTAGTGACAGTCCAATTACCCAGTCTAAAACATAGTTGCCACACACACATATCAGCAATCCAAAACATTCATAATGATTCAATCATAATCTGGTCCACAACCAAACAGTTTCTGATCATGTTTTGGCACCTTGTGCCCTAAAAGGGGATGATCAGGATTAAAGGGGTTCGATTATGTGTATTCAGAACGCTTGTTGCCATGGTGCTGATTCACAACCATCTAAATATCAGCTCACTGTAATTGAAATATAATCGAACCAAACAACAACATGTTCAGTGACTCTTGGTTATGTTTATTCAGCCACCCATTGACTCGTTTGCACATGGTGTTGAGCCACAAAGATCAACTCACCAGCCCTCTGTGAGTCTATCAACCAGGAATGCAGTGATTGTGTGGGGCAACTGAACCAAAACAACCCACAATGTGGATCCATCCAGGCAGGGCTGCTATTGTTCTACAGTTCAGCCATTTAAAGTATGCAGTGTGTGTGTGTGTGTACGCTGTCGTGTGCATGCATGTGTATTGTTATGATGTGGGCGAAGGTTAGTGTTAGGACATTGACAAACACACTACCATGGCACACTTCCACACTCCAACCCCGGGTGGCAGCACCAACCGGGTCACTGCTGGGTTCTGCCAAGCAGCCTTGATAATTCCTCAGGTGCGAGTGATCAAGTTGATTCTGAGAGGCCAGAAGCCTCTCACAGTCTTTGTTCATTTCTTTAGACAGGCCCGCCTCTTTAGACAGGCCCGCCTCTTTAGACAGGCCCGCCTCTTTAGACAGGCCCGCCTCTGTAGTTTTTTTTAGTGTATACATTTATTTTGGGTCACCACTTTGAACAAAAGACTAATCTGCTTGGACTGGCCGACGAAGGGGCTGAGCTGGCCCTGGACCGAAGGGCTGGACCGAAGGGCTGGACCCGAAGGGGCTGAGCTGGCCCTGGACCCGAAGGGGCTGAGCTGGCCCTGGACCCGAAGGGGCTGAGCTGGCCCTGGACCCGAAGGGGCTGAGCTGGCCCTGGACCCGAAGGGGCTGAGCTGGCCCTGGGCCGAAGGGGCTGAGCTGGACCGAAGGGGCTGAGCTGGCCCTGGACCAAAGGGGCTGAGCTGGACCGAAGGTAAGTTTGCCATCTCCTGGGGACATGTACATACAACACAGTCCTCATATGCTGATTTCTCACAGATGCACATCTTAAAAGTCAGGTTACAGACCACGTAGCTTGGCCTAAGACCCCTAGACATAACGAGTGCCATTTTCTCACGTCAGACAGCGTCACTCCTCCACGATGCTTGTCCCTCAACCGTTCTGTCTTGTAGGACGTGGAACTCAAATTGGAATGTAGAGCAACCACCATTAAAAAAATGAAAACATATATAAAACATTTGAAACTCACTGCGCTCTCATCTGACTCTACATGAAATAGGCAGAAAAACTAAGTAGCTAAATTATAACAAACGTTGACAGTGATTTAATAGTTTAAAACAAACCGGTGGCTATCTCCTGCACACATTGATCAGCTGTGTAGCTAACTGTTATAGCTAGCTAGTCAGCTAGCTCTTCCTTCACTGACATAAAAAGCTTGCTTAGCCTGTTTAAATGACCCTGGCGTTGTAGACAGGGAGCCCCACAACGAAGAGGAACTGACTTATCAAACATCAGTCCATAGATCAGCATGTTTCACCGTGGTGGTCATTTCAGGTCAGCTGAGCACAGCAGATGACTCGGGAGACGACGGCAATGGCTCGTGGTAGAAAAACAGCTACTTTCATGAAAACTCATAATAACGTTAGCATTACTTGCTACAGTAGCTTGCTAGCTAGCTTTTGTTGGAAGATTTCAACATTGTGTGTGCAGCACTAAGTAGATAGCTGGTTGGTTAGAAGCATAGTTTCAGTCAAAGATCATTTTAGTGACTAGCTCGACTGTTTTATGCTAGTTTTCGTGCCCATAGTCAAACTTCAGAAATACTGCTCATTTAAGCACAATAATCATTAGCTAGATGTCAAATGTGGCTACTAAGACTTACTCACAACATTTAAAAAAATATATATATATTTACTGTTTTATCTAAGATTCATTCAGACAGTTTTGAGGCAGGAATGGGGTTCAGCAGACGATGTCGCCTAGGTAATATTTTCTAATGTTACGGCAGCCCATCGTAGCCGGACTACTTCTGATCCATCCCATTATCCTTTGCGAGATACGAGACAGATCAGTGGAGGAATCTGATGTAAGACAATGAACCAGTGCAGCAACATCAGTAGGCTACTTATTGGTTTCGTACCAGTATTTTCTGTGCCAGCGGAGGAGAGGAATGCAGACAGAGGCAGGGTGTGGATGGTGAGTGTGAACCCAGCGGTGATGCAGTCTCTCTGGGGTTAGAGCCCTGCCTGCCTGCTCCCTGCTTAGCTCATTGTCCTGCTGTCACACAGACACAGGCCCCGAGAAGAACAGACTGGAAACAGACACTCTGCACTACACAGCTCAGCACACTGGAAACAGACCCGCTTCTGCACTACACAGCTCAGCACACTGGAAACAGACACGCTTCTGCACTACACAGCCCAGCACACTGGAAACAGACCCGCTCTGCACTACACAGCCCAGCACACTGGAAACAGACCCGCTTCTGCACTACACAGCTCAGCACACTGGAAACAGACCCTCTGCTGCACTACACAGCCCAGCACACTGGAAACAGACACGCTTCTGCACTACACAGCCCAGCACACTGGAAACACAGCACGCTTCTGCACTACACAGCCCAGCACACTGGAAACACAGCACGCTTCTGCACTACAGAGCCCAGCACACTGGAAACACAGCACGCTTCTGCACTACACAGCCCAGCACACTGGAAACACAGCACGCTTCTGCACTACACAGCCCAGCACACTGGAAACACAGCACGCTTCTGCACTACACAGCTCAGCACACTGGAAACACAGCACGCTTCTGCACTACACAGCTCAGCACACTGGAAACAGACACGCTTCTGCACTACACAGCCCAGCACACTGGAAACACCGCATGCTCTGCACTACACAGCTCAGCACACTGGAAACACCGCATGCTCTGCACTACACAGCTCAGCACACTGGAAACAGACACTCTGCACTACACAGCCCAGCACACTGGAAACAGATAGTATCTCAGAGCCTGTACTGATCCAGCATGCAGCAAGCAGTACCCACACACTAGCATCCTGCTGCAACCCGCTGCTGGCTCTGATGACTGATAAGCAGTGTTGGGCCTGGATGGGAGAACATTCTGATGTGCCACAGTCAAGAGAACCAGAGCTGATTATATTAAAGTGCTGAACACGTAACCACGACGACAAGGTGACCACGACGACAAGGTGACCACGACGACAAGGTGACCACCACGACAAGGTGACCACCACGACAAGGTGACCACCACGACAAGGTGAACAGTACATGGGACTTTTCATCCTATTGTAGCAAGTGGAATCACACAGTACATTTGTTTAGTGTGCCGTTCACCAGTTTAATTTCAAATTCCCATTTCAAAGTCCCCGTAATGATATCTTCCTCTCCATGTCAACAATTTAATTACCAGTAATTATCCTCTGAATCAGTGTCAGGTTCACCGTTCAGCTCAAGTCAGGACAAGACACTGAGGCTGTGTCCAAAATGGCACCCTATTCCCTTTATGGGGCACTTATTTTGACCAGGGCCAATGGGGATCTGGTCAAAAGTAGTGCACTATAAAGGGAATGTCTAGGTTGCTACTTGGGACAGATCCTGAGACTGGGTTGGGGAGCCTGGGCTGAAAGGAAGGCAGAGAGGAGAGCTGAGGGCAGAGAGGAGGGCAGAGGGGAGGGCAGAGGGCAGAGAGGAGGGCAGAGGGCAGAGAGGAGGGCAGAGAGGAGAGCTGAGGGCAGAGAGGAGGGCAGAGGGGAGGGCAGAGGGGAGGGCAGAGGGGAGGGCAGAGGGGAGGGCAGAGGGGAGGGCAGAGGGGAGGGCAGAGGGGAGGGCAGAGGGGAGGGCAGAGAGGAGGGCAGAGGGCAGAGAGGAGGGCAGAGGGGAGGGCAGAGAGGAGGGCAGAGGGGAGGGCAGAGAGGAGGGCAGAGGGCAGAGAGGAGGGCAGAGGGCAGGGCAGAGGGGAGGGCAGAGAGGAGGGCAGAGGGCAGAGAGGAGGGCAGAGGGCAGGGCAGAGGGGAGGGCAGAGAGGAGGGCAGAGGGCAGGGCAGAGGGCAGGGCAGAGGGCAGGGCAGAGGGGAGGGCAGAGGGGAGGGCAGAGGGGAGGGCAGAGGGGAGGGCAGAGGGGAGGGCAGAGGGCAGAGGGCAGAGAGGAGGGCAGAGAGGAGAGCTGAGGGCAGAGAGGAGGGCAGAGAGGAGGGCAGAGGGCAGGGCAGAGAGGAGGTGGCATTGTTAAATGCTTCCCTCCGACTTCATTTACATTTAAGTCATTTAGCAGACGCTCTTATCCAGAGCGACTTACAAATTGGTGCATTCACCTTATGATATCCAGTGGAACAACCACTTTACAATAGTGCATCTAAATCTTTTAAGGGGGGGTTAGAAGGATTACTTTATCCTATCCTAGGAATTCCTTCAGACTCTTTCACATAGAGTCTGAACGCTCAGATGAAGTTCTGTTGAGCCTCTTCGACTACACGACAGGCTGCAGTCTTTACAGCAATACATCTACAACTCCTTCAGACTGACTAGAGAAAAGCTCTCCAACTAGCCATAGAAAAGCCCTGTGTTTTTACCATACAGTCCACTACAGTGACATAGTGTTGAGGTTGTGGTCAACCAAGGAAGTATGAACCTAACAGCCCTCAAGCTCTCAAAGTCATAAAATATGAAATATCTTAAGAGGGTTGATGCTGGTCTTCCCTACTGCAGTAGTGCGTGGGCAGGATGCAGGACTGAAGTACTGTACACATACCACCCATGTCTCCACTCTGTAGCTCCTGTTACAGATGCCGTCTGTGTAATGAGTCCACGACCCTGTGGGTGGTCAGGGTAGCCTCACGCTGCTTTAATACACTGGATCAGTGCTGTAGAGCAGTGGATGGAGGGATGACAGAGGGGGGAGAGAGGAGAGGAGACCCTGTGGGTGGTCAGGGCAGCCTCACGTTGCTTTAATACACTGGATCAGTGCTGTAGAGCAGTGGATGGAGGGATGACAGAGGAGAGGGGGAGAGAGGAGAGAGAGGAGACCCTGTGGGTGGTCAGGGAAGCCTCATGTTGCTTTAGAGCAGTGGATGGAGGGATGACAGAGGAGAGGGGGGAGAGAGGAGACGGGACGGGGGGAGAGAGGAAGGGAGGCAGCAGGCTTTAAATCAGTGCGGCAGATGGCCCTTCTAGCTACCACTGCATTCATTTATTGACACAGAAACACAGAGAGAGATGGAGAGAGAGAGAGAGATGGAGAGAGCGAGAGGTGATCCTGTAGAAAGAGGAGGTTGACTGGCTCAGTAATAGAGACAGAGAGACAGATGATCCTGTAGAAAGAGGAGGTTGACTGGCTCAGTAATAGAGACAGAGAGACAGGTGATCCTGTAGAAAGAGGAGGTTGACTGGTTCAGTAATAGAGACAGAGAGACAGGTGATCCTGTAGAAAGAGGAGGTTGACTGGTTCAGTAATAGAGACAGAGAGACAGGTGATCCTGTAGAAAGAGGAGGTTGACTGGTTCAGTAATAGAGACAGAGAGACAGGTGATCCTGTAGAAAGAGGAGGTTGACTGGCTCAGTAATAGAGACAGAGAGACAGGTGATCCTGTAGAAAGAGGAGGTTGACTGGCTCAGTAATAGAGACAGGTGATCCTGTAGAAAGAGGAGGTTGACTGGCTCAGTAATAGAGACAGAGAGACAGGTGATCCTGTAGAAAGAGGAGGTTGACTGGCTCAGTAATAGAGACAGAGAGACAGGTGATCCTGTAGAAAGAGGAGGTTGACTGGCTCAGTAATAGAGACAGAGAGACAGGTGATCCTGTAGAAAGAGGAGGTTGACTGGTTCAGTAATAGAGACAGGTGATCCTGTAGGAAGAGGAGGTTGACTGGCTCAGTAATAGAGACAGGTGATCCTGTAGAAAGAGGAGGTTGACTGGCTCAGTAATAGAGACAGAGAGACAGGTGATCCTGTAGAAAGAGGAGGTTGACTGGCTCAGTAATAGAGACAGAGAGACAGGTGATCCTGTAGAAAGAGGAGGTTGACTGGTTCAGTAATAGAGACAGGTGATCCTGTAGGAAGAGGAGGTTGACTGGCTCAGTAATAGAGACAGGTGATCCTGTAGAAAGAGGAGGTTGACTGGCTCAGTAATAGAGACAGAGAGACAGGTGATCCTGTAGAAAGAGGAGGTTGACTGGCTCAGTAATAGAGACAGAGAGACAGGTGATCCTGTAGAAAGAGGAGGTTGACTGGTTCAGTAATAGAGACAGGTGATCCTGTAGGAAGAGGAGGTTGACTGGCTCAGTAATAGAGACAGGTGATCCTGTAGAAAGAGGAGGTTGACTGGCTCAGTAATAGAGACAGGTGATCCTGTAGAAAGAGGAGGTTGACTGGCTCAGTAATAGAGACAGGTGATCCTGTAGAAAGAGGAGGTTGACTGGCTCAGTAATAGAGACAGAGAGACAGGTGATCCTGTAGAAAGAGGAGGTTGACTGGTTCAGTAATAGAGACAGGTGATCCTGTAGGAAGAGGAGGTTGACTGGCTCAGTAATAGAGACAGGTGATCCTGTAGAAAGAGGAGGTTGACTGGCTCAGTAATAGAGACAGAGAGACAGGTGATCCTGTAGAAAGAGGAGGTTGACTGGCTCAGTAATAGAGACAGAGAGACAGGTGATCCTGTAGAAAGAGGAGGTTGACTGGTTCAGTAATAGAGACAGGTGATCCTGTAGGAAGAGGAGGTTGACTGGCTCAGTAATAGAGACAGGTGATCCTGTAGAAAGAGGAGGTTGACTGGCTCAGTAATAGAGACAGGTGATCCTGTAGAAAGAGGAGGTTGACTGGCTCAGTAATAGAGACAGGTGATCCTGTAGAAAGAGGAGGTTGACTGGCTCAGTAATAGAGACAGAGAGACAGGTGATCCTGTAGAAAGAGGAGGTTGACTGGTTCAGTAATAGAGACAGAGAGACAGGTGATCCTGTAGAAAGAGGAGGTTGACTGGTTCAGTAATAGAGACAGAGAGACAGGTGATCCTGTAGAAAGAGGAGGTTGACTGGTTCAGTAATAGAGACAGAGAGACAGGTGATCCTGTAGAAAGAGGAGGTTGACTGGCTCAGTAATAGAGACAGAGAGACAGGTGATCCTGTAGAAAGAGGAGGTTGACTGGCTCAGTAATAGAGACAGGTGATCCTGTAGAAAGAGGAGGTTGACTGGCTCAGTAATAGAGACAGAGAGACAGGTGATCCTGTAGAAAGAGGAGGTTGACTGGCTCAGTAATAGAGACAGAGAGACAGGTGATCCTGTAGAAAGAGGAGGTTGACTGGCTCAGTAATAGAGACAGGTGATCCTGTAGGAAGAGGAGGTTGACTGGCTCAGTAATAGAGACAGGTGATCCTGTAGAAAGAGGAGGTTGACTGGCTCAGTAATAGAGACAGGTGATCCTGTAGAAAGAGGAGGTTGACTGGCTCAGTAATAGAGACAGAGAGACAGGTGATCCTGTAGAAAGAGGAGGTTGACTGGCTCAGTAACAGCTCTACACCCTGCTGTATTTTAGTCTGTCTCTGTCACACAGAGGAAGCCCAGTTCCAGCAGCAGCCTGGGTAGAGGACAGAGAGCAGCAGGACAGAGAGCAGCAGGACAGAGAGCAGCAGGACAGAGAGGAGGACAGAGAGCGTCTAGTGGGTGTGCACGTGACATTGGTATGCCGCGCATGTGTGATACATGCCACCGGTGTGTGTGGGTGTGTATCTGGGTCAATGATTGTGTGTGTGTGTGTGTGTGTGTGTATCTGGGTCGAGGATTGTGTGCGCTGTATGTGTGATTGGTGTGTGTATGTGTGTATGTATGTATGCATGCATGCATGCGGGCATGTATGTATGCATGTATCTGGGTCGATGATTGTGTGTGCTGTATGTGTGTTGTATGTGTGATTGGTGTGTGTGTGTGTGTGTGTGTTGTATGTGTGATTGGTGTGTGTGTGTGTGTGTTGTATGTGTGATTGGTGTGTGTGTGTGTGTGTGTGTGTGTTGTATGTGTGATTGGTGTGTGTGTGTGTATATCTGGGTCGATGATTGTGTGTGCTGTATGTGTGATTGGTGTATCTGGGTTGATGATTGTGTGTGCTGTATGTGTGATTGGTGTGTGTGTGTGTGTGCTGTATGCGTGTGTGTGTGCTGTATATGTGATTGGTGTGTGTGTGTGTGTATCTGGGTCGAGGATTGTGTGTGCTGTATGTATGAATGTAGGTCAGTTCACACACCGTTGTCCAGAGGTGAGCAGCTGATCTGTCTGGAACCCCCTGGCCAGGGACCAGAGGCATGACGTCCATCTGTCTCTGAGCAGGGATTCACCCCGTAGTGGAACCACCTCTCAGCACAACTCAGCTGGAAAACTCAGCTGGAAAACATCTCCTAAGCTGCAGTAGTACAGTAACATTACTGTCACCAGACTCAGAACATTCACTCTGTAGCCATGCAGGTGGTCATGCCCTGTACATGAGTAACTGCTGGGACTTCCTCCTTTTAACTCCTAGTGGAGTCAAGGGCCTATTGGAGATGGATTCACCTCCTCAGTGTTCTACCGGGCTAATTCCAATGACTGTCCTGTTACTATACAGAGAGGAATTCCACCAGGCCTGATAAGAGAAGCCTTTCACCGTGTTCCTCCCCACTCCTGACCTTGGCAACCAGACCACAGCTGACCTCTGACGAAAGAGAGACTAACATCCTATAATGATCTACTGTGACCAAACAGTCATGTCACCGTGACAACACAAGTCCTTTCAGTCAGTCATGTGAGCCAGACCAGGGCACATCCTAAAATGGCAGCTTATTCCCTATACTAGTTTTGACCAGAGCCCTGTGTCTGTCATTTGAGGATCATGGGGCACGAAGCACGCGTTTCTCGCAGATAAATGTGACGTGTTTTTTTATGAAACTGGTTGTGCGATGAAAACATTTCCAAAGTTAACTCAATCTTCTGTCAATCTGAAATACTGGGAGCCAAGTAAAGTCTCTGCTAAACTTTCAAACGTGTGTGTGTGTGTGTGTGTTTGGTTTTACCATCCTTGTGGGGACCAGAAATCCTCACAAGGACAGTAAAACAAGGAACATTTGGACAAGTGTGGAAATTTTAGGCCTAGTGGGTTAAGTTTACAATTAGGGTTAAGAATTAAGGTTATCAAAAATACGATTTTGAATGGAAATCAATTGTTTGGTCCCAACAAGGATAGTAAAATAAAGTGTGTGTGTGTGTGTGTGTGTGTGTGTGTGTGTGTGTGTGTGTGTATAAAAACAGGACAGATCCAATCCAAGTGGGTGATGATGATACCAGTATGCCCTTGATCCCTGTCTGACCAGAGAAGACACCGTGTTCCCTGACTAAAATAGGATCCTTACAGCATGCCCTTTGGAAGAGAGGACCCAATGTGACTGCCCACCATGTGTTAACATCAACACTCCAAGTCTCCTCTTTCACCTAACAAAGTCAACTTAGAAATTACAGAGCCATAGAATTAAAGCAGCAACTGACAACAGTGCAAAATGTTATTACCACAATAGGTAATTATTGTGTAACTACCATTTGACCATATTACCATGTAAATCCTCAGTGAATACCAGGTAGGGATAAATAGTAGACTACACTAGTACAGCATGAGCCAAAGATTCATCTTTCATAACTGCTTCTTCAAAAATGGTCTATAATTACATTCGCTTAGGGAAGTGGTTCCCAAACTGCAGGACTAACCTTACTCAGGACTCAGTGATATGTCATTTCATCAGTGTGACAGGTGGGGTACTGACCGTGACCTTGTTAGTTCGGATGTCTCAAAAAAAAAATATTATAAAAAATCCAACAGATGAAAACGCTCCTTCCACTCACCATGCTGCATGATCCCGTGTTCTAGAAGCCTCCGTCCAAGATGCTCCGCCTCCTCTCGGGTCGCCATCTCTCCCTCCGCCAGCAGCCAATCAACAAGCTCGGAGGCCACCAGCGTCCGTTCAAACGTCTCACCATCTTCTTCCCGAGTCGCTAGGATGGACGTCTCTGTGTTCATCATCAGTCTGTTGAGGACAGATTTATATAGACTAGTCGCTAGGATGGACGTCTCTGTGTTCCTCATCAGTCTGTTGAGGACAGATTTATATAGACTAGTCGCTAGGATGGACGTCTCTGTGTTCATCATCAGTCTGTTGAGGACAGATTTATATAGACTAGTCGCTAGGATGGACGTCTCTGTGTTCATCATCAGTCTGTTGAGGACAGATTTATATAGACTAGTCACTAGGATGGACGTCTCTGTGTTCATCATCAGTCTGTTGAGGACAGATTTATATAGACTAGTCACTAGGATGGACGTCTCTGTGTTCCTCATCAGTCTGTTGAGGACAGATTTATATAGACTAGTCGCTAGGATGGACGTCTCTGTGTTCCTCATCAGTCTGTTGAGGACAGATTTATATAGACTAGTCACTAGGATGGACGTCTCTGTGTTCATCATCAGTCTGTTGAGAAGGACAGATTTATATAGACTAGTCACTAGGATGGACGTCTCTGTGTTCATCATCAGTCTGTTGAGGACAGATTTATATAGACTAGTCACTAGGATGGACGTCTCTGTGTTCATCATCAGTCTGTTGAGAAGGACAGATTTATATAGACTAGTCACTAGGATGGACGTCTCTGTGTTCATCATCAGTCTGTTGAGGACAGATTTATATAGACTAGTCACTAGGATGGACGTCTCTGTGTTCATCATCAGTCTGTTGAGAAGGACAGATTTAGATACAGACTACTATATATGACGTGTAAATCAGTTGTACGTTGTTTTCCATCCTGATTCAACACAATAAGACTTTTCCCCATCAACCTCTTTCTAAATAGTTATCTGTGCAGGCTTTTGCTCCGACCAAAAACACCTGATTTAGCTAATGAATGACTAAGTAAAATCAGGTGTGTTAGCGTAGGGTTGGAATCAAAACCTTGCTGATGGGTAGTTCCCATGTCCCAAGGAGGAGGGTAGCTTGGCCACCCCTGTACTATTTATAAAGCTGAACTTCCAGGAAGAGCACTAGGACTGAAGGTCAACAAGTTCAGTTAACCACAGCAGTCTCCTACTGAGTGATCCTGGTACAAGATGGATGTCAGTTAACCACAGCAGTCTCCTACTGAGTGATCCTGGTACAAGATAAATATCCCAAGAAGGGTGGAATCCCAACAGACAGAGAATACACGTGCCATGTTTGGCACACACACACACACACACACACACACACACACACACACACTAGGTAAATATCAAACCCGTGTGGGAACAGGTGGAGCTATGATGGGAATATACAGTATGAACTATAACGTACATGTTACTGCTTGCATTGAGACAAAGGCAGAGCACGTCATCATGGTGAGGCTACAGTACAGCTTGTTTTCTCCAAGGCAGAGCACTGATTCTTTCTTTACAGCTTAATTCCTCTTTCCATAAGATGCAATGACGTGTGACGTTTCACCACCTTATCACTGAGTCAACTAACCCACCCATTAACCTCACCTTAGTCTGGATGCTTGACATGTGAAAGATTACCAAGTCGACCTCTGACCCACACACCCAGGATACATCCCAAATTGCACCCTATTCCCTATATAGTGCACTACTTTTGACCAAGGTAAGTAATAGTGTGCCTTTCAGAATGCAGCATGAATCCACATCTGATATAAACCACCTAGGCAGGTCTGGCCAGTCATTAAACAGGACAACTCTGCAACTTTATAACCAGTTATTATGTTGTTAGTGTACATCCACTACTGTAAGATTGGCTACACATTGATGTTTTATCGTTTATTAGCCATACTGCACAATTCCTTGTTTTTGTCATTTTGGAAAGATCTGTAATTCTCCTCCCATGATGCAATGCTCTGCTTAGTTAGCTGCATGCAGTAAGCATAGCTGGCTAGCAAGCCAAGACAAAGCTTATTCTAAATATATTGCTTGTGTCATAAGTTATGAGTGCATTGCACATTACTTTTAGGTTGTAATCATATATGCTTGCATGAAAGTCATGCCCGATATATGTTCATGTCATTATCACCAATCAACTGCATTACACAAAAAATTTATTTAAATGCTAACTATGCTAGATAAGTTACTGTATCTAGTTAGCATGCAAGCTAGCCCGACTGCTACATCCAAAATAATTGTATTTGCAACAATAAAGGCAGTGTTTCATCTTAGCGACTGTCTTAAACAACATGTAGGCCTGTTCTAACACAACATTTATGAAATTTACAGGCAAATCACTATGGAATCCTAGTTTCGCAGCCTGCATCTTTGGTGCTAACGTTAGCAATGCTAGCTAACTAAGTAGCTAAACCGGCTGCATCTGAAATAAAGTGTTTTCAACGATAACAGCCAAATACAGCCTCTGTAAATGTCCAAGCAACCATCCATCCAACAACACTGTGGGCCTATTGGAACTTTAAAATAAAAAGTATGAAGTTTACAAGCAATTCACTACGAAAACATAGGTTATTTGGAAAGGGCAAAATGGCCGCCGGAGCAGCAACTTCATTGGTGATGGTGGGAGTGGTTTTGCCGAATGGACTCCGAGTTTGAGCCTTGAACAACAGAAGAAAATTGGAGTAAGCTGACTATAAATATCATATACATTCTTTGGAAGAAAAAAAAAATTGCTATCTAGAGCCAATAACAGTTCTTTGCCTGTCCACATAGGAGACGCTTTTGAAGAACCCTTTTTGGTTCCCGGTAGAACTCTTTCCACGGAAGATTCTATATGGAACCCAAAAAGAGTTCTACCTGGAAACAAAAAAGGTTCTCCTATGGGGACACCGAAGAACCCTTTAGGAACCCCTTTTTTTAAGAGTGTAGGTTTTTCAGCATCTATTTAAAATATTTCCATGTGTTAGACAAAGACAACCAGATCAACATATCGTAGGGAGGTCCAATATGATTAACCATGTGTCTGTGACCAATAGAATTTGATTGATGATCAGGAAACTACAGACGGGTGATATAGGTCGCTGAAAATCATTTATTGTATTAGTCATCTCAGGGATCCTACTTGAAAACGTCACAGAGAAACAATCTCCGGTATTGCTCACCACTAAACAGTCGACAGACATGAAATCATAAAATTACACTAAACTGTGTAGGTCATCACCAAATACTTGACAATAACAAGCCACATGTTAAAAGTGGCATAGTTGTCCTTGATTGTACAGTAAATATGCTCTGCTGTTAAGCTACCACAGCCATCACATGGTAATGGATGTCCTGAACTTAACTGGGACACACAACCTGTTCTATCCTACATACAAGCTGCGTCCCAAATGACAACCTACACCAAGTTTACAAAACATTAGGAACACCGTACTAATATTGTGTTGCACCCCCTTTTGCCCGCAGAACAGCCTCAATTGGTTGGGGCATGTGACTCTACAAGGTGTCAAAAGCATTCCATGTTGACTCCAATGCTTCCCACAGTTGTGTCAAGTTGGCTGGATGTCCTTTGGGTGGTGGACCATTCTTGATACACACGGGAAACTGTTGAACATTAAAAACCCAGCAGCATTGAAGTTCTTGACGCGCCTGGCTGCTACTACCACTCCCCGTTCAAAGGCACTTTGAGCTTTTGTCTTGCCCATTCACCCTTAATGACACACACTCCGTGTCTCAATTATCTTAAAAATCCTTCTTTAATGTGTCTCCTCCCCTTCATCTACACTGATTGAAGTGGATTTAACAAGTAACATCAATAAGGGATCATAGCTTTCACCTGGATTCACCTGGTCAGTCTGTCATGGAAAGTTCAGGTGTTCCTAATGTTTTGTCCTCTTGGTGTACTCCTATCTAGGGCCCTTAGAGCTCTGGTCAGAAGTAGTGCACTGTGTAGGGGATAGGGTGCCAACACTGTCTCCTGTGACTGTCAGACTGCCAGCTTTAGTCCTGCCAGCCCAACTAGCAGGATTAAACACGTGCCTGAATCACACCAAGGTCTGAGCTCCATCCTTCAAAAACTCCTTCAAAACAATTATTTGTATTTCTTATCAACAGAACAGTAAATAAAAGTTTGCAGAATTTGACCCGGCTGGTACCAAGATATAAAACAAATCAGGCACAGCAGGATTACACTACTGAATGGTCCACAGAAAAGCCTGTCCACATTCCCACTCCAGTCTGTTCCGTTCAATAAACTTTATTCATCCCAAGCGGGCAGTTAGACAGTGACAGCCATGAGTCAACACATAACAGGATACATGGATACTGTACTACCCTGGAACAGGAGCCCTGCTCGCTGTAAGCAGATGAACTCTTACACTTCCCAACGTTATATTACCACTGTAGACTTCCCAACGTTAAATTACCACTGTAGACTTCCCAACGTTAAATTACCACTGTAGACTTCCCAACGTTAAATTACCACTGTAGACTTCCCAACGTTAAATTACCACTGTAGACTTCCCAACGTTAAATTACCACTGTAGACTTCCCAACGTTAAATTACCACTGTAGACTTCCCAACGTTAAATTACCACTGTAGACTTCCCAACGTTAAATTACCACTGTAGACTTCCCAACGTTAAATTACCACTGTAGACTTCCCAACGTTAAATTACCACTGTAGACTTCCCAACGTTAAATTACCACTGTAGACTTCCCAACGTTAAATTACCACTGTAGACTTCCCAACGTTAAATTACCACTGTAGACTTCCCAACGTTAAATTACCACTGTAGACTTCCCAACGTTAAATTACCACTGTAGACTTCCCAACGTTAAATTACCACTGTAGACTTCCCAACGTTAAATTACCACTGTAGACTTCCCAACGTTTAATTACCACTGTAGACTTCCCAACGTTTAATTACCACTGTAGACTTCCCAACGTTTAATTACCACTGTAGACTTCCCAACGTTTAATTACCACTGTAGACTTCCCAACGTTTAATTACCACTGTAGACTTCCCAACTCCTTCAAATGAGACATGTGGAAACATTATGGTTAAACTGCTTGTGAAGGAGGAAGGAGGAAGCAGTCACCACCATTACCACCGCCCAGGCTGAGACCACCCTGCTTGTTGTGAGAAGGAAATGTTGATTCTCCAAAGTGTTCGTTCACCACCCTCTAAACACTATAGGCCCATTTACCAGGCAACCAGGAACTAAAGTTTATCTTCACCCTGGTTGTTCAGGCAGGAAGACAATAGTCAGTCAAACAAGGTGGTTAAATATCGCCTTGAGATTGTCCCCGTTGACTTATCCCCGTTGCTTCGAGACTGTGCACAACAACAATACAACAGCTCTTCCTGTACTGGGAACTTGGGCAGGGATTCCAGGACACACACACACACACACACACACACACACACACACACACATACTGCACAGGTAGTTTGTTTGTAGCTGTGCTTGTTTGAATCGTGGCCCCAGTCTCTAGTCTGGTGAGTGTGAAGACTGAGGTGTAGCCTGCATACTTCCACTAAACCAGGCTGTGTGTCCCTCTACCATGGTGACTACATAAATACACCCTAACACTGGCCCTGCCTGTCTTCCTGTTACACCACACACAGCTCAGGGGGAGGATGGCTCAACCACCACAGGGGCTGGAGCTGCAGCAGGAGCTGGAGCTGGAGCAGGAGCTGGCACAAAGAAGGCTTCTGTGGAGCTGGCAGATAGCTACAACACAGACAGACAATATTACTGAACTAGAGAGGCACTAGACCTACATTCTGCAGGCATGTAAAACTGCAAGGGAGGCCAGCCTGAGGAGAGGGGGCAGGGAGGCCAGCCTGAGGAGAGGGGGCAGCCTGAGGAGAGGGGGCAGGGAGGCCAGCCTGAGGAGAGGGGGCAGGGAGGCCAGCCTGAGGAGAGGGGGCAGGGAGGCCAGCCTGAGGAGAGGGGGCAGGGAGGCCAGCCTGAGGAGAGGGGGCAGGGAGGCCAGCCTGAGGAGAGGGGGCAGGGAGGCCAGCCTTAAAGAAAAAACTAAAAGAGAGACACTTGCATTCTTACTGCGTAGTAAGTTAGGTAGTAGCAGCCAATACAAGATGCCTGAGGGTGAATTTCAACATACCGCCTTCCAAACAATGTTCACAACTAATCAACACACTGAACTACAACAGAAACACTTTCTCTGGGCAACAGGGATAACAACTGTCTCTGTCATGAGTGGAGTGTACTATTTAAGTAGTCAGTTAACGCATTGTAACAAAGCATTTACTTTTTGCACCCCAGTATCTCTACTTGCACATCATCATCTGCACATCCATCACTCCAGTGTTAATTGCTCAATTGTAATTATTTCGCCACTATGGCCTATTTATTGCCTTACCTCCCTAACCTTACTACATTTGCACACACTGTACATAGATTTTTCTATTGTGTTATTGACTGTACGTTTGTTTATTCCATGTGTAACTCTGTGTTGTTGTTTGTGTCGCACTGCTTTGCTTTATCTTGTCCAGGTCGCAGCTGTAAATGAGAACTTGTTCTCAACTGGCCTACCCCACACTAAGCCAACTCCAGACCACTCATCCCTCTTGGCGACTGGGGTTTGATGTAGTGATATTATTAATGACGAAATATTGTTTCGAATTGTTTTGATAATATCACACTATTATTTTCATGCTAGTTGGCTGTACCTGCACCAAAACTCCAGTATGTATCCTTCATAGCTTGTTCTCCATCTTCTTTTTAAACAGGGAGACAATTTGTTTTCAGCACTTTTATGTCCATGACTGATCAAAACTTGTTTTCTCATGAGAGAGAGAGAGAGCGAGAGAAAGAGAGAGATGACTGTAGCTGGCAGAGTGACTGTATGAGATCTATCTGGTTGAGGAGGGGGTTTCTATGGAAACTATTAGGCTCTAACCACTCTCGCCTGCCTGCTGAACAACACCATGTACTAGACTGGTAAAAACAACACAAACAAGATGCCTACCCCCTAAAAATAACTGTTCAGAACATATTTCATTGATTGTATATAACGAGTAAGCTGTAATGAGTAAAAGCTTTTTACTTGGTTTTTCCCCTGGATATAATTTCTCTCTCCATCAACAGATCAAAAGACAATCTGGGTTCATTGAATGATAAACTAATATATTATCACTTGAAAGAAAACCTACTTTTCATATATCCGTTGTCCCCTCATGAAGACCTTGGCTTCGTTGTCCAGCGGAAACGTCCCGTCATCTTTCCTGAAGCGATAGAACAGCTTCATGTCTTTGAACTCCTTGTGCTCGTCACAAACTGCAACACAAAAAGAGGAACAATGTTTGTTTACATTTAGTGAACTGACAATTGTGTCATCTTTATCCCCCACACTAACAGCCCAATAAACAGAGCTGAGTTAGCTAACTGCATCCTCTTTATCCCCACACTAACAGCCCACTAAACAGAGCTGAGTTAGCTAACTGCTAATGGCATCATCTTTATCCCCACACTAACAACCCACTAAACAGAGCTGAGTTAGCTAACTGCTAATGGCATCTTTATCCCCACACTAACAGCCCACTAAACAGAGCTAGCTCACTGCTAATGGCATCATCTTTTCCCAGCCCACTAAACAGGGCTAGCTCACTGCTAATGGCATCATCTTTTCCCAGCCCACTAAACAGAGCTGAGTTAGCTAACTGCTAATGGCATCATCTTTTCCCAGCCCACTAAACAGAGCTGAGTTAGCTAACTGCTAATGGCATCATCTTTTCCCAGCCCACTAAACAGAGCTGAGTTAGCTAACTGCTAATGGCATCATCTTTTCCCAGCCCACTAAACAGAGCTGAGTTAGCTAACTGCTAATGGCATCATCTTTTCCCAGCCCACTAAACAGAGGCGAGTTTACACGAAAGCTTCGTAGTTAATAATGCCATTACGTTTCTCTCGACAACCCAGTGCCAGTCAATCCTCTGAAGTGAACGAAATTTGCCAAATGAAGCACTTTGCTGATCTTTGAGTGGTGAGGTCTGAATTTAAAGTGTTATGTTAGCTACTCCGCTTTCTGGAAACTCATAGGTCATCAGACAGAAGCTATACACTGTGTATCCTTGACGTATATACATACATACATACATACATAAACCTCCAACAAGACATTTTGTACTAGGCTACATCCAAACTGGCTGAGAGAAAGACAACCAACAGCACTAGAGAGAGACAGAGGATTTGTCTCTTCACATTAAAATGGAAGAACATTAGGTACTAAACAAAACAACAACAAAACGTTTGAAACAGGCAGGGACAATCTGCATACAGAAAAACTAAAAACCTGATGCAAAACATTTTCTGTTGAGTGTCCTAATGAATGACAACCAGATAGAAGTCATGTCAGAAGGCTGTAGAGAAGCAGGTTTGTTATTGTTATTTTACTGCTGCTCTTTAATTACTTGTTACTTTTATTTCTTATTCTTATCCGTATTTTTTTTTAAACTGCATTGTTGGTTAGGGGCTCGTAAGTAAGCATTTCACTGTAAGGTATACACCTGTTGTATTCGGCGCATGTGATGAATACAATTTTATTTGAAGTCTGTAGAGAAGCAGGATCTGGCTGTTCCCAGAAAACCCCAAGCTCAGAGGAGTATTAATTAGGGCGCACCATAACAAAACGCTTAGCAATGGAAAACGAAAGAGTGTTTCTTATTGGACAGGTCCAGGAAATGTCTCCCCGTTGCCTTCCATTTGGTTCCTAATGAACACAGCCCAGACGTGTCTGGTCATGTCAGAAGGCCCTACCGTGATGGATGATGCTTTGATCCAGGAGTTTCTGCATGATCTTGATGGCTGTGTCTCTGTCTGACGCCTCCTTGTGCTCCAGCAGCCAGTCGATCAGCTCCTTGGCCACAAAGCAGTTGGGATACGTCCTCAGGTGATGCCTGCGGTCCTTAACCACCTTCCCTTCATGGAGACGCAGCCTGTGGTTTGAAAAACACAACGTCAGGCTATTGACAAATTGTAGCTTCTCCCCCTCCGTCATATACTGTAACTATAGTACACTTGTTCAGGAAAAGATTAGGCCTACAGCTAGTAATGTAGGCTATTCTTACATCGTCTGTGGAACACCACAATGTCAGGCTATTGACATACAGTAGTGTAGCTCCTCTCTCTCCGTCATGTGTTGTAACTGTATTTACACTTGTTATTATGTAGCCTAGTGACATACTGCTCTCCCTCTCAATTCAATGGGATTTATTGGCATTGGAAACATGTTAACATTGCCAAAGCAAGTGAAATAGATAATATACAAACGTGAAAAACAATAAAATGAACAGTAAACATTACACACAGAAGTTCCAAAAGAATAAAGACATTACAAATGTCATATTATGTCTACACCCCCCCTGTATGTATGTACAGTCTCTTATAGCTTTAGATGTTCGGTCACTCGTCTGTACTCCATGTTCACTCTCTCAGGAAGGACATGCATGTACATGTATTGTGTATTCGTAGCACATGTTCCAGTTTCTTGGTGGTTGTCACCAAGAGGAAGTGCCAACAAACAGTGTGGTGCACATGTGGTTATGTTAGATAGTCAGTTACACAACAGCATGCTGACTCACAGTATAGGCTGTTTTTTACTTTTCAAGTCAATAAGTTACACTTGTTTTATATCCTTCATTTTAAATTATGTAACGAGGATATTCAGAGCATTCTGCTAATGAGTGCAGTGTGTATGGATTATCAATGTGTTATGAAGCCTCTGTGTAACCTAGTGGGTTTTGTTCCTCAGATAAAGTGTTAGCGGGTAGAACATCTGTCAGTACTGCGTTAGTTAGACAGGTCTGAGGAGGATGTGTATGGATGAATTAGGATTGTGTTATGGTTTCCTTATGTAGGTACAGTGCTAGTCATAAGTTTGAATACACCTACTCATGTCAGGATTTTTTATTTTTACTATTTTCTACATTTGTAGAATAATAGTGAAGAAATCAAAACTATGAAATAACACATATGGAAGTATATAGTAACCCCCCAAAAAAAGTGTTAAACAAATCAAAATATATTTGATATTCTTCAAATTAGCCACCCTTTGCCTTGATGACAGCATTGTACTGTAGGTATTCTCTCCTGGAATGCATTTCAATTAACAGGTGTGCTTTTTTATGTTAATTTCTGGAATTTCTTTCCTTCTTAGTGCGTTTGAGCCAATCAGATGTGTTGTGACGAAGTAGGAGTGGTATACAGAAGATAGACCTATTTGGTAAACGAACAAGTCCATATTATGGCAAGAACAGCTCAAATAAGCAAAGAGAAACAACAGACCATCATTACTTTAAGACATGGAGGTCAGTCAATTCCAAGAACTTTGAAAGCTTTTTCAAGTGCAGTCGCAAAAAACATCAAGCGCTATGATGAACCTGGCTCTCATGAGGACCACCACAGGAAAGGAAGACCCAGAGTTACCTCTGTTGCAGAGGATAAGTTCATTAGAGTTACCAGCCTCAGAAATTGCAGCCCCAAAAAATGCTTCAGAGTTCAAGTAACAGACACATCAACTGTTCAGAGGAGACTGTGTGAATCAAGCCTTCATGGTCGATTTGCTGCAAAGAAATCAATACTAAAAAGGACACCAATAAGGAGGAGACTTGCTTGGACCAAGAAACAAACACTGGACATAAGACCGAGTCCAAAATTGAGATTTCTGGTTCCTACCACTGTCATTATGAGACGCAGAGTAGGTGAACGGATGATCTCTGCATGTGCATTTCCCACCGTGAAGCATGGAGGAGGTTGGATGGTGCTTTGCTGGTGACACTGATTTATTTAGAACTCAAGACACACTTAACCAGCATGGCTACCACAGCATTCTGCAGTGATACACCATCTCATCTGATTTGGGCTTAGTGGGACTATCATTTGTTTTTCGATTGGACAACGACTCAACATACCTCCAGGCTGTGTAAGGGCTATTCGACCAAGGAGGAGAGAGTGATGGAGTGCTGCATCATATGACCTGGCCTCCACAATCAACCGACCTCAACCAAATTGAGATGGTTTGGGATGAGTCGGACCGCATAGTGAAGGAAAAGCAGCCAACAAGTGCTCAGCATTTGTGGGAACTCCTTCAAGACTGTTGGAAAAGCATTCCAGGTGAAGCTGGTTAAGAGAATGCCAAGAGTGTGCAAAGCTGTCATGAAGGCAAAGGGTCGCTACTTTGAAGAATCTACAATATAAAACACTTTTTTCGTTACTACACGATTCCATGTGTGTTATTTCATAGTTTTGATGTCTTGAAAATAGTAAAAATAAAAAACCCTTGAATGAGTAGGTGTTTTCTACTGGTACTGGTTCTGACTGGTACTGTTTGTATGCCCTAAAGTAGACAGGTCTGAGGAGGGTGGACGGAGGGAGGGATAAAGTAGACAGGTCTGAGGAGGGTGGACGGAGGGAGGGATAAAGTAGACAGGTCTGAGGAGGGTGGACGGAGGGAGGGATAAAGTAGACAGGTCTGAGGAGGGTGGACGGAGGGAGGGATAAAGTAGACAGGTCTGAGGAGGGTGGACGGAGGGAGGGATAAAGTAGACAGGTCTGAGGAGGATGGACGGAGGGAGGGATAAAGTAGACAGGTCTGAGGAGGATGGACGGAGGGAGGGATAAAGTAGACAGGTCTGAGGAGGATGGACGGAGGGAGGGATAAAGTAGACAGGTCTGAGGAGGATGGACGGAGGGAGGGATAAAGTAGACAGGTCTGAGGAGGATGGATGAAGAGATTTAGAAGTCCTCATGTAGGTGGTGCACTTCCAATAAAATGACAGGTGGCCTCATTACAAATTAGCTAACTGAAACATTTTAAAAAATGAAGGATTAACCATTTTTGAATCTGATACCTTAGTATGTATAAGGGGCTGTTATGTAGGTGGTGCACTTCCAATAAAATTTGACAGGTGTCCTCATTACAAATTAACTAACTGAAACATTTTAAAAAATGAAGGATTAACCATTTTTGAATCTGATACCTCAGTATGTATAAGGGGCTGTTATGTAGGTGGTGCATGTCATATAAATGAGTCAGGGCTGAGTGATTTGGAGTGTCTGTCCAGGTCATTCAATGCACAGTTGAATAAATGTCCCAGGCCTCAGCAGACAGACAGGATAGAACAAGAACTCTTTACACACTCTGGGTTCCTTGTGTATTCTGGCTCCTCTTTCAGTACGAAGATGACGAAAGACAGCAGATGTGCAACTAAATCCAGCAGGAGAGGAGGGGTTGAGGCAGACAAGACAAAACTCATTGATTGGCCAACAAAAGCGAAACTAGATGTCGAAATGAATGATCCTTTAACCTTAACAAGGACACTGTCTCAAAGTGTACCTACAGTACACGTTCATAGCGGAGTAATGCAAATGTTATGTAGCCTCTTGGACTGGTCAGTGAGAGTGACCCATGAACAACACTACAACCACTAGACGGCAGATTAGTTAAAGAACAACTAGGAATAAAAGGCATGTTCCTCAAGACGTGTTCTGAATAGCCCTTGTGTTTATCAGGGTGATTCACTATAATGTTAAATGGAGAAAGATAACAAAACAGCCATTGTTCATTACAGCTGCTCCTCTGGCTCTTTTGGGTCTCTCTAGAATCTACTACTGTCTAGCCTCTCCTGGATTAGAGGTCTCTGTAGAATCTACTACTGTCTAGTGTCTCCTGGATTAGAGGTCTCTGTAGAATCTACTACTGTCTAGTCTCTCCTGGATTAGAGGTCTCTGTAGAATCTACTACTGTCTAGTCTCTCCTGGATTAGAGGTCTCTGTAGAATCTACTACTGTCTAGTCTCTCCTGGATTAGAGGTCTCTAGAATCTACTACTGGCTAGCATCTCCTGGATTAGAGGTCTCTAGAATCTACTACTGGCTAGCATCTCCTGGATTAGAGGTCTCTGTAGAATCTACTACTGGCTAGCGTCTCCTGAATTAGAGGTCTCTGTAGAATCTACTACTGGCTAGCGTCTCCTGAATTAGAGGTCTCTAGAATCTACTACTGTCTAGCGTCTCCTGGATTAGAGGTCTCTGTAGAATCTACTACTGGCTAGCATCTCCTGGATTAGATTTGGCAGCTCAGTCCGAGCCTCGAGGCCCTATAGGGCTCTCGTCAAAGTAGTGCACTATGTAGCGAGTAACCTAAACCCACAGGGCAAACTGCCATGAATCCACATGGCTTGGTTTCCTCACTATAATTATAAAGCCAGGGGTCAAAAATCCCATTCTAACCCTACAGAATTCAAGGAAGCAGGCTTATGTCCTGTTATAATGTTTATTTTATTTAACCTTTATTTAGCTAGGTAAGTCAGTTAAGAACAAATTCTTATTTACAATGACGGCCTAGGAACAGTGGGTTAACTGCCTTGTTCAGGGGCAGAACAAAAGATTTACCTTGTCAGCTCGGGGATTCGATCTAGCAACCTTTCTGACCACTAGGCTACCTGCCGATTAGCTACTAGCTAATCTTCAGCACGTCTTGTACTCTTGTTCAACTGGGCCAAAAGGGGGCAGGTGCACTATGTTCAGCTGTGACCAATTATTCCAGGCAGCGCTACTAGTGCTAGCCAGTAGCCAGCAACATCTGTCTCAGCATGTCTAAGACAGGACACCTTATTCCCATACACTAGAGAGGCAACAGGGGGCCATTTGGGAGGCAGACAGCCTGTCCCCAGATGACCTCTAGTCAATGATATGATTTAGAGACAAGTCTTCCTGTTCGTTGTTACATTAAGCATGAGGTCATTACTTTGTTGGGAGAAAGACATGCCAACTAGACCAGACTAGCAGTGTGGCAGGTTAAAAGACATGCCAACTAGACCAGACTAGTAGTGTGCCACGCTGTGGTAGGTTAAAAGACATGCCAACTAGACCAGACTAGTACTGCGGCACGCTGTGGCAGGTTAAAAGACATGCCAACTTGACCAGACTAGTACTGTGCCAGGTTAAAAGACATGCCAACTAGACCAGACTAGTACTGCGGCACGCTGTGGCAGGTTAAAAGACATGCCAACTAGACCAGACTAGTACTGTGCCATGCTGTGGTAGGTTAAAAGACATGCCAACTAGACCAGACTAGTACTGTGCCATGCTGTGGCAGGTTAAAAGTAGGGCCCGGGAGAATACTTGTTAGTATTGTGGCAAGGAAACATAAAGCGGATTTAACTTCTTTAGGAAAACATTACGTTGTTATTCAGAGACATGTATTTATTTTCAAAGTTACAGCACACAATATTTTACACACAGCAGGTTTTTAAAAGAACCAAAGAGTTTGGCCTGCTTCCTGTTTTCATTTTTGCCATAGAAAAAAATGCGATAGTGATATTATCACAGCCCTAGTTAAATGACAATTTTAGAGAGGGTCAAAGATTAACCGTGATAGGGAACACTGACATTGAGTTTATTGACTGACCTATGTGATTTGACCATGATGAAGCTAAAGATCTGTAAACACACAGCAACTCCCCCAACAGGTGATAAAACGTTTCAATGCCAATTATAATGAGTCATTTCACTGATGTTGACACTCACTGCTATCTCAATCTTGCTTTTTAAGGCACCACTAATATGGGCCAAGGGTGTGTGTGTGTGTGTGCTCTGTTGTTCCACAAATAGCAAGTGTTACTTCTCTCCACTAAAACAAGCAGCAGTGATCTTCGGATTAACACCACAATGAATAAATGAATTGCTTTCAGTTCACAATGCAAAAAAACCTTTGACACTTAAAATGATCATATTGTGTGCACTTGGGCAGTACAACGCAATACACATTGGCATTGCAGAAAATGTATTGTATTTGTGCGTTGGTTTGAATGGGTACAATTCACGCCTTTGTTTGAAAAGCCGCAACACAGTTTGAACAGCATCACACAGAGCTGTCAGCTCGAGCCAGCCACTCCTACCTCAGCTGCTCTCCGGTGACCAGAACCTCGGCCATGCGCTCGAGCTCCGCAGCCTTCTTCTGCATTGTGTTCCCGATACCATCCATCTCTTTACAACTGTTAAAATAACGGAAATATTACTGCCACTGTAAATACTGTACACAAGCCAAAGGCATCATAGCCTGTGAAAACGAGCTACAGTACACCATATATACACCATATATAGCTGCCTATCCTTATGTCATTGACAAGCCGTCTGGATAGCTCCACTGTATTCTGTCCTAATGACTGTTGCTATACTGTATTAGTGTCATAACTGTGACGTAACCAGCCATTTGTATATCCCCCAAAAATTGCAGAATATCAACAGCACAATCTATTGAAATAAACGGGATGGTGTAAATAACGTTGGCTCACAGTGCAATCATATCCTCCATAATGACAGGTAAAACACCGTGCTGTGGGCCATCTGACACACATGTGATGTAGTATTTCACCATTACTTGCACATTTAAATGCATAACATAAAAAAAAATGATTTACCTTGGAAACACCATGGATAAAAAAAAAAGCTTATTTATTGTTCCTCGAGATCACGTTGTCCTAGATTTGCAAACCAGCAGCATAATCTGAGAAATGCATTAAAAAAAACAAGTTTCACACAGTGAAAAATGGACAGACGCTATCTATTGCGCAAGAGGGGACACTAGGTTGATGTTGAACTTCTTTTGTATTCTGAAAATTAAACTGGTCCGCTAACCATCTAAAGGTATGCATATTATTTTCTAGTCGGTAAAGCTTCATTCAACGAACAGCGATTTCTTGTGAAATGTGCATATAATTCTTCAGTAGTAATGAGCTCCACTCGCACCTCTGCCTGTTTACTACGCGATCCTACCATGAAAAGCACGTTGACACCGTGCAGTATTGCCGACTATTTTTCAGTGATTACTGCTATTGGCTCCTTGATTTGTCGCTAAAAGACGCTGGATTACGTTTGGCCGTTTCCGCAACGACGTCACATCACGAATTTGCCTTGATGCGGCACAACTGCGGACCCCACATCGCGTTTTCGCCCTCTTCCGCCACACGTTATGCTTCTCTGATTGTTGCCACGTTCAAGTGCTAGTCAGAACTAAGAAACTCGGAAATGTCGACTTGCTAATAGGTTGTAGTTATACACGAGTGCAACCAGGAAATGTCCAAGTTTCCTCGTTCCAACTAGCACGTTAACGCAGCATGTGAGTGCGTTGTTGCTGTGACTTCTGTTGCACAGACAGCTTCTCCCGCTGTTGTTTGCGGAAGAATTGAGTGGGAAAAGTCGCAAAATGCTATCAAAAATCATAGAAACCCTCTGTGTCAAAACCCCAAAGGCAGCCTGAAAACTTTTACCAATAAAAGTCGCTGGAGGGGTCTGAAAACTCGCTTAATATAGTGACAAAGTTGCTAAATTGAAAACGCTCAAGACAAGTGGGCACTGTGGAAGTAGACCAAGAAGGCGCGATATATGCAAATATTACAGAATCGGATAAGTGGACTAGTCTCAAGTCAACAAACTTCACTCGGTGTGCTGGGCGACCTAAATCAAGCGCAGCACCTTTGGCGCTATGGTTAGGTTCAGTGACCGCAGATGAAGGTTGGGTTCCATCTGATCATTTCCAGTGATATCACCGTGCACCCATGTCGAGTGAACTCAGCGTGCTGCGGAGACATACAGCCACTGTACTGGAGGAGGGACAACGTGAAGTCATCGAGACTTTCATTGGCCTATGTAGCTGTCAATCAAATATGCCTTCGTACTTCCGGTATATATTGCGGGAAAATTAATCTAGCGAGGATCACATTCGATTGGACTACACTACAAAATAGATTATTTGTTATTACATTTATAGTTAACGCATTTATTAGGGCCAAATGTCGAGAACACTAGAAGAGGTGCAGGCTACCATACAAATCGCCAAACTAAAAGAGAATGATTTGCAGAACACAATTCACTGTTTAACTTTTGGAGAAAGCGTCTCGTCCGGAGACTACTTCCTGATGGAACTGGATGACACGCTCTGTAAACACATAGAAGCAGGAAAGAGGTAAAGTATCTGCATAGTTACAATGTAGCTAATTCAATATAAATACACAGTTAGGAGATTAAACACAATTACGTTAATAGACATAGCTAGTTACGTTAGACAAGTGCGGCGTGTTGTCTCCTAAACATTCACAGGTGACTGGTTGGTTTACGCGTGATTTTGTTCTGGGTTCAGAGATTACGCGTATGTAGTGTGCGTTGTCAACCCACCTGAAGTGTTACCGGATGTCTGCAGGTATTTGCTCCAACACACCTGATTCTATGATTGATCTTCCCCATCAGGACCTTGATAAGCTGAATCAGGTGTGTTGGACTGAAACAGGGATGGGTCAAAAGGTTTAAGGAGTCTACCATTACTCCTTAGTCCAAGGACCTTACATGTTCTGTTTAAAGGGCAAATTGGCTCCGGAAGCCAAAAACGGCCAAATACTCAAACTAAACTTGAATCGATTCACAATTGCAGTACAGTTATAAAAACAAATCCCTCTACTTTTCATATCAAATAAAACAAAAAAAATAAAAAAAAACGTACCGCAAGAGATGTGGGTTAATGTGTCTCTTATTTAAACTCCTCCTTCAGAATAGCCCTTCATCCAATGACTCTGATGTGTGATGTAATGGAACTGAGCGTGATGGTCAAGGGCTACACACCTACTACCTCTATAGGAGGAGGGTTGTTCAGCCCTGGTGAAAACAACTCATCCAGCTGCTGCCACTTTCTCTACACGTCAACTGTTAAACAGTCTGTTTAACGTTGAGGTGTAGAGAGACTGTTTTAATGTTGAGTCTCTACATGTCAACGATCTCAACATTCTCTCTCCTTTATCCTTGTTCTCTACCTGCAGCCTGGTTATCAGAGGAGACCAGGATGAGAGAGCTGTCCTGTGCAGTGAAGACAAGACTTATGACCTGAAGATAGCCGACACCTCAAACCTCCTGCTGTTAGTGCCTGGCTGCCTGACTCCAGATCAGCTGACTACTGACAACCAGGCCAGCTCTCAGCTGGTCCATGCACAGGTAGGAGTCTATCAACTATCTGAACACAATGAATGTTTCTTGTGTGACAGCCATTTTGAAAATCACTGATCTGGAATTGAATGTCTGTACAGTAGACATTACGTTAACGTGCTTACACACGCACACTAAATAGCTATAGACATTAGAGGTTGACTGATTATGATTTTTCAACGCCGATGGCTATACCGATTATTGGAGGACCCAAAAAAAAGCCGATACCGATTAATCGTCTGATTTTATTTATTTGTAATAATGACAATTACAACAATACTGAATGAACACTTATTTTAACTTAATATAATACATCAATAAAATCAATTTACCCTCAAATAAATAATGAAACATGTTCAATTTGGTTTAAATAATGCAAAAACAAAGTGTTGGAGAAGAAAGTAAAAGTGCAATATGTGCCATGTAAAAAAGCTAACGTTTAAGTTCCTTGCTCAGAACATGAGAACATATGAAAGCTGGTGGTTCCTTTTTAACATGAGTCTTCAATATTCCCAGGTAAGATGTTTTAGGTTGTAGATATTATAGGACTATTTCTCTCTATACGATTTGTATTTCATATACCTTTGACTATTGGATGTTCTTATAGGCACTTTAGTCTTGCCAGTGTAACAGTATAGCTTCCGTCCCTCTCCTCGCTCCTACCTGGGCTCGAACCAGGAACACATCGACAACAGCCACCCTCGAAGCAGCGTTACCCATGCAGAGGAAGGAGAACAACTACTCCCAAGTCTCAGAGCGAGTGACGTTTGAAACGCTATTAGCGCGCACCCCGCTAACTAGCTAGCCATTTCACATCGGTTACACCAGCCTAATCTTGGGAGTTGATAGGCTTGAAGTCATAAACAGCGCAATGCTTAAAGTGTTGTGAAGAGCTGCTGGCAAAACGCACGAAAGTGCTGTTTGAATGAATGCTTACGAGCCTGCTGCTGCCTACCACCGCTCAGTCAGACTGCTCTATCAAATCATAGACTTAATTATAACATAATAACACACAGAAATATGAGCCTTAGGTCATTAATATGGTCGAATCCGGAAACTATCATCTCGAAAACAAAACGTTATTCCTGTTACATTGCACAATCTTCAATGTTATATCATAATTACGTAAAATTCTGGCAAATTAGTTCGCAACGAGCCAGGCGACCCAAACTGTTGCATATACACTGACTCTGCGTGCAATGAACGCAAAATGACACAATTTCACCTGGTTAATATTTTCTGCTAACCAGGATTTCTTTTAGCTAAATATGCAGGTTTAAAAATATATACTTGTGTATTGATTTTAAGAAAGACATTGATGTTTATGGTTGGAGCAACGTGTACCTAAGCGATTATATGCAACGCAGGACAGGCTAGATAAACTAGTAATATCATCAACCATCAACTAGTGATTATGATTGATTGATTGTTTTTTATAAGATAAGTATAATGCTAGCTAGCAACTTACCTTAGCTTCTTACTGCATTCGCATAACCTCGTGGAGTGCAATGTAAAGCAGGTGGTTAGAGCGTTGGACTAGTTAACCATAAGGTTGAAAGATTGAATCCCTGAGCTGACAAGGTAAAAATCTGTCGTTCTGCCCCTGAACAAGGCAGTTAACCCACCGTTCCTAGGCCGTCATTGAAAATAAGAATGTGTTCTTAACTGACTTGCCTAGTTAAATAAAGGTCTAAAAAATAAATAAAAAAATGGCCAAATCAGCGTCCAAAAATACCGATTTCCGATTGTTATGAAAACTTGAAATCAGCCCTATTAATCGGTCAACCTCTAATAGACATTACACAGTGAGTTCACTGTGATGTATTAAATATTTTTCTAATTTACTGTGTTCACCTACATTAGTGGTTGCCAAACTTTTTATAGTCCCGTACCCCTTCAAACGTTCAACCTCCAGCTACGTACCCCCTCTAAGCACCAGGGTCAGCGCACTCTCAAATGTTGTTTTGTGCCATCATTGTAAGCCTGCCACACACACACACACTATACGATACATTCATTAAACATAAGAATGAGTGAGTTTTTGTCACAACCCGGCTCGTGGGAAGTGACAAAGAGCTCTTATAGGACCAGGGCACAAATAATAATATAATAATAATCAATAATTTTGCTCTTTTATTTAGCCATCTTACATATAAAACCTTATTTGTTCATTGAAAATTGTGAATAACTCACCACAGGTTAATGAGAAGGGTGTGCTTGAAAGGATGCACATAACTCTGCGGTGTTGGGTTGTATTGGAGAGAGTCTGTCTTAAATCATTTTCCACACACGGTCTGTGCTGTATTTAGTTTTCATGCTAGCGAGGGCCAAGAATCCACTCTCACATAGGTATGTGGTTGCAAATGGCATCAGTGTCTTAACAGCGCGATTTGTCAAGGCAGGATACTCTGAGTGCAGCCCTATCCAGAAATCTGGCAGTGGCTTCCAATTAAATACAATTTATTCACTGAATCACTTGTTGCAATTTCTATGAGGCTCTCTTGTTCAGATATCGGTAAGTGGACTGGAGGCAGGGCATGAAAGGGATAATGAATCCAGTTGTTTGTGTCGTCCGTTTTGGGAAAGTACCTGTGTAATTGCGCAGCCAGCTCGCACATTTGACATTGTCCGTAAACTTCAGTTAATTTGCACACAAAAAAATCATACAATGATGGAAAGACCTGTGTGTTGTCCTTGTTCCAACTTCTTAATCATAGCCTCAATTTTGTCCCGCACATTGAATATAGTTGCGGAGAGTCCCTGTAATCCTACATTCAGATCATTCAGGTGAGAAAAAACATCACCCAGATAGGCCAGTCGTGTGAGAAACTCGTCATCATGCAAGCGGTCAGACAAGTGAACATTTTGGTCAGTAAAGAACTTTAAGCTCTCAAATCAAAGAAACGTGTCAATACTTTGCCCCTTGATAACCAGTGAACTCTGTATGTTGTAAAAGTGTTACATGGTCGCTGCCCATATCATTGCATAATGCAGAAAATACACAAGAGTTCAGGAGCCTTGCTTTAACAAAGTTAACCATTTTCACTGTAGTGTCCAAAACGTCTTTCAAGCCGTCGGGCATTCCCTTGGCAGCAAGAGCCTCTTGGTGGATGCTGCAGTGTACCCATGTGGTGTCAGGAGCAACTGCTTGCACACACGTTACCACTCCACTATGTCTCCCTGTCATGGCTTTTGTACCATCAGTACAGATACCAACACATCTTGACCACCGAAGTCCATTTGATGTCACAAAGCTGTCCAGTACTTTAAAAATATCCTCTCCTGTTGTCCTGGTTTCCAGTGGTTTGCAGAAGAGGATGTCTTCCTTAATTGACCCCCCATAAACGTAACAGACATATACCAGGAGCTGTGCCGGCCCGCCATGTCTGTTGACTCATCCAGCTGTAACGTATAGAATTCACTGGCTTGTATGAGAAGCAGTAATTGATTCAAAACATCTGCCATGTCACTGATTTTCTCATGAAACAGAGTTGTTTGATGAAGGCATTTTCTGTATAGTTTTTTGGGCCTTTTCCCCAAGCATTGTCCCAGCCATATCCGCGGCAGCAGGAAGAATTAAGTCCTCCACAATAGTATGGGGCTTTCCTGTCCTAGCCACTCGGTAGCTCACCATATAAGACTCTTCTAGCCCCTTCATATTAATGGTATCTGTTGCTTTTATACATGTCTTACTACTCGAAAATCGTCTTTATTCTCACTCAAAAAACTCCCGTGGCTTATTTTTCAAATTGTCATGTTTCTAAATGTCTGCGCAAGAGTGACGGTTTTGCGCGAGAGAGTACCGGTTAATGTGATTGGAAGTTAATTATTTGACTAGGCTACCTGTGTTTGACATTGTGTTGTTATTTCGCTGAACACTAGATAGTTAGTTATATTTTAGCCAGTGAAACCAGGCTACTCGGGCGAGAAAAAAACCTCACCCAAATGTATAGCCCCGTTTAGAAAATATAAATGTACTGTTTGAAAATGTGAAGGATTTTTCTTTTATTTTGGCGTACCCCCCGACGGCATTGCGCGTTACCCCAGTTTGGGAATACCTGACCTACATCATTCAATGTTTTCAATACTGTACGACTTTCCCCAAATGTTACACACCAATAATGCTCTCCAGTACCTACAGAATGTTGTAGTGTGAAGTAATATGCTGAAATGTATACAGGACTAAGAAATGACCCTTTTCCTAACAGATTTGGGGCTTTTCTAACAGTTACTGGGAGTTGAGGAAACGTCATCCCAAACTAAAGAAGCTGAAGAAACTTCTGATGGAGAATCCGTACGAGGGCCCAGTTATCAGTGGGCAGGAGGACGTCACGGACGGGAAGGTACTTACTAACTGTATTATATTATATGCCATTTTAGCAGACGCTTTTATCCAGAGAGACTTACAGTTAGTCCATTCATTTTAAGGTAAGACTGTCACATTCATAGTAAGTACAACTTTTTTCCTCGGTAAAGCAACTATCAGTAAAGTTGGTCCCGCTAAGAGAAGACATGTGACAGGCTAGAACACACTAGAACATCGCCTCTATTGTACACTGACTAAATAAACCTATGGATTCTTGTTCATGTCAAAGTTCTCTTGTTTTTAAAACCTTTCCTTTTGGCAGTACACTATGGGAGACCTGCTTGATAAAACCTTTCCTTTTGGCAGTACACTATGGGAGACCTGCTTGATAAAACCTTTCCTTTTGGCAGTACACTATGGGAGACCTGCTTGATAAAACCTTTCCTTTTGGCAGTACACTATGGGAGACCTGCTTGATAAAGCCTTTCCTTTTGGCAGTACACTATGGGAGACCTGCTTGATAAAACCTTTCCTTTTGGCAGTACACTATGGGAGACCTGCTTGATAAAACCTTTCCTTTTGGCAGTACACTATGGGAGACCTGCTTGATAAAACCTTTCCTTTTGGCAGTACACTATGGGAGACCTGCTTGATAAAACCTTTCCTTTTGGCAGTACACTATGGGAGACCTGCTTGATAAAACCTTTCCTTTTGGCAGTACACTATGGGAGACCTGCTTGATAAAACCTTTCCTTTTGGCAGTACACTATGGGAGACCTGCTTGATAAAACCTTTCCTTTTGGCAGTACACTATGGGAGACCTGCTTGATAAAACGTTTATTTTGGCAGTACACTATGGGAGACCTGCTTGATAAAACCTTTCCTTTTGGCAGTACACTATGGGAGACCTGCTTGATAAAACCTTTCCTTTTGGCAGTACACTATGGGAGACCTGCTTGATAAAACCTTTCCTTTTGGCAGTACACTATGGGAGACCTGCTTGATAAAACCTTTCCTTTTGGCAGTACACTATGGGAGACCTGCTTGATAAAACGTTTATTTTGGCAGTACACTATGGGAGACCTGCTTGAAAGAATCCAAGCAAGTGTGGAGGAACTGGAGGCCCAACTACAGACTATTCATGCCTGTGAGGTCAACGGTAAGAATGATTCTCAAATCTTCCAAATGTTTATTTTCTCACACTTTCCATTTAGATATGTGATCTACTGTATGTGGTTTGTGTCTATTTAGGAAATAACATGCTGGCCTTGGTGTATCCACATGTATGAGGATGTGTTTGTTTGTCCTGTGCTATTTTCACATGTTCCCCTCTTGTGTATTCCAGGCTACTGGAGGCTGTTGGATTTTGACTATGAGATGAAGCTACTGGGTCACATCACTCAGCTGGTGGACTCTGAGTCCTGGTCCTTCAGTAAAGTCCCTCTTAGTGTCAGTCTGGAGGAGTTAGGACGTCTGGAGCCACAGTAGGTGCAGTTAGTCAACGTTATGGCTGTCCCATAGGGCGGCGCACAATTGGCCCAGTGTCGTCCGGGTTTGGCCGGTGTAGGCCGTCATTTTAAATAAGAATGTATTGTTAACTGACTTGCCTAGTTAAATAAAATGGTAGAGTGGAGAGTAGTTTGTTGTAATACTTAGCAGGTAGGTAGTCATCATGTTGTAATACTTAGCAAGTAGGTAGGTAGGTTGTCATCATGTTGTAATACTTAGCAGGTAGGTAGTCATCATGTTGTAATACTTAGCAGGTAGGTAGTCATCATGTTGTAATACTTAGCAAGTAGGTAGGTAGTCATCATGGTGTAATACTTAGCAAGTAGGTAGGTAGTCATCATGGTGTAATACTTAGCAAGTAGGTAGGTAGGTAGGTAGTCATGTTGTAATACTTAGCAGGTAGGTAGGTAGGTAGGTAGTCATCATGTTGTAATACTTAGCAGGTAGGTAGGTAGGTAGGTAGGTAGTCATCATGTTGTAATACTTAGCAGGTAGGTAGGTAGGTAGGTAGGTAGTCATCATGTTGTAATACTTAGCAGGTAGGTAGGTAGGTAGGTAGTCATCATGTTGTAATACTTAGCAGGTAGGTAGGTAGGTAGGTAGTCATCATGTTGTAATACTTAGCAGGTAGGTAGGTAGGTAGTCATCATGTTGTAATACTTAGCAGGTAGGTAGGTAGGTAGTCATCATGTTGTAATACTTAGCAGGTAGGTAGGTAGGTAGTCATCATGTTGTAATACTTAGCAGGTAGGTAGGTAGGTAGTCATCATGTTGTAATACTTAGCAGGTAGGTAGGTAGGTAGTCATCATGTTGTAATACTTAGCAGGTAGGTAGGTAGGTAGTCATCATGTTGTAATACTTAGCAGGTAGGTAGGTAGGTAGTCATCATGTTGTAATACTTAGCAGGTAGGTAGGTAGGTAGTCATCATGTTGTAATACTTAGCAGGTAGGTAGGTAGGTAGGTAGTCATCATGTTGTAATACTTAGCAGGTAGGTAGGTGGTCATCATTTTGTAATACTTAGCAGGTAGGTAGGTAGTCATCATGTTGTAATACTTAGCAGGTAGGTAGGTAGTCATCATGTTGTAATACTTAGCAGGTAGGTAGGTAGGTAGTCATCATGTTGTAATACTTAGCAGGTAGGTAGGTAGGTAGTCATCATGTTGTAATACTTAGCAGGTAGGTAGGTAGGTAGGTAGTCATCATGTTGTAATACTTAGCAGGTAGGTAGGTAGGTAGTCATCATGTTGTAATACTTAGCAGGTAGGTAGGTAGTCATCATGTTGTAATACTTAGCAGGTAGGTGGGTGGTCATCATGTTGTAATACTTAGCAGGTAGGTAGGTAGGTAGGTAGTCATCATGTTGTAATACTTAGCAGGTAGGTAGGTAGGTAGGTAGTCATCATGTTGTAATACTTAGCAGGTAGGTAGGTAGGTAGTCATCATGTTGTAATACTTAGCAGGTAGGTAGGTAGGTAGTCATCATGTTGTAATACTTAGCAGGTAGGTAGGTAGGTAGTCATCATGTTGTAATACTTAGCAGGTAGGTAGGTAGGTAGGTAGTCATCATGTTGTAATACTTAGCAGGTAGGTAGGTAGGTAGGTAGTCATCATGTTGTAATACTTAGCAGGTAGGTAGGTAGGTAGTCATCATGTTGTAATACTTAGCAGGTAGGTGGGTGGTCATCATGTTGTAATACTTAGCAGGTAGGTAGGTAGGTAGGTAGGTGGTCATCATGTTGTAATACTTAGTAGGTAGGTAGTCATCATGTTGTAATACTTAGTAGGTAGGTAGTCATCATGTTGTAATACTTAGCAGGTAGGTAGGTAGGTAGTCATCATGTTGTAATACTTAGCAGGTAGGTAGGTAGGTAGTCATCATGTTGTAATACTTAGCAGGTAGGTAGGTAGGTAGTCATCATGTTGTAATACTTAGCAGGTAGGTAGGTAGTCATCATGTTGTAATACTTAGCAGGTAGGTAGGTAGTCATCATGTTGTAATACTTAGCAGGTAGGTAGGTAGTCATCATGTTGTAATACTTAGCAGGTAGGTAGGTAGTCATCATGTTGTAATACTTAGCAGGTAGGTAGGTAGGTAGTCATCATGTAATACTTAGCAGGTAGGTAGGTAGTCATCATGTTGTAATACTTAGCAGGTAGGTAGGTAGTCATCATGTTGTAATACTTAGCAGGTAGGTAGGTAGTCATCATGTTGTAATACTTAGCAGGTAGGTAGGTAGGTAGTCATCATGTTGTAATACTTAGCAGGTAGGTAGGTGGTCATCATGTTGTAATACTTAGCAGGTAGGTAGGTGGTCATCATGTTGTAATACTTAGCAGGTAGGTGGGTGGTCATCATGTTGTAATACTTAGCAGGTAGGTAGGTAGGTAGTCATCATGTTGTAATACTTAGCAGGTAGGTAGGTAGGTAGGTAGGTGGTCATCATGTTGTAATACTTAGTAGGTAGGTAGTCATCATGTTGTAATACTTAGCAGGTAGGTAGGTAGGTAGTCATCATGTTGTAATACTTAGCAGGTAGGTAGGTAGGTAGTCATCATGTTGTAATACTTAGCAGGTAGGTAGGTAGGTAGTCATCATGTTGTAATACTTAGCAGGTAGGTAGGTAGTCATCATGTTGTAATACTTAGCAGGTAGGTAGGTAGTCATCATGTTGTAATACTTAGCAGGTAGGTAGGTGGTCATCATGTTGTAATACTTAGCAGGTAGGTAGGTAGTCATCATGTTGTAATACTTAGCAGGTAGGTAGGTAGGTAGTCATCATGTTGTAATACTTAGCAGGTAGGTAGGGGGTCATCATGTTGTAATACTTAGCAGGTAGGTGGGGGGGTCATCATGTTGTAATACTTAGCAGGTAGGTAGGTAGTCATCATGTTGTAATACTTAGCAGGTAGGTAGGTAGTCATCATGTTGTAATACTTAGCAGGTAGGTAGGTAGTCATCATGTAATACTTAGCAGGTAGGTAGGTAGTCATCATGTTGTAATACTTAGCAGGTAGGTAGGTAGGTAGTCATCATGTTGTAATACTTAGCAGGTAGGTAGGTAGTCATCATGTTGTAATACTTAGCAGGTAGGTAGGTAGGTAGTCATCATGTTGTAATACTTAGCAGGTAGGTAGGTAGGTAGTCATCATGTTGTAATACTTAGCAGGTAGGTAGGTAGGTAGTCATCATGTTGTAATACTTAGCAGGTAGGTAGGTAGGTAGTCATCATGTTGTAATACTTAGCAGGTAGGTAGGTAGGTAGTCATCATGTTGTAATACTTAGCAGGTAGGTAGGTAGGTAGTCATCATGTTGTAATACTTAGCAGGTAGGTAGGTAGGTAGTCATCATGTTGTAATACTTAGCAGGTAGGTAGGTAGGTAGTCATCATGTTGTAATACTTAGCAGGTAGGTAGGTAGGTAGTCATCATGTTGTAATACTTAGCAGGTAGGTAGGTAGGTAGTCATCATGTTGTAATACTTAGCAGGTAGGTAGGTAGGTAGTCATCATGTTGTAATACTTAGTAAGTAGGTAGGTAGGTAGTCATCATGTTGTAATACTTAGCAGGTAGGTAGGTAGGTAGTCATCATGTAATACTTAGCAGGTAGGTAGGTAGTCATCATGTTGTAATACTTAGCAGGTAGGTAGGTAGTCATCATGTTGTAATACTTAGCAGGTAGGTAGGTAGGTAGTCATCATGTTGTAATACTTAGCAGGTAGGTAGGTAGGTAGTCATCATGTAATACTTAGCAGGTAGGTAGGTAGTCATCATGTTGTAATACTTAGCAGGTAGGTAGGTAGTCATCATGTTGTAATACTTAGCAGGTAGGTAGGTAGTCATCATGTTGTAATACTTAGCAGGTAGGTAGGTAGGTAGTCATCATGTTGTAATACTTAGCAGGTAGGTAGGTAGGTAGTCATCATGTTGTAATACTTAGCAGGTAGGTAGGTAGGTAGTCATCATGTTGTAATACTTAGCAGGTAGGTAGGTAGGTAGTCATCATGTTGTAATACTTAGCAGGTAGGTAGGTAGGTAGTCATCATGTTGTAATACTTAGCAGGTAGGTAGGTAGGTAGTCATCATGTTGTAATACTTAGCAGGTAGGTAGGTAGGTAGTCATCATGTTGTAATACTTAGCAGGTAGGTAGGTAGGTAGTCATCATGTTGTAATACTTAGCAGGTAGGTAGGTAGGTAGGTAGTCATCATGTTGTAATACTTAGCAGGTAGGTAGGTAGGTAGGTAGTCATCATGTTGTAATACTTAGCAGGTAGGTAGGTAGGTAGGTAGTCATCATGTTGTAATACTTAGCAGGTAGGTAGGTAGGTAGTCATCATGTTGTAATACTTAGCAGGTAGGTAGGTAGGTAGTCATCATGTTGTAATACTTAGCAGGTAGGTAGGTAGGTAGGTAGGTGGTCATCATGTTGTAATACTTAGTAGGTAGGTAGTCATCATGTTGTAATACTTAGCAGGTAGGTAGGTAGGTAGTCATCATGTTGTAATACTTAGCAGGTAGGTAGGTAGGTAGTCATCATGTTGTAATACTTAGCAGGTAGGTAGGTAGGTAGTCATCATGTTGTAATACTTAGCAGGTAGGTAGGTAGTCATCATGTTGTAATACTTAGCAGGTAGGTAGGTAGTCATCATGTTGTAATACTTAGCAGGTAGGTAGGTAGTCATCATGTTGTAATACTTAGCAGGTAGGTAGGTGGTCATCATGTTGTAATACTTAGCAGGTAGGTAGGTAGTCATCATGTTGTAATACTTAGCAGGTAGGTAGGTAGGTAGTCATCATGTTGTAATACTTAGCAGGTAGGTAGGGGGTCATCATGTTGTAATACTTAGCAGGTAGGTGGGGGGGTCATCATGTTGTAATACTTAGCAGGTAGGTAGGTAGTCATCATGTTGTAATACTTAGCAGGTAGGTAGGTAGTCATCATGTTGTAATACTTAGCAGGTAGGTAGGTAGTCATCATGTTGTAATACTTAGCAGGTAGGTAGGTAGGTAGTCATCATGTTGTAATACTTAGCAGGTAGGTAGGTAGGTAGTCATCATGTTGTAATACTTAGCAGGTAGGTAGGTAGGTAGTCATCATGTTGTAATACTTAGCAGGTAGGTAGGTAGGTAGTCATCATGTTGTAATACTTAGCAGGTAGGTAGGTAGGTAGTCATCATGTTGTAATACTTAGCAGGTAGGTAGGTAGGTAGTCATCATGTTGTAATACTTAGCAGGTAGGTAGGTAGGTAGTCATCATGTTGTAATACTTAGCAGGTAGGTAGGTAGGTAGTCATCATGTTGTAATACTTAGCAGGTAGGTAGGTAGGTAGTCATCATGTTGTAATACTTAGCAGGTAGGTAGGTAGGTAGTCATCATGTTGTAATACTTAGCAGGTAGGTAGGTAGGTAGTCATCATGTTGTAATACTTAGCAGGTAGGTAGGTAGGTAGTCATCATGTTGTAATACTTAGCAGGTAGGTAGGTAGGTAGTCATCATGTTGTAATACTTAGTAAGTAGGTAGGTAGGTAGTCATCATGTTGTAATACTTAGCAGGTAGGTAGGTAGGTAGTCATCATGTTGTAATACTTAGCAGGTAGGTAGGTAGGTAGTCATCATGTAATACTTAGCAGGTAGGTAGGTAGTCATCATGTTGTAATACTTAGCAGGTAGGTAGGTAGGTAGTCATCATGTTGTAATACTTAGCAGGTAGGTAGGTAGGTAGTCATCATGTAATACTTAGCAGGTAGGTAGGTAGTCATCATGTTGTAATACTTAGCAGGTAGGTAGGTAGTCATCATGTTGTAATACTTAGCAGGTAGGTAGGTAGTCATCATGTTGTAATACTTAGCAGGTAGGTAGGTAGGTAGTCATCATGTTGTAATACTTAGCAGGTAGGTAGGTAGGTAGTCATCATGTTGTAATACTTAGCAGGTAGGTAGGTAGGTAGTCATCATGTTGTAATACTTAGCAGGTAGGTAGGTAGGTAGTCATCATGTTGTAATACTTAGCAGGTAGGTAGGTAGGTAGTCATCATGTTGTAATACTTAGCAGGTAGGTAGGTGGTCATCATGTTGTAATACTTAGCAGGTAGGTAGGTAGTCATCATGTTGTAATACTTAGCAGGTAGGTAGGTAGGTAGTCATCATGTTGTAATACTTAGCAGGTAGGTAGGTAGGTAGTCATCATGTTGTAATACTTAGCAGGTAGGTAGGTAGGTAGTCATCATGTTGTAATACTTAGCAGGTAGGTAGGTAGGTAGGTAGTCATCATGTTGTAATACTTAGCAGGTAGGTAGGTAGTCATCATGTTGTAATACTTAGCAGGTAGGTAGGTAGTCATCATGTTGTAATACTTAGCAGGTAGGTAGGTAGGTAGTCATCATGTTGTAATACTTAGCAGGTAGGTAGGTAGGTAGTCATCATGTTGTAATACTTAGCAGGTAGGTAGGTAGGTAGTCATCATGTTGTAATACTTAGCAGGTAGGTAGGTAGGTAGTCATCATGTTGTAATACTTAGCAGGTAGGTAGGTAGGTAGGTAGTCATCATGTTGTAATACTTAGCAGGTAGGTAGGTAGGTAGGTAGTCATCATGTTGTAATACTTAGCAGGTAGGTAGGTAGGTAGGTAGTCATCATGTTGTAATACTTAGCAGGTAGGTAGGTAGGTAGTCATCATGTTGTAATACTTAGCAGGTAGGTAGGTAGGTAGTCATCATGTTGTAATACTTAGCAGGTAGGTAGGTAGGTAGTCATCATGTTGTAATACTTAGCAGGTAGGTAGGTAGGTAGTCATCATGTTGTAAGCTCGTTCAAAGGCCACATTTGACTAAAGGCTCAGGACAACAAATATCTTTAAATGTTCATTGAACCAAAGTGTGCAGAAGCTCTGTTCTGTTGCATGTAATCATCATGACAACATTGAAGTGTGCATGTGTGTGGGGTAGGGAATTCATGTCTTTCTTTAATACTCATCCAAACCCCTTCACCTGCCCAGGGAGATGATAGAGCATAGCTTGAACTGTTATGGAAGGCGCTACACGGACAACGGTAAGTAAGAAAGTACTGTCTATTGTACGTTTTTAATGCTTTGGTGTGCTGTAGAGTGACACACAGCCAACTACCTCATGCAATATTTTGGCTCTTCATAGCTATTTAATTGATATTGAACAGAATAGAAAATGTCCTATTTTTCAGATGAGGTTTTCTTTGCGCTGAACGAGGACATGGTGTGCAGAGCCACAGCCCAGATGCTGCTGCAGAACGCAGTGAAGTTCAACCTGGCAGAGTTCCAGGAGGTGTGGCAGCAAAGTGTCCCAGAGGGCATGGGCACTAGACTGGACCAGCTGAAGGTGAGGAGGGGGCCAGACTGGCAGTGCACAGATGGATGGGCCAGTTTTCCAGATTAAACCTGGTCCAGAAAATGTAGGGAAAATGGCGCCGCATTGCTCCCAGAAAACAGTTGCTTTCAAATTAGGGATTTCGTGGCTAATTTGAGGTTAGGATGTTTTTCTGCGCGCAGATTATGCATGTATGAACTACACATTGACACATCCAGTCCAAGTTGGGAGGTTGAAAAATACTGACTAGTCAAAGTTCCAGAGCATGTCTTTACCGACAGTTTTTTTTAACATATGGACAAGACTATTCTCAGATTCTACAGCAAAATATCTCATAATGGATGTTTACGTTTTAGGCTTTATTTTAGCTTTAGAAATATGGTAATTACACATTTTAAAGACGTGATGGTTGTTGGCAGACATGATTACAAGATTATCCAGATGTAATATGACCAGATGGTTATGGGTTTCTATACAGAGTCTAGCCCTTGTGGACCGCAGCTCCAAACCAGAGACCATATCTCTGCTGAGAGTGGAAGATCTTCCCGAGGACACACTGGAGAGATTCACCCATCTCTTCACCATGAGAGAGAAGTGGACCGAGGAGGACATCACCCCTTACATACAGTGAGTAAAACTGAGCATCAGAATGACCGT
Organism: Salmo salar; assembly: GCF_965601325.2. NCBI lineage: Eukaryota > Metazoa > Chordata > Actinopteri > Salmoniformes > Salmonidae > Salmo > Salmo salar. The sequence goes on from NC_138295.1 coordinate 90,614,871, forward strand.
TGTCTCTGTACTGTACAATAATGACTATTAGAGATTTAGACTTGTGTGCCAGATGTTTGTGGTGTGATACACAGCTAGGTAGTGTTGGTCCAACGTTCTTGCTTAATCTGGAAAGCTTTCTGTGTTAAATTATTGAGGACCAATCGTTGTTATTTTCATGCAGGGACTTGTGTGGAGAAAAGCAAACAACTGGAGCTCTTCTAACCAAATACGCTCGTTTGTCCACGCAAAACGGAATAAAAGTCTTCAATTCAAGAAGGCCAGTGGCAACATGAAGACGCTTGGATATCTTAATTGACGAGCAAAGTTGTTTGGAATCAGTGTATTGTTGTATTTGTTAAAGTGTTGTAATAAAAATCTAATGTTTTTGTAATTATTACCGACTTTGTGTTTTTCCTCCCACCTATACTGTATATCTTCTACTTTATTCATAATACCACAGTCACAATTTGATAATTTAGTGACCTCCAGTGGCAAGAGGCAGAAGAGCAGTGACAAGAAGGCTTTCAAAGAAAATTTGTTTTAATTTCTAAAAGAACACAAAAAATTATCCAACCCAATATTTTACTGTTGGAAACAAGGTTAGGATAAAATATAAATAAAAAGCACCATAAATGATTTTATCCTAAATATTTTTAAAATAATTGTGCGGGAGGGGCCCGGGGTCAAAGGATGGTTAAATAAAATGGCCAAACATTGTTAAAACGGGTTGTCACTACCCCAGCCACAAAGTCCTAATTATGACTTAACACAGCCCATTTCTAGAAGGTATTTTCTTAAAATCTGATCTTACATTAACCACACTGATAATCTTAGGCTTAACATAACTTTTTCTTTTTTTGGTCTAAATATAAAGGACCTATTTATTTTTCCCCCATTTTTAATTTTTACGATCTAGACAATTTTGACTTTGTGGTAACTAGTGACAACTGAAGGTGGAGTCACCATAAAAGAACTGGAGACAGCATCCAAGATGGCCGTTTACTGGGACTAGTCTGCCTGCTCACTAGCTCTTATTATTATTGTAGGGCTCTTTATTAATCTAAGCCAGTTTGTCAAATATGCAACAACAAATTGTTTCGTTCTCACAATTTCATTGGCTAAATTTATACGGAACAAAAATATAAATTCACCAATTTCAACATTTTTACTGAGTTACAGTTCATAGGAAATCAGTCAATAGAAATACATTATGCCGTAATCGATGGATTTCACATGACTGGGCAGGGGCTCAGCCAATCAGAATAAGTTATTCCCCACAAAAGGGCTTTATTACATACAGAAATACTCATCAGCACCCCCCCCCCCACCTTTCTCAGACGATCCCACAGGTGAAGAAGCCGGAAGCGGAGGTCATGGGCTGGCGTGGTTATACATGTTCTGAGGTTTTGAGGCCGGTTGGACGTACTGCCAAATTCTCTAAAACACCGTTGGAGGCAGCTTATGGTAGTGAAATTAACATTCAGTTCTCTGGCAACATCTCTGGTGGACATTCCTGCAGTCAGCATGCCAATTGCACGCTACCTCCGCTTGAGACGTCTGTGGCATTGTGTTGTGTGACAAAACTGCACATTTTAGTGGCCTTTTATTGTCCCCAGCAAAAGGTGCATCTGTGTAATGATCATGTTGTGTAATCAGCATCTTGATATGCCACACCTGTCAGGTGGATAGGTTATCTTGGCAAAGGAGAAATGCTCACCAATAGGGATGTAAACAAACGTATGCACAATTGAGAGAAGCTTTTTGTGTGTAAGGAACATTTCTGGGATCTTTTATTTCAGCTCATGAAACATGGGACCAACACTTTACATGTTGCGTTTATATTTTGTTCAGTATTCAGACCCCTTGACTTTTTTCACATTTTGTTACACCTTAATTTTTAAAATGGGTTAAATAAATTAAAAAATCCTCAGCTATCTACACACAATACCCCATAATGACAAAGTACATTTTTTTGTTGAAATTTTATCAAATGTATTAAAAATAACTGAAATACCTTTAAGTATTCAGACCTTTTGCTAGGAGACTTCAAATTGAGCTCAGGTGCATCCTGTTTCCATTGTTCCTCAATGTTTTTACAACTTGATTGGAGTCCACCTGTGGTAAGTTCAATTGATTGGACATGATTTGAAAAGGCATACAACAGTCTATATAAGGTCCCACAGTTGATAGTGGATGACAGAACAAAAACCAAGCCATCAGGTCAAAGGAATTGCCAATAGAGCTCTGAGACAGGATTGTGTTGAGGCACAGATCTGGGGAAGGGTACCAAACATTTTCTGCAGCATTGAAGGTCCCCAAGAACAAAGTGGCCTCCATCATTCTTAAATGGAAGACATTTGGAACCACCAAGGCTCTTTCTAGAGCTGGCTGCCCGGCCAAACTGAGCAATCAGGGGAGAAGGGCCTTGGTCACGGAGGTGACCAAGAACCCGATGGTCACTTTGACAGAGCTCTAAAGTTAATATGTAGAAATGGGAGAAACTTTTAGAAGGACAACCATCTCTGCAGCACTCCACCAATCAGCCCTTTATGGTAGAGTTGCCAGACGGAAGCCACTCCTCAGTAAAAGGCACATGACAGCCCGCTTGGAGTTTGCCAAAAGGCAAACTATCAGACCATGAGAAACAAGATTCTCTGGTCTGATGAAACCAAGACTGAACTTTGGCCAGAATGCCAAGCATCACGTCTGGAGGAAACCTGGCACCATCCCTACGGTGAATCATGGTGGTGGCAGCATCATGCTGTGGGGATGTTTTTCAGCGGCAGGGACTGGGATCAAGGCAAAGATGAACGGAGCAAAGTACATTGAGATCCTTGATGAAAACCTGCTCAGGACCTCAGACTGGGGCGATGGTTCACCTTCCAATGCAGGAGTGGCTTCTGGACAAGTCTCAATGTCCTTGAGTGGCCCAGCCAGAACCCGATCGAACATCTCTGGAGAGACCTAAAAATAGCTGTACAGCAACACTCCCCATCCAGAGCTTGAGAGGATCTGCAGAGAAGAATGGGAGAAACTCCCCAAATACAGGTGTGCCAAGCTTCTAGCGTTACACCCAGGAAGACTCGATGCTGTAATCTCTGCCAAAGGTGCTTCAACAAAGGGTCTGAATACTTATGTAAATGTGATCAGTTTTACATTTTTAATAAATTAGCAAACATTTCTAAAACCTATTTTTGCTTTGTCATTATGGGGTATTGTGTGTAGATTGAGGGGGGGAAACTATTTAATACATTTTAGAATAAGGGACATAATATGGAAAAAGTGAAGAATATTAGAACACGCCCCGACTCCTCAGCCAATCAGAACATCCATAGCTTACCCTTACCAAGTCCATCCCTACACCTACCATATGCTGGAGGAGTGAGTGGAGCACCCTCTAGTGTCAAACAGAATGTACACTTTGAAATTGGACTTAGATATATATTTTTTTAACCTTTATTTAACTAGGCAAGTCAGTTAAGAACAAATTCTATTTTCAATGACGGCCTAGGAACAGTGCCTTGTTCTGCCTTGGGCCGGCCTAGGAACTGCCTTGTTCAGGGGCAGAATGACAGATTTGGACCTGGTCAGCTCGGGGATTTGAACTTGCAACCTTTCGGTTATTAGTCCAATTCTCTAACCACTGCCACCCCAGATATGACCAGTCCAAGACTACATTCATGTGAAATCAAATTTTATTGGTCACAGCGCCCTCTGCTGTTTTCTGAAGTCCACAATCATCTCCTTGGTTTTCTTGACATTTAGTGACAGGTTATATTCCTGGCACCACACTCCGAGGGCCCTCACCTCCTCCCTGTAGAGTGTCTTGTCATTGTTGGTAATCAGGCCTACTACTGTTGTATCGTCTGCGAACTTGATGATTGAGTTGGAGGCGTGCATGGCCATGCAGTCATGGGTGAAAAGGGAGTACAGGAGGTGGTTGAGCACGCACCCCTGTGTGGCCCCTGTGTTGAGGATCAGCGAAGTGGAGGTGTTGTTTCCTACCTTCACCACCTGGGGGCGGCCCGTCAGGAAGTCTAGGACCCATTTGCACAGGGTGAGGTTCAGACCCAGGGCCCCGAGCTTAATGATGAGCTTGGAGGGTACTATGGTGTTGAATGCTGAGCTACAGACAATGAACAGCATTCTTACATAGGTATGCCTCTTGTCCAGATGGGACAGGGCAGTGTGGTGGCGATTGCATCGTCTGTGGATCTATTAGGGCGGTAAGAAAATTGAAGTGGGTCTAGGGTGTCAGGTAAGGTAGAGGTGATATGATCCTTGAGGTTAAGCACAGGCCTGGATGTGACATCCAAAAGCTCATTTTTCCATCCATTCCCAAATCTATTTAATGTTAAAAAGTCAAAAATGGCTCTAAAAGTCCTAACCTAACCTTAACCATTTAAATGTCAAATTCAATGGAGTAGGGACATCCCGAGGAACCAAGATAGCACTGACCGAATCACAACCGGTTCCCGCTAGATATTTGTTTTATTTTTTGTATTTGTAAAATGGCTATATCGTTAATATTCATGAAAACAAAACATTTATGTTTGGTCTTAATTTAAGGTTAGGGTTATGTATAAGGTTATCAGTGTGGTTTAGGTTAATTTTAAGCCCAATGCAATGATAGAAACAAGAAAGTTAGAAACAAGTAACCTTGTGGTTAGAGCGTTGGACTAGTAACCGAAAGGTTTTTAGATCGAATCACTGAACTGACAAGGTCAAAATCTGTTGTTCTGCCCTGAACAAGGCAGTTAACCCACTGTTCCTAGGCCGTCATTGTAAATAAGAATTTGTTCTTAACTGACTTGCCTGGTTAAATAAAGGTAAAATAAAATTAATAAAAAAGTTAACTAGTGACGGCCGCTCAACAATCCCAACACTTCGAGCAGTAAAGTGTAATGGATTAACACTCCAGTCCGGTTGCTGGCGGTAATGCACCTTTTGGTTGTCAACCGCCATTTTAAAATCATTAAACATGAACAAGAACTTTGGGCGGTCGGACGGACGGACGGAGAGGATGTAGTTGAATGTTTTTATAGCTCAACATTGACAAAAATGCTCATTTGAAGCCGAATTGATTCTTGTATAGCTGAATGATAGGCTTTGGTGGCGTGCATATGTGGAAAAAACGTTTGAGACACTGACAGCATTGCATAGACAGCCAGCGGGGAAGAATGGCTGGAAGTGTTGTGTTAACGTTGGCTGTTAACTAGCTAGCGTTAGCACTAGCCAACCGACTAGCTAGCGTTAGCACTAGCCAACTGACTAGCTAGCGTTAGCACTAGCCAACTGACTAGCTAGCGTTAGCACTAGCCAACTGACTAGCTAGCGTTAGCACTAGCCAACTGACCAGCTAAACCGTCACATTCACTGCGCATGAACTCATTGCGTTGGGATTTATTAGGACTGGAAATATAGCTTGCTAGCCGTTTACATTATTACAGTTGTCTTACAATATTTAATGCGTGGAAACACTTGAGCATCACTGGTGCTTTTGTTGTGGATACAGGAAGAACTTTCCAATCCACACGACCATCGCGTCAAACCCGTAGTTCACGAACATGATCAAATTCATATGCCGTATCAATGCATGAAATCAAGATGAACAGGAAGAAGGACAAGGGATTTGAGAGCCCGCGGCCTTTTAAATTATAAGTATTTTCTATTACCTTTGGCTTAGCTGTGCACACACGTTTGTCCTTAAGTTATTACTTGGCACGTGATATAATACTGTAGCGACGTTATATCTCAATGTGTTAACCTGTTATATGTTATGTTTATTCCTACACGACTCACCAGGTTGTCTGCATCAACAACATCAACTTCCAAAGAAAGTCTGTGATTGTAAGTATATCGTAGTAAATAAATTCGTTAACTATAGTCCCCCAAGAACCCGCAATAAAATGCTGTTTCTCATCACAATCACTTAGACTATATTCCTGTTGTTGTATCTGTAGAACCTAGCTGTAGGCTATATCCCTGTTGTTGTATCTGTAGAACCTAGCTGTAGGCTATATCCCTGTTGTTGTATCTGTAGAACCTAGCTGTAGGCTATATCCCTGTTGTTGTATCTGTAGAACCTAGCTGTAGGCTATATCCCTGTTGTTGTATCTGTAGAACCTAGCTGTAGGCTATATCCCTGTTGTTGTATCTGTAGAACCTAGCTGTAGGCTATATCCCTGTTGTATCTGTAGAACCTAGCTGTAGGCTATATCCCTGTTGTTGTATCTGTAGAACCTAGCTGTAGACTATATCCCTGTTGTTGTATCTGTAGAACCTAGCTGTAGGCTATATCCCTGTTGTATCTGTAGAACCTAGCTGTAGGATATATCCCTGTTGTATCTGTAGAACCTAGCTGTAAGCTATATCCCTGTTGTTGTATCTGTAGAACCTAGCTGTAGGCTATATCCCTGTTGTTGTATCTGTAGAACCTAGCTGTAGGCTATATCCCTGTTGTTTTATCTGTAGAACCTAGCTGTAGGCTATATCCCTGTTGTTTTATCTGTAGAACCTAGCTGTAGGCTATATCCCTGTTGTTGTATCTGTAGAACCTAGCTGTAGGCTATATCCCTGTTGTTGTATCTGTAGAACCTAGCTGTAAGCTATATCCCTGTTGTTGTATCTGTAGAACCTAGCTGTAGACTATATCCCTGTTGTTGTATCTGTAGAACCTAGCTGTAGACTATATCCCTGTTGTATCTGTAGAACCTAGCTGTAGGCTATATCCCTGTTGTATCTGTAGAACCTAGCTGTAGGATATATCCCTGTTGTTGTATCTGTAGGACCTAGCTGTAGGCTATATCCCTGTTGTATCTGTAGAACCTAGCTGTAGGCTATATCCCTGTTGTATCTGTAGAACCTAGCTGTAGGCTATATCCCTGTTGTATCTGTAGAAACTAGCTGTAGCCTATATCCCTGTTGTATCTGTAGAACCTAGCTGTAGGATATATCCCTGTTGTTGTATCTGTAGAACCTAGCTGTAGGATATATCCCTGTTGTTGTATCTGTAGAACCTAGCTGTAGGCTATATCCCTGTTGTTGTATCTGTAGAACCTAGCCACGTGACTAAGAACCAAACATATTTCTACTGAGAGACATTGAAAACAACAGTAGAAGTATATGTAGTCTTAGTCATTTGGCCGTGTAGAACCAGTCTAGTTTCTCATCCATGTCAACTGACACACCCCTCTATTTGACAGGGCTTTGTGGAGCTGACCATCTTCCCAACTGTGGTCAACCTGAACCGGATCAAACTCAACAGCAAGCAGTGCAGGATCTACAGGGTTAGAGTCAACGACCTAGAAGCACCATTCATTTACAATGACCCTACTCTAGAGGTCTGCCACCACGAGTCCAAGCAGTAAGTATTGTCCTCATACACACATGGTCTAGTATTCATAACTCTCCATGAAGGAAACAGAAAACATCTTACATCTTATCCTCCAATATTCTCCTTTCTTCTTTCTGATGTTTTCACAAGAAACAATGACTGGGATATGTGGATGTTTTATCTACCTTAGTGGAAGGCACACTAAGTTGCTCTGGATAAGACTTCCTGCTAAATTACATAAATGTATGTAAAGTGGAGGGGAAGAGGACAGGAGGAATCATGGAGGAGATTTGAGATTCACCCCTGTAATTCCACAGCTACTTTCATAACAGTGACTTGCAGTAAGTCCTCACCTCTTCCTCTCTCTGCTCTGTCCCTTGCAGGAGGAACCTGAACTATTTCTCCAGTGCCTACACAGCAGCAGTCAGTGCTGTGGACCCTGATGCAGGACACGGCGAGCTGGTCATCAAAGTCCCCTCGGAGCTGTGGAAGCAAGGAGACGGTAATACAGTGAAATGTTGTCTCTGAATTGGGTTCATCTATATTATGACCTTTGGTGAATGACTGACCTCCGTTGCATCTGACTTGAGTCTTGGGTCTGTGGTTTGAATATAAAGGTTCAAGGCGTATTCTGAAAGCCATTATTGGTCCTAGATCTGTTTATATAGCACCAACACACCTGGAACAAGGCTAATGTCCTGCAATGCTCTTAGCTTAATGCATAGCATCAGAAGCTTTAAAGTATTGTTTATGTACAATTGAACTTAGTGCCCTCTAAATAATTGACTGTTTCTGTGTCTTCAGAGATGAATGTGCTGAAGGTGTACATAGAGTTCTCTCTGGACCAGCCTAAAGGAGGCCTTCACTTTGTGGTGCCTGACGTAGAGGGGAGCATGGCTGAGAGAGGAGCACACGTCTTCTCCTTCGGATACCAGAACTCCACAAGGTGGGGAGGGAGACATTGATTGATGTCATATTGAGACTTTTATTCTCTGTGCTGTCTAGGCTGTCATTCTCTCTCTCTTTTTCCTCACTCTTCTCTTTCTCTGTCATTCTCTCTCTCCATGTTCTCTGTCTCTCTCTGTCGTTCTCTCTCTCCTTTCTCTCTGTCATTCTCTCTACTCTCTCTCGCTTTCATTCCCTCTCATTCTCCTCCATGTTATTCTATCAGATATGTTGTGACAAGCCTCATCCTTCCTTTCATTCCCTCTCATTCTCCTCCATATTATACTATCAGATATGTTGTGACAAGCCTCATCCTTCCTTTCATTCCCTCTCATTCTCCTCCATATTATACTATCAGATATGTTGTGACAAGCCTCATCCAACCTTTCATTCCCTCTCATTCTCCTCCATGTAATACTATCAGATATGTCACAAGCCTCATCCTTCCTTGCTCCTTGACTACCTACACTCTTGTCCACCGGTCTTCCTCTCCCAGGTTCTGGTTCCCCTGTGTGGACTCGTACTCTGAGCTGTGCACCTGGAAGCTGGAGTTCACAGTGGATGCCTCTATGGTGGCTGTGTCCTGTGGGGACTTGGTAGAGACTGTCTACACCCATGACATGAGGAAGAAGACCTTCCACTACGTCCTCCCCATCCCCACCGCCGCCTCCAACATCTCACTGTCTGTCGGGCCCTTTGAGATCCTGGTTGACCCCTACATGCATGAGGTACTGTGTGTGTGGAAAAGCATTGCATAGAAACCCAGCATTACCCATCACAATATATTTAGTAGAAGCCAGTAGGGTGTTCTGAAAGGAGAATGGATTTAGTAGACGCCCATAGAGAATAGAGGCGGGCAACCATATAGGGTAAAATATGTTGACATATATACACTGAGTGTACAAAACATTAGGAACACCTTCGACGGGGCATGGGACTCTACAAGGTGTTGAAAGTGTTCCACAGGGATGCTGGCCCATGTTGACACCAATGCTTCCCACAGTTGTGTCAAGTTGGCTGGATGTCCTTTGGGTGGTGGATCATTCTTGATCCACACGGGAAACTGTTGTGTGTGAAAAACCCAGCAGTGTTGCAGTTCTTGACACAAACTGGTGCGCCTGGCACCTACTACCATACCCCGTTCAAAGGCACTTAAATATTTTGTCTTGCCCTTTCACCCACTGAATGACACACATGTCTCAATTGTCTCAAGGCTTAAAAATCCTTCTTTAACCTGTCTCCTCCCCTTCGTCTACACTGATTGAAGTGGATTTAACAAAGTGACATCAATAAGGGATCATAGCTTTCACCTGGATTCACCTGGTCAGCATGTCATAGAAAGAGCCGGTGTTCCTAATGTTTTGTCCTCTGTGTGTATATTTAAGCAGATTTCCTTTCCACCTACGACCACTAGGTGGAGATTGAGTCATTATACTCTGTAAGTTGAAGCCGCTTCAGGGATGTGTGAATCAGTCTAGGAACCCGGCGTGCTATGCTGACATATTGTCCAAGATGGCTCTCTTCTAATATACATTTTGATAGAATAGAATACAACAGATACAGAATAAGTGTATTGCCCCCCAGAGGGAACTTCTGGAATGTTGCTGCGTTGACACCTTTTAAAGATATTTTCCCTTTTCCCAGGTGACCCACTTCTGTTTGCCCCAGCTCCTGCCCCTGTTGAAACACTCCATGTCCTACCTGCATGAGATCTTTGAGTTCTACGAGGAGATCCTGACCTGTCGATATCCTTACTCCTGCTTCAAGACTGTGTTTGTGGACGAGGCCTACGTCCAGGTGTCTTCCTACGCGTCGATGAGCATCTTCAGGTGGCTACAGTCTCTTGTCTCGTCCTAATTCCGTTCTTTATGTGGCTTTACTCTCCGTCAACAACACATTTTACATTTGAACAATGTTTCACGACGTTTGGATATCACATTGTATTGTGGAAACTTCTCGCTGTTTTAAAGTTTTACATTTTCCACGAGTTGTCACTGAAAATAGGTCGATTGGTAGGTCCAATTAAATTCTGATTTATTATGTCAATATTTACTCGGTTAAGACCTGCACCTCAGGTGCTTTTGCAGTTTCCCTCGGTGACAAAGAACAGCTCTCCTCATCCATTCATTTCTCACTTTCACTTTTCATAATGCTGACTTGTTTTGTCTCTATCTCTTGCCCATCTCTCTCTCGCTCTTCCCTCTCTCTTCCTCTCTCCTCTCAGTACTAATCTGCTCCACAGTGCCATGATCATAGACCAGACCCCCCTGACCAGACAGTGTTTAGCTCAGGCCCTGGCCCAGCAGTTCTTTGGCTGCTTCATCTCCAGGATGTCCTGGTGAGTAACGTACTGAGTACTACCAGACTGAGTACTACCAGACTGAGTACTACCAGACTGAGTACTACCAGACTGAGTATAGTGGAGTGGTGGAGCGGCCTACAGAAACCACACGCACACACACACACTCTCACACACACTCGTCAAACGTAAGAAGCACTCCTGGTTCAACCTAGGGGCTCGTCGGTTAACCTAGGAGCTCGTCGGTTAACCTAGGGGCTCGTCGGTAACCTAGGGGCTCGTCGGTAACCTAGGGGCTCGTCGGTTAACCTAGGAGCTCGTCGGTTAACCTAGGAGCTCGTCGGTGGCCTAGGGGCTCGTCGGTTAACCTAGGAGCTCGTCGGTAACCTAGGGGCTCGTCGGTTAACCTAGGAGCTCGTCGGTGGCCTAGGAGCTCGTCGGTGGCCTAGGAGCTCGTCGGTTAACCTAGGAGCTCGTCGGTAACCTAGGAGCTCGTCGGTAACCTAGGAGCTCGTCGGTTAACCTAGGGGCTCGTCGGTAACCTAGGGGCTCGTCGGTTAACCTAGGAGCTCGTCGGTTAACCTAGGGGCTCGTCGGTAACCTAGGGGCTCGTCGGTAACCTAGGAGCTCGTCGGTAACCTAGGGGCTCGTCGGTAACCTAGGAGCTCGTCGGTAACCTAGGGGCTCGTCGGTAACCTAGGAGCTCGTCGGTAACCTAGGGGCTCGTCGGTTAACCTAGGAGCTCGTCGGTAACCTAGGAGCTCGTCGGTAACCTAGGAGCTCGTCGGTAACCTAGGAGCTCGTCGGTGGCCTAGGAGCTCGTCGGTTAACCTAGGAGCTCGTCGGTAACCTAGGAGCTCGTCGGTAACCTAGGGGCTCGTCGGTTAACCTAGGAGCTCGTCGGTAACCTAGGAGCTCGTCGGTAACCTAGGAGCTCGTCGGTGGCCTAGGGGCTCGTCGGTAACCTAGGGGCTCGTCGGTTAACCTAGGGGCTCGTCGGTGGCCTAGGAGCTCGTCGGTGGCCTAGGGGCTCGTCGGTAACCTAGGGGCTCGTCGGTTAACCTAGGAGCTCGTCGGTAACCTAGGAGCTCGTCGGTAACCTAGGAGCTCGTCGGTAACCTAGGAGCTCGTCGGTAACCTAGGAGCTCGTCGGTAACCTAGGAGCTCGTCGGTAACCTAGGAGCTCGTCGGTGGCCTAGGGGCTCGTCGGTAACCTAGGAGCTCGTCGGTAACCTAGGAGCTCGTCGGTGTTATTTGGATTTGTTGTTTCCTAAGAACAGTGTGGTAACTGTGGGTTCCTATCCAGATTTCTAGAAGTCTAGTACAGAGAGATTATTGAAATGATATTTCATCATCGTATTCAGTACCAGGCATAAATTGAACAAAGCTTTGGCATAGCTGAGAGTGTCTCAGTATGATGAATCTGTGTATGTGTTTGGCAATGTGTCTACAGCCGAGGGGGGTGTGTGTGTGTCTTGGCAAAAGTGCGGCTGCTGTCAGTTGGGGAGGCTGAGGTTTCACGACGCCTTCAAAGGATCACTGCAAACAATGGACCCCCTGTCTTATTAAGTGTTTAAAACTAAGTCAGATGTGGAAGCTCCACTTAGTCTTATTGAAGTGGCTTGTATCAAAAACCACAGTTGTGTAAGACCACAGAGAAATCAAACAGGCCTGGTTTCATTTATTTTCAAGACTGTAATTGAAGTCAGCTTGTTTTCTGAAACTGAGCTCGTATCCAGCTTGTAAAGAGAGGTTTAGCACTTTCTGTGTCGTTCACATGATTTCATCTCACTTCATGAAGCTACTGGCCAGTATTCATTAAATTAGTGAGTTAAAAACCACCATGGTTGAATAAAGTACATTGTTTCTCTCTTTTTTATATATATATATATATATATATATGGTAAGGTAAGTTTAAACGTCTGCCAAACTGGTTAAAATGACATCATTCCATTGTTGTTCTGCCAGCATGCCTGTTGTTCTGCTTTTCTTCCACTTCCAAGCCTGTCGTCTGGCCTGTCGCCCGGCCGGTCGCCTTACCTGTCTGGTCTGTGTTCTGTAGGGCTGATGAGTGGGTGCTGAAGGGGATCTCTGGCTACATCTATGGTCTGTACCTGAAGAAGACCTTTGGAGTGAACCAGTACCGCCACTGGATCAAAGAGGTAGGGAGTGAACCAGTACCGCCACTGGATCAGAGAGGTAGGGAGTGAACCAGTACCGCCACTGGATCAGAGAGGTAGGGAGTGAACCAGTACCTCCACTGGATCAAAGAGGTAGGGAGTGAACCAGTACCTCCACTGGATCAGAGAGGTAGGGAGTGAACCAGTACCGCCACTGGATCAAAGAGGTAGGGAGTGAACCAGTACCGCCACTGGATCAGAGAGGTAGGGGGTGAACCAGTACCTCCACTGGATCAGAGAGGTAGGGAGTGAACCAGTACCTCCACTGGATCAGAGAGGTAGGGAGTGAACCAGTACCGCCACTGGATCAGAGAGGTAGGGGGTGAACCAGTACCTCCACTGGATCAAAGAGGTAGGGAGTGAACCAGTACCTCCACTGGATCAGAGAGGTAGGGAGTGAACCAGTACCTCCACTGGATCAGAGAGGTAGGGGGTGAACCAGTACCTCCACTGGATCAGAGAGGTAGGGGGTGAACCAGTACCTCCACTGGATCAAAGAGGTAGGGAGTGAACCAGTACCTCCACTGGATCAGAGAGGTAGGGAGTGAACCAGTACCGCCACTGGATCAGAGAGGTAGGGGGTGAACCAGTACCTCCACTGGATCAGAGAGGTAGGGAGTGAACCAGTACCTCCACTGGATCAAAGAGGTAGGGAGTGAACCAGTACCTCCACTGGATCAGAGAGGTAGGGAGTGAACCAGTACCTCCACTGGATCAGAGAGGTAGGGAGTGAACCAGTACCTCCACTGGATCAGAGAGGTAGGGAGTGAACCAGTACCTCCACTGGATCAAAGAGGTAGGGAGTGAACCAGTACCTCCACTGGATCAGAGAGGTAGGGAGTGAACCAGTACCTCCACTGGATCAGAGAGGTAGGGAGTGAACCAGTACCTCCACTGGATCAGAGAGGTAGGGAGTGAACCAGTACCTCCACTGGATCAGAGAGGTAGGGGGTGAACCAGTACCTCCACTGGATCAGAGAGGTAGGGAGTGAACCAGTACCTCCACTGGATCAGAGAGGTAGGGAGTGAACCAGTACCTCCACTGGATCAAAGACGCTGTATCTCAGTGCAAGAGGAGTCACTGCAGTCCCTGGTTCGAATCCAGGCTGCATCACATCCGGCCGTGATTGGGAGTTCCATAGGGCGGCGCACAATTGGCCCAGCGTCGTCGGGGTTTGGCCAGGGTAGGCCGTCATTGTAAATAAGAATTTGTTCTTAACTGACTTGCCTAGTTAAATAAAAAATACAAATATAGGGAATTGGTTATGCTGGTCCCACTCTGCCAAATAATCACATGTCTATATTGGTTATGCTGGTCCCACTTTGCCAAATAATCACATGTCTATATTGGTTATGCTGGTCCCACTCTGCCAAATAAACACATGTCTATATTGGTTATGCTGGTCCCACTCTGCCAAATAATCACATGTCTATATTGGTTATGCTGGTCCCACTCTGCCAAATAATCACATGTCTATATTGGTTATGCTGGTCCCACTCTGCCAAATAATCACATGTCTATATTGGTTATGCTGGTCCCACTCTGCCAAATAATCACATGTCTATATTGGTTATGCTGGTCCCACTCTGCCAAATAATCACATGTCTATATTGGTTATGCTGGTCCCACTCTGCCAAATAAACACATGTCTATATTGGTTATGCTGGTCCCACTCTGCCAAATAAACACATGTCTATATTGGTTATGCTGGTCCCACTCTGCCAAATAAACACATGTCTATATTGGTTATGCTGGTCCCACTCTGCCAAATAAACACATGTCTATATTGGTTATGCTGGTCCCACTCTGCCAAATAAACACATGTCTATATTGGTTATGCTGGTCCCACTCTGCCAAATAAACACATGTCTATATTGGTTATGCTGGTCCCACTCTGCCAAATAAACACATGACTATATTGGTAATGCTGGTCCCACTCTGCCAAATAAACACATGACTATATGAAGTGTGGTTTTCTCTCAGGAACTGGACAAGATGGTGGAGTATGAGCTGAAGATGGGAGGAGTTCTCTTACACCCGACCTTCGGTGGAGGCAAAGACAAGGACAAGTGAGAGCAGCTTCCTGTTGGTTCAAAGGTCATTTAACATGGATGATGTATTGCACGAGAACCACCTACTTTCAGTGTCAACACACTTTGATATATGGCTCCAATGAGGGTGATGAATGTGTTTTCTGTTATAAACTGGGTGGTTCGACCCCTGAATGCTGATTGGCTGACAGCCGTGGTATATCAGACCGTATACCACTGGTATGACAAAACATGTATTTTTACTGCTCTAATTACATTGGTAACCAGTTTATAATAGCAGTGAGGCACCTCGGGGGTTTATGATATATGGCCAATATACCACGGCTACGTCGTGGTCAAGAACAGCCCTTAGCCGTGGTTTATTGGCCGTATACCACACCCCCTCGTGCCTTATTGCTTAAACAACCTCTTACTTTTAGTGTCAACACACTTTGATTTGTGGCTCCAATGAGGATGATGAATGTGTTTTCTGTTCTACCAGTCTAAAACCACCTAGTAGCAAGTAAATGACAGGTTAGACATTCCTGTTGCTACTGCTGTTGAGGGTGTTGGTCTACAAGCCTATATGTCTCACAGAGAAGTGGTGTTCTAGTTTTAATTAAAAACCTATATGTCCATGTGAAGATTTCCACCTCCCAACACTGCTGCAGAGTAAAAAAACAAGTGAAGAGTGGGGTTTATTCATTCCAGCCCAATAAACCGCTGGCACCATCTCAAGTGTTTGTCATGAATCAGACCTCTCTCTCTCCTCTCCTGAAGTGGGCTTGGAGAGCTATCTACACGTTATGCCAACACTTACGCCTGTCTGTGTACTGCCTGTCAATGACTTGGCTAGTAACTCCACGTTGTAGTTTATCTTAAAGTTGCTACAGTTTACAAGTTGAGGAGAAGGAGGGAAGATAGTGAGTTGTTGAGAAGTAGTTTTCTTTTCTGATTTTAATCTTCCTCCCTCTCTCTTCCTCTTTCTCCCCCCTCTCATCTCTCTCCTCATCCTTCACATCTCTCTCCTCTCTTCTCCCTCCTCTCCCCCTCTCTCTTCTCTCTCTCTTTCTCCCTCTCTCTCTTCTCTCTCTTCTCCCTCCTCTCCCCCTCTCTCTTCTCTCTCTCTTTCTCCCCTCTCTTCTCTCTCTCTTTCTCCCCTCTCTTCTCTCTCTCTTTCTCCCTCCTCTCCCCCTCTCTCTTCTCTCTCTCTTTCTCCCTCCTCTCCCCCTCTCTCTTCTCTCTCTCTTTCTCCTCATCCCTCCCTCTCCCCCTCCCTCTCATCTCTCTCTCCTCATCCCTCCCTCTCTCCCTCCCTCCCTTCCTCTCATCTCTGTCTCTCCCTCTCTTAGCCCTACCCCTCACCTCCACTTCTCCATCAAGCACCCTCACACCCTGTCCTGGAAGTACTACAAGATGTTCCAGTGTAAAGCCCACCTGGTAATGAGGCTCATTGAGAACAGGATCAGCATGGAGTTCATGCTGCAGGTCAGCAACTTCTAATCCATCAATAATCCATCCATCATCTAGTATGCACGCTGGTTCTGGTAAACATCTGGCTACACGTCAAGTCTAGTTGTTTAAACACTGATACCTACAGGCACTCAACACTACAGTTTATTAATACACTACATAGCACTACATCAGGTCCCAGCGCTACATCAGGTCCCTCTCAGCGCTACATCAGGTCCCAGCACTACATCAGGTCCCTCTCAGCGCTACATCAGGTCCCAGCACTACATCAGGTCCCTCTCAGCGCTACATCAGGTCCCAGCGCTACATCAGGTCCCTCTCAGCACTACATCAGGTCCCAGCACTACATCAGGTCCCTCTCAGCGCTACATCAGGTCCCCCCAGCACTACATCAGGTCCCTCCCAGCGCTACATCAGGTCCCTCTCAGCGCTACATCAGGTCCCAGCACTACATCAGGTCCCAGCACTACATCAGGTCCCAGCACTACATCAGGTCCCAGCGCTACATCAGGTCCCTCTCAGCGCTACATCAGGTCCCTCCCAGCGCTACATCAGGCCCCTCCCAGCGCTACATCAGGTCCCTCCCAGCACTACATCAGGTCCCTCTCAGCGCTACATCAGGTCCCTCCCAGCACTACATCAGGTCCCTCTCAGCGCTACATCAGGTCCCTCTCAGCACTACATCAGGTCCCTCTCAGCACTACATCAGGTCCCTCCCAGCACTACATCAGGTCCCTCTCAGCACTACATCAGGTCCCTCCCAGCACTACATCAGGTCCCTCTCAGCACTACATCAGGTCCCTCCCAGCACTACATCAGGTCCCTCTCAGCACTACATCAGGTCCCTCTCAGCACTACATCAGGTCCCTCTCAGCACTACATCAGGTCCCTCTCAGCACTACATCAGGTCCCAGCACTACATCAGGCCCCTCTCAGCGCTACATCAGGTCCCAGCGCTACATCAGGTCCCTCCCAGCGCTACATCAGGTCCCTCTCAGCACTACATCAGGTCCCTCCCAGCACTACATCAGGTCCCTCTCAGCACTACATCAGGTCCCTCCCAGCACTACATCAGGTCCCTCTCAGCGCTACATCAGGTCCCTCTCAGCACTACATCAGGTCCCTCCCAGCACTACATCAGGTCCCTCTCAGCACTACATCAGGTCCCTCCCAGCACTACATCAGGTCCCTCCCAGCACTACATCAGGTCCCTCTCAGCACTACATCAGGTCCCAGCGCTACATCAGGTCCCTCCCAGCACTACATCAGGTCCCTCCCAGCACTACATCAGGTCCCTCCCAGCACTACATCAGGTCCCTCTCAGCACTACATCAGGTCCCAGCACTACATCAGGTCCCTCCCAGCACTACATCAGGTCCCTCCCAGCACTACATCAGGTCCCTCCCAGCACTACATCAGGTCCCTCCCAGCACTACATCAGGTCCCTCCAGCACTACATCAGGTCCCTCTCAGCACTACATCAGGTCCCTCTCAGCGCTACATCAGGTCCCTCCCAGCAGCTACATCAGGTCCCTCCCAGCACTACATCAGGCCCCTCTCAGCACTACATCAGGTCCCTCCCAGCGCTACATCAGGTCCCTCCCAGCACTACATCAGGTCCCAGCACTACATCAGGCCCCTCCCAGCACTACATCAGGTCCCTCCCAGCGCTACATCAGGTCCCTCCCAGCACTACATCAGGTCCCTCCCAGCACTACATCAGGCCCCTCCCAGCGCTACATCAGGTCCCTCCCAGCACTCTACATCAGGTCCCTCCCAGCACTACATCAGGTCCCTCCCAGTGCTACATCAGGTCCCTCTCAGCACTACATCAGGTCCCTCCCAGCACTACATCAGGTCCCTCTCAGCACTACATCAGGTCCCTCTCAGCACTACATCAGGTCCCTCCCAGCGCTACATCAGGTCCCTCCCAGCGCTACATCAGGTCCCTCCCAGCACTACATCAGGTCCCTCTCAGCACTACATCAGGTCCCTCCCAGCGCTACATCAGGTCCCTCCCAGCGCTACATCAGGTCCCTCCCAGCGCTACATCAGGTCCCTCCCAGCACTACATCAGGTCCCAGCACTACATCAGGTCCCTCCCAGCGCTACATCAGGTCCCTCCCAGCACTACATCAGGTCCCTCCCAGCACTACATCAGGTCCCTCCCAGCACTACATCAGGTCCCTCCCAGCACTACATCAGGTCCCTCCCAGCACTACATCAGGTCCCTCCCAGCACTACATCAGGTCCCTCCCAGCACTACATCAGGTCCCTCTCAGCACTACATCAGGTCCCTCCCAGCACTACATCAGGTCCCTCCCAGCACTACATCAGGTCCCTCCCAGCACTACATCAGGTCCCTCCCAGCGCTACATCAGGTCCCTCCCAGCACTACATCAGGTCCCTCCCAGCACTACATCAGGTCCCTCCCAGCACTACATCAGGTCCCTCCCAGCACTACATCAGGTCCCTCCCAGCACTACATCAGGTCCCTCCCAGCACTACATCAGGCCCCTCCCAGCACTACATCAGGTCCCTCCCAGCACTACATCAGGTCCCTCTCAGCGCTACATCAGGCCCCTCCCAGCACTACATCAGGTCCCTCTCAGCACTACATCAGGTCCCTCCCAGCACTACATCAGGTCCCTCCCAGCGCTACATCAGGTCCCTCCCAGCACTACATCAGGTCCCAGCACTACATCAGGTCCCTCCCAGCGCTACATCAGGCCCCTCCCAGCACTACATCAGGTCCCAGCACTACATCAGGTCCCTCTCAGCGCTACATCAGGTCCCTCCCAGCACTACATCAGGTCCCAGCACTACATCAGGTCCCTCCCAGCACTACATCAGGTCCCTCCCAGCACTACATCAGGCCCCTCCCACTACATCAGGTCCCTCCCAGCACTACATCAGGTCCCTCCCAGCGCTACATCAGGTCCCTCCCAGCACTACATCAGGTCCCTCTCAGCACTACATCAGGTCCCTCCCAGCACTACATCAGGTCCCTCTCAGCACTACATCAGGTCCCTCTCAGCACTACATCAGGTCCCTCCCAGCACTACATCAGGTCCCTCCTCAGCACTACATCAGGTCCCTCTCAGCACTACATCAGGCCCCTCGCAGCACTACATCAGGCCCCTCCCAGCACTACATCAGGTCCCTCCCAGCACTACATTGACTCTTCCCCTGTTCAGCTCCTGAGTCTGACCAGTACTGCGTCCTCGCAGAAGTACCAGATGCATGTGGAGTCAGATACATGAACTAGATTATTCTGTTTCCTATCTGCTAGGTGTTCAACAAGTTACTAAGCCTGGCCAGTACAGCGTCCTCACAGAAGTACCAGTCACATATGTGGAGTCAGATGCTGGTATCCACCCACAGCTTCCTCAAGTCCATCTCCAACGTGTCGGGGAAGGACATAGGACCCCTCATCAAGCAGTGGGTGTATCCTTTAACCTGTCAATCAGAACACTGGAGGGAGAGGTTGTAGCGTGACTATAACACTGTAATAGCAGATTAATAGTTAGGACATAGGACCCCTCATCAAGCAGTGGGTGTATCCTTTAACCTGTCAATCAGAACACTGGAGGGAGAGGTTGTAGCGTGACTATAACACTGTAATAGCAGATTAATAGTTAGGACATAGGACCCCTCATCAAGCAGTGGGTGTATCCTTTAACCTGTCAATCAGAACACTGGAGGGAGAGGTTGTAACGTGACTATAACACTGTAATAGCAGATTAATAGTTAGGACATAGGACCCCTCATCAAGCAGTGGGTGTGTCCTTTCATCTCACTCAGCCTGCTTAGCAGAACACTAAGAGCTGACTGACCTGGTTTGAGCGCTAACGACCGACTGGCCTGGTTAGAGCGCTAACGAC